>NC_079158.1:76529620-76853548 GCF_947563725.1 Argiope bruennichi | reverse complement strand
CGTACCGTTCCTCCGATTGCGTTAAAACTTGATCAACTTTCTGCTAGCCCTTTCGCGATGTTTATAGGCATAGTAGATTTATAAGCATCTATTTTGAATACAATAAAATTTAAAAACAAATCGTTTCATGCGTTTCTATTATTCAACATTTTCTTAAAATTGACTATTAACAAAAGACAAACAGTAAACAGCAAACGGCACATGCCATTCGCAGTTAATCCCACATATATCAAACAAAACGAAATCGGTAATATCGATGCCAATCAAAGTGAATGAAGTGAAATCAAAAATATTTAGTGTAAGTGCTAATAGCTTTTTTTTATGCTTTTGATTAATGATTAGTCATCTATCCACGACATTGTCATTCAACGGGCACAATATTTTTACTGCGTCGAACCACGTTTATTATTCAGAATTTGACACACATACAAAATAGAATTATTATCGATGCTGATCAAGGCTTCGATGATTAATTATTATCGATGCTAAGTTTTCCATTGCAAACATCAATTTTTTCGTTTATTCAATGAATTGACATACGATATTTCGGTTATACAGTGTATATCGTGTTAATTGCTCCGTCAAAAAATATGCCCCCCAAACGATCGTCACTTAATGAATCTATCAGCGCAGCACGTAGAAATAAACGAATTCAAATTTCTCAAATGCGGAACGACAAGCGAGCAATGAAGCAGATCGTTTACGAATTGCAAATTCAGGTGTTTCAGAATCTCATGACCAACATGCAGCAAGAATCGAGGTAACTATTCTTAACGGAAAGTCGAATGGATAAGACGTGCTCATTCGACGCATTCCTATTATTCCCATCGATATGCCTTTGGATTTTAAACGACTGCAGTTCCCCATTCGACTCTCGATGACCCTCAACAAGGCACAAGGTCAATCACTTCAAGTGCGGATTGAACTTAGAAAATACATGTTTTTTACATGGCCAATTGTATGTTGGATACTCACGAATCGAACAGCCAAGAAATCTATCTGATTTTGCTGAAGACGGAAAAAAACATATTGTCTACCCTAAGCACTTGAATAATAAAGTAAAAAAATAGAATAAATGTTAATTATGCTGCCCCTTTATATATCATTCAATTTCAATGAATTTATTCATTGTCGAAAAGAGAATAAATATCTTTCTTTTTATCATTTGTAATTAAACAAGATAGTTATTTCAAATTTGAAACGATATTTCATAATTTCCTTCTGCGGCAGCAACGCGCCTGGTACCGGCTAATATTACATAAAAACCTTATATATTCATCTCATATTACATATAAACCTTACTATGACCTTCAACTCATATTTTGCGTAAAGAGAATTTCTATTCTATAGAATGCCAAAGCATTACATACAATACCCGGAGAAAGTATAATACATTTAAATAAATCACATTTTGTAATTTCCGTAAAAATGTCTTAGAAATCTTTAAAATGCCGCTTTTTCGTACATTAACGATAACGATGCATTTATATTCACAATTACTTTTAGTAATCTAAATTCATCCTTGTCGCCCAATTAGTGCATTATTCTTTCTGGATAACTTGTGCGATTGTGCAAAAAAAAATTACTCAAATTTTTGCACTAAATACAATTTCTCCAAAATTCTAAAATTATATATCAAAATTTTTAAAAATACATTTTTACTTTTATAATGTTGTACGTAAAATTTTTATGTGGTAATTTGTGTGATTGTGGACAAAAAAAAAAGCAAATTTTTGCACTAAATACAAACACAATTCCTCCAAAATTATACTTCAAAATTTTTAAAGAATATATTTTTCTTTACTTTTATGAAGCCTACATATGATTTCTGGTGAAAAGAAGTATTCAAAAGAAATCTAAAACATTTAAATCCTCAAATACTGGTACGCATATCAATGTGGCAAAAACAGTTAACACATGTCTAAACACTTGAAGCGTGATAAAACTCTAACGTCTTCGGTGGGGAATTACGAATTAAGCGTTATCCATTCGTCAATTATAATGATATTATATTATAATATTCTCTATCATTTGAAGTAATTATAATCGAAAAATGGCGCGAACTGAAAAAGAATTACCGATTACCGATAGATAATGAATAATATTCACTAAAATAGGAAATAAAATAGTTTTCGATTAATGTTTTTTGAGGTCCGGATTCTATCAAAAGTAATTCAAATGACCTTAAACTATTCCAAGAATAGAACGAGTGAGATGAGACATTCTCCAAACTTAAACTTCTCCATTCCTATAACTGAAACGCCTGTTACAGCATTTTTAAACGATTTTATTTAAATGACTTCTAAAATATTCGAAAAGGTAAGATTTTGTATTTCTATCTTCCTCTCGAAAACATTAGAATTGTGAAATTTTAAAAATTTATATAATTATTAGCATTGGGGTGCTATAATTATTGTGCTATTAGGGTCAAATAATTCTAATTTAATTTTGGAAAAATCCGTATGAAATATGTCATCTAGTAATAAATCTGGTGTAAAATTTATTTGGAGTTTTCTTGGTATTGTGGTGAATAGCATATAAGCAGTCCGGGTCACCAATTTAGGCGGTTTGCGATGCGCGAGGATAGAACCTGGGACCTTGTGGTTAGCAATCCAGTAACATAACCAGGATACAAAAGCATATGCTCGTGTAGTGTAGTTGTTAACTGGCTTATATGCTATTCACCACAGTAATAATGACAATGAATTACGAAATATATTCTTGAATGAATTTTTGAATTAATGAACTTCTAATAATATACGAAATAATAGAAAAAAATTTTTTTAAGTAAGAGCCCGAAAGTTAAAACCAAAATCGTAAGAGGTAATAAAAATAACACTATTAGGAAATTAAATTATAATAAATATTAGAATAAAGAAAACCCTTAGACCTTTAATAATTAAAATATATTTTATATTTGAATGAAATTTCACCTTTTTCACAGTACCTTTTGATGCTTTTAATGTTTCGGCTTCTATATTTTTGATTTAAAAATTTATATTTTCACTTTTTAGTTTAAATTTACCTAAATTGATGTCTCGTTTGAAAATAACAGTAGGACTATTTTGGAACGGACTTTATAATTTTGATCATATGAAGGTCAGATGAAGACAACACTTGGGGGTGGCAATCCCTCTCAAAACTTCGGCACCACACCAACGGGAGGACGTTTGGTCCATGACCAAATTTAATGTTCGAAAGGCCAGAATACACGACTGGTCTTGAGCGGAATCGGATTTAGAGTCTGAGATCCTCCGACTCAGAGGTCGATCTTAATTACTAATCTTACGATTAATTACTTAATTATTAATTAATCTTACCACTAGGCTACCGAGCCACTTTTTAGTACAAAAGATACAAAGAAAAGGAGTCAATGAAATATGGAACAATGAGACTTATTAAGAATTATTTTGAAAAGTAGAAATGGAAATTTTATAGTTGTAATCTTTAAAATGTGTTGTATTTTAAAATATTGATGCACTCTATATTTTGTAAAATGATTTCATTATCGCTATTCGCATAGTCCTTGGGTGTACAATTGATTGATGAACAACAAGTTATCAAGGATTCGTCTATGCTTGCTTTATACCATGTAACACAGTCTTTTCTACAATATTGTACAATTAATATTGTGTGATATTATATGATATTCAACAATGGTACACAAAATTGCGAGTATTGATTAATGTCATACGTCATTGTATAATATTTGTGTGCTATTAGGGTAACCAATTCAGTGGCATCATACAGGCGATAAAGTATGAAACAATAAGATGCATGAAGACCTTAATTTTTCTGGACTTTCCAGTATTACTTTGAAAAAATAAAAATAAGTAAAATGTTTTGAGTGAGAAGTACTTTGATTGAGAAAATGATGTATCACGTATTTTGTAAAATGAAGGTTTCATAATCTTATTTTGCATATTTATTGGGCAAATTACACACACGGTGGATCTTTACTGAAGCTCGTCAACATAGCCGGCCTTCTCCAAAAAGGGGCCTGAATGCAAGAAACCATTTGGGACCCTCACTTTTTGTTGTACAGTAAAAAAATTACAAACACGAAACATAAAACTATTGCATTTTTATTTAATACGCGATTTTGTTTTGCTATTAATTACATCAAAAAAATTACTATTTTTGGTAAGTTTTTTTTATGGAAAGTAGATTTAAGCTTTCTGCGCATTTGCCTGATCAAAGAATATTATTTTTAATTTGCTGTAAGAGTGCTCAGTATTAGTTATGGTAACTGTCAAAGTAAAAAAAAAATTGAAACACAGTTAATACATTTAGAAATAAGTCATTATAATTATTTTATATGCATTGTAACATATCTTGTGCGTTTTTACATGCCTTTCATTTAAAATCAAATCCCGCAGCAAACCAATTTCCTGGAGTAGGTATCTTTGTTATAAATTTTTTTTTAAAAAATGGAAAATTTTTCTAAGTTTTTATATTAATGATTAATTTGAAATATTTTTAAATCCATCTTCTAGTTATACAATAACAATATCAATTACATTATTAAAAATGGCATCTAAATTCTTCTGCCGGGTTTTCTTTCATTTCCAACTTTGCTATTTCGGAATATAATCTTTTCTTTTTCTGAATTCGTTTTTCAGGAAAATGTTCTGAAATATTCAAATTACCTGGTATCACTTTTACTTCGTCTAAAAATGTGTTGAAATTTGATTTTAAATTTTGTATTTGAGTTATAATTTTGTTGACTAAATTAAATTAAATCATCCAAGAATAATTATTTTTGCTTGAAATAGTTTATTGGTTGTGTTAATTTTGGACAATATTCCAAACCATACTTTTAAACATAAAACAAATGTCATTTCTTGTATTGAATCCAATAGATAACTTTAACATCGGAAATTGATTTATCATTATTATTTGCGTCAATAAAATATTCTAGGGCATTACAAATTTGTTCAAACTGTGTATACATTACTTTAATTGAATCCATTTTGGCTCCCCAAAGAGATCGCATAATAGTTTAAGACCAACATTTAAATGCGTTTGCATAATTTGCCATCTCTTTGTAGATACAGAAAGTAAGCAATAAGAAAGCTTCAAATTCCAAAAAAAAATTGTTTACTATACTGCTGAAGAGGTATCGGAAATTAATAAATTAAAAGATTATGATAGGCAAGGCACATAAATTGCATAGGGGTTTAAAGATTGTACACTTTTATATTTCCCTCTCATGTTGCTACCTTGTTGAAAACCCGTCCTCTACAATTCATAATATTGTCACGTAGGTACTCTAGTGTGAAACTCTATGATACACACAAGAAGTAGAGCTAAACCAATTTATTAACTCAACTCAGAACACAGTTACTGACAGATATTCTGCTTTTATACTAGCAGGGAAAGTTCCAGAATACTTTTCTGGAGACAGTAAGAAAAGTCCAGAACACTTGTCTGGTAAACTAAAGAAAGGTCCAGAATCTTCTGGAACATGAAACAAAGGAAAACATAAAATCAAGGAATTAAATATTTACACAAACTGTGAATTGCATTGTCTCTAGTGGGATTCGAACTTACGATCTCTTGATGAAGTGACCAGTGCTATGGCCATTCGGCCATGCAGAGTCAACTGCCTCTTTTCAATGCGGCAATATTTAAATCAAACTCACTTCATCTTTTCAATAATTTTTGCCTTCTGAGTCCTTCTCAGTTACTTCAATAGACCCTATAAAAGACTCCTCTTTAATTTTTTTTTCTCTTCAAAATTTATAGGACAAAAAGGATTGAAGTTTGTTCCTTATGGGAAATATCAGGAGTAGAATCCATTTGGATACTGTAGTACAAGTATATCGTCTTTAACTTTGTTAAGGATGTTATTTCCTAAAGCAGGAATAATTTGTTCTTGTTATCTATGTACCAAATGATGCACAATTATATTTTTTGAAATTTTCAGATGAAATTATTGCTTAGAACGTTATTTTAATGATTGATCATGTTCGTGCCCCGGTGCATAGCATCCACCGCACACCCCATATGGCCGACCCTGCTGGTCAAGACCTTAATATCTAGTCGCTAAGATCTTGAGTTAAACACAATAAAATGACATTAACCCCACAAGTGTTTTTGGGAAAAAGAAAATTGACTGTTTTATAATAAGCCTTTATCTAGAATGTTTTCTTCTTTAAGACATTGTTATTTCTAACAGAGATTTTTTACCCACGATTACTTTTTATGGTAATTTGAAGATGATTCACAGCAAAATTCCTCTCTCGGTTTCTTCTACTTCAGTCATTACACCCAAATTATTTATCTACATTTTTGGGACCTAATGGGCCAAAACAGAAGAACCCTGTCATTTGCATTCCCAGAAAGGCGCAGTTGTCAATTAGGTGAAATGACCTTGGCATTCGCCGCAAAGCACTTTCTCTTCTACCCTTTTTCAAGGGTAGTGAAAGTGGTAAATAAACAGCAGAGACCCATGGGCGGTTGCCTTCAACTGACCATGAAATATCTACCCACATGGAGTATAAAGGCTTAAGTAGATAATGTGGAGCCTACATGCATATTTTCAGCATAATACAAAGATGGGTGACATAGTAAGTTATGCTTTTTTTCCTCATATTAGTTACAAATTGTTACATAAAGAATTAGGCAATGCGATCTATTTTTAATAGTTTGAGTGCATTTTTATATGATAATGAATGGATTTTTTATTAAATTTGTATAAACATTAATTTTCAAATATCGTAATGTATTTAAAAATAATTTGTTGCCGAAATTGTTTCGTTAATTTTTTTTCGTATTTAACTGCTTAACTGTGGTCCTTAACTTCAATCATGTAGCGAATAATCATCTTCAAAATAATAAACTGAAATTATTAACAGAATATTTCATTCATAAATATATGAATTATTCTGTGAAATCTGAAATGAATCGATTACACCTATCCAGAAAAAGCACGATCTCATTACTAGAACATAACGTAGAAAATTAATTACACAGTTAGGAGTCAACTATTATGTGCTGCAGTAGTTTTTCACTAGTATATTAATTCTTTATTTACTTATATTTTTTTTATTTATTTTCTAGTCCGGAAATTTGACTTTCTTCGAATACTTTTCTAAATATTCAACAGATTTTTGCGGTAGCATATAATTTTTATGAATTTAATTATGAAGAATTTCAGTTGCATTTTTATCCCTTCTTAAATAAGTAAAAAACAGGATTTTTTTATCACTCTTGAAATACTGACGAAAAGTTATATTAAAGAAATTAAAAGTAATTTCTTTTAAGTATATTAAATAATATAATTTTTAAAAGTAATTTTTTTAAGTATATTAAATAATATAATTCTTAAAAGTAATTTTTATAATTATATTAAGAATTAAAAGTTAAAACCTTTAAATAATTTATTAATCAATCGCAAAAAATAATTGTAGTACAATAATGTGGTTATAATATGTAATGGTTATAATATTGTTTTAATTACGGTACTTAGCATCCAATAATATAACTATACGATAAATACTAGTGAAAGAAATATCTAAATTTAATATTCATAATAATTAATTTAAAAATTGACATATTTACTGTAGCTTAATGATTCGAGTCTTGATTATTACTTTGACTACAATTTTTGATAGAAATTGCTTTGTTATTTAAAAAAATATTCATCAAAGGTTTACTAGTATAAGTACAAATATTTTGTTAATTCAGCATTCATAAATAATTGATTAATCAATTTTGACATCAATTTTATATATTTGAAGGTAATTATTCTTTTCTTGACAGTTACTTCAAAAACGGTGTATAATATTCGAAACAAACAAATTCAACGATAAAAAAAATGGACATATTTGTCATAAAATTTTTTATTTTAGAAAATGTTTATTTAAATTCTGAAAAATTTAAATTTAAATTTAAATATAGTAAAGAAATATCCGATGATTTAATTCTAGTACATAATTATGCCACAGTTAATTAAATTAATGAATCTAGCTTGTGATCACGTGATAAATTTTAATAATCAGTATAATAGACAGTATCAGTATAATTCCATTGCCTGATTGTTGTACGGTTAGCATAAAGGAAGGTACAGTTTGACAACAGAAGGCATGCGCAGTTGCTATTATGACGTGACTAACATCCAGTGATTTATAGATTACATTACAATTTTTAAAAAAATAGAAAATAAGCAAATGGTATTTAATTTGATAAAAACTCTTATAAAAAATAAAATCTTATAAGAAAATAAAAATAATTAAATAAGAATAAAAAGATTCATTGTGCACTTTGAGCTTGAAAAACAGTTAAGGATAATTTAACAACATCGTAACAAATCTTATTTCATTATTGTGGTAAATCAAGTTTTGCCTTTTTTAATGATTTACATACTTCAAGACATAATCATACTTTACATACTTTAAGCATTCAAATATAAATCAAGCCCATTAAACTTTACAAACCTTATTCTGTATTTTGAATATAATATCAAATTTATATTCAACTCAAGATTGTGAAAATTATATTAAAATAATTTTAAAAAAAGATTCTAAATACTAAAACTTAAATAATTCATAATCTATTCTTCTGCAAAAACTAGCGAAAAATGAAACTTGTAATTATTTGCTATTTAGCTCCTAAAAATCAAAAAAATTGTAAGACGTCGGCCCCTAAAGAAATAAATATCTGATAGATTTTATATATGATATTGCTATTATTTCATAAACTTTTGAAATAATTTCAATATATTATTTCATATCTTTATTATCATATTTACATTTTTGTTGTATATTTACAGATACATTTATAGAAATAAATACCATTTATTTTTATAGCAATATATTATTTCCTTATTTTTACATATATGTAATGATATTTTAAACTCTTAATTTAATCCAAATTAATTTCAAAAACTTTATCTTAATTTGGCCCATTGTAACTTCATTCTAAAATATTCTCTTATTTCGTGATCCAATTCCACTTTCGGTTTAATTAATACCTTTGTAGAAATAATGTGCCATCAGTACTGAATGAATCAAATGAAAGTGATACTTTTGCCCTTATCAGAGATCAAAATATGTATTTCATCTGCACGCGGCCGGTTATCCTATGTTATGTAAGGCTAGTGATCATTTGTTTCGTCCCTTTTCGCTTCTTTCAGACTTCTGCTTTTGTGCCGCGCTGCGTCTGCTTGTAAATAAATTGCTTTCCCGAGATGGATATTAAGGAGAGAATAAAACGAAATTAAAGATACAAAGTCTCTTCACTGCTTGTCTTCAAACCTGCCTTCTACTTCAAATTAATAATGTTACATATATGTAAAAATAAGGAAATGAAGCATATAAATAGATCATGTAAAAACTGAAGTCATCCAATAGGTTATGTAATACCAGTAAAGTTAATGTAACACCTTCCATTACAAAAAAAAAAATTTCTTTTCGTAAGGATTGGTTTTATATAGTTATATAAAGTAAAATAAAAAAAATAAAAGAAAAATTCAGAGAAAGCATCATTTATCAAGAAAACCATTTATCAAAATAATGATCAAATGCTGTCAAAAGACTATAATCTAAAATATGAATAACCAACGGAGTTACTCTGTTATTATTTTCTACTAAATGACAAACCACAACTTCAACCTTGAAGTTCAAAGTCTAAGAGCTGTTCTGTTTTCTATTCTTTTCCGCCCTAAAATTGGAGTGGAACTATAAATAAATGTTATAATTCCCGACTTCCATATCACCTATCAAAATTTTAAAAATCTTAAGATTTATTAAAGGTATTACGTAAAAAAAATATCGTAGATCAAATTCTTTATTACTTACTCGTACTCGAATAAAAAGGAAAACATTACAATCGTCAAAATATTCGAACGCGATGTTTTGAAAAATCTCTACGTTTCAAACCTCCTTGAGACTGAAAAGCCTATTTTGGCGTTATGCCTACTGTTGGTCAATCTGCCTGTGAAAACTATTAACTCATAAAAGCTTTGTGTTAAAAGGATAAAATCTGATATATGGACATTAGATATAATTTACAGATTTCTATCCTATTTTGAAAAAACTCATTAAGAGAAAAGTTGGCTGCCAACTATCAGAATACAAGTAAATTCAACAACTACCAAACGTAAAGAACTAGATAAATAAAATTTGGCACATAAGTGTAGCACCTAAAATGTAAATTCTTATCAATTTTTTTAAAAAATCTGCCAAAGGCTGACCGTGTGTCGATACGAGTTCTCACATGCATATAAAGGCAATAACTTACAAATGAATTACTTAAACTGGTGAAATTTAGTACGTTGTGATTACAACTGTTCCGTTCAAATTTTGGTTTTAAACGATCGGTAAAAAAGATGTCCAAAATATATATTTGCACAACTGATTCAGTAAAAATATAAATTAACGCTCAAGATCTATATTTGATGACTTCTGTTCACCAGTGCCAAGCCAAGCATTCACGGCTTTAACGAATGTCCACAATTTTACGTGGGAAGAAGGAAAGGGAGTAAGGCATTTATTGAAGAGTATGCGAGACAGTTTCGAGGAGACCATTACCTTTGGTTTTATTGCAAATAGTATACTTCAAGTTATTTTTTAAAATATCTCATTAATAAATTCGTTGTAAACAATATAGCTTTTATATAACTTACAATATTTAGAACATTTTGTAAAAAAGAAAAAAATGCAGTTGTTAAATATCAAAGTAGTTTGTTAATATTGTTAAGATTTTACAATATGTGATCTGTTTTATAACTAAAATCTGTTTTAAATTCCTATAAATCAACAACTCTCTGACTGTACATTCTTTTAAAATCACTATTTAAATGCGTTGTTTGCAAATAAGTTCAAATATTTTCCAAACAAATTGAAATGATATTATATGTTACACGATGATAATAGGATATAAAAATCTGTAATCGTAAAAATAAACTCTAAACTGCGAAAAAACTAGGAAATGGACTGATTGCGAACCCGCGGAAATCATGAATAAGCAACTTGAGGGATAACGATATATAATTTATTTTATATTAAATAAGTAATCACTTACTAAATATTTCTCGCTGCGAAGAAGACGATAACGTACACAAACGAAGAGGATCAATCTAAATTTGGCGCATAAAAAAATGAAGTTGGCGATATTTGCCAAACTCTGAATAAATGAACAATAAATTGAATATCTGGAAGTTAAAATATCAGTTTACTTTTTTGAATGAATTTATTATCACATTATGTCAAGGTTGAAATCATGTGGTGGAAAACCTTATCTGGTTATTAATTGGTTAATTATCTGGTTACTTAATAGTTAGCGACGCTGCATATTTAAAACTAGTTTATATAACTGATATTACTCTCGGAATTAAAATCGTTTCACGTATAAAATTTTTCACGCAAAAATTATTTTGATTTAAAATATTGTAATATACAAAAGTTCTTGTATCATCTAAAATCTTAACGGCTTGGTTTAAATTAAAATAAGAATTTCGATTGAATCGTACCATTTTTAAAAACCACCGATAGCTAGTTTTATCCATAAGTTATTAATATTAGTTGTATAAACAATATTTTCGTTTGAGCGATTCATTCAAAATTAACACATATAAGGATAGTACTTTTATAGAATTCAATTATTTATCCCGTCTATAAATATAAATGAATAAATGACGGTTATACCCAAAAATAAAAAAATATATAAGTACGTTTCTTTTAATTGTCGCACCCACTAAAATATTTTTCTATAAGTATTTCGAAAGAAAAGACACTTTAAAACTCAGAAGAAAAAAAAATATGACATTGCTAGCCTTAGCCCTATTAATAAAAGTATTGTGAAAAAAGTACAAAAAAAGAAATTTAAGAAAGATACTGACAGAGCAATTAAAATGTAAAAAAGGGCGACATTTTAGTTAATTGAATATTTAATTCATTTTTGGCTTTTAAAAATTGGCAGTGTACTTTCTCATGTCTGATATAATAAATGTGCAAAATTTGGCTAATATATTTAGGAATAGATGTGGGGCATACATGCATGAATGAAATGATGTCTCTTAATCTAATTTAAATCCTAATTACTTCCCTAGTTTTTATCTTAATTTAGCCCATATTAACTTCATTCTAAAACTGTCTCTTATTTCCTGATCCAATTCCACTTTTTATTTAATTACTTTTAATATGCGCTTTAGAAAACTGATGAATTCGGCAAGTTCCCATGCTCTGATCGAAGGGATAAAAATCCATAATGCTTACAACATTCTTTTAAAGGTACCTAAATGTCCCTTTCCTAAGATTACATGTGTCAAAAGGAATCCCTATCAAAATCTCAAAGTAAAACCATCCAATTGGGAAATTTCTCTTTTTCCTTCTCTTGTGTCGTGAAGTAGGCTGACGTTTTTCTAACCGTTTTTTGTCTATAAATTATGCCTCCCGAGATGGAATAAATTGAAATTTTAAAACTTAAAAAGTTTCTTCAATTCGGTCAGACAACTGCTACAATATATTTACATACATACATGGATATACACCTGGAATGCATGGTTATGTATTTCGGCTATGCTTTCATGTATGCATGGCCAAAGTAACTTCTATTCATATCGAATTCTCAGGGTACCGAGTCCCCTTAAGACGAAAACTGTTCCATGCTTTTGGTAAATGCAATAAATTTTCTACTTGTATTGTACTCCTTATTTCTCTATTCATTTACATCTCCTGTTTCTTAATTACATAACTTACTATTAGTTTCTTTATGACATAACTTACTATTAGTTTCTTTATGACATAACTTACTATTAGTTTCTTTATGACATAACTTACTATTAGTTTCTTTATGACATAACTTACTATTAGTTTCTTTATGACATAACTTACTATTAGTTTCTTTATGACATAACTTACTATTAGTTTCTTTATGACATAACTTACTATTAGTTTCTTTATGACATAACTTACTATTAGTTTCTTTATGACATAACTTACTATTAGTTTCTTTATGACATAACTTACTATTAGTTTCTTTATTACATAACTTACTATTAGTTTCTTTATGACATAACTTACTATTAGTTTCTTTATTACATAACTTACTATTAGTTTCTTTATGACATAACTTACTATTAGTTTCTTTATGACATAACTTACTATTAGTTTCTTTATGACATAACTTACTATTAGTTTCTTTATTACATAACTTACTATTAGTTTCTTTATTACATAACTTACTATTAGTTTCTTTATTACATAACTTACTATTAGTTTCTTTATGACATAACTTACTATTAGTTTCTTTATGACATAACTTACTATTAGTTTCTTTATGACATAACTTACTATTAGTTTCTTTATGACATAACTTACTATTAGTTTCTTTATGACATAACTTACTATTAGTTTCTTTATTACATAACTTACTATTAGTTTCTTTATTACATAAACTTACATATAATGTAAATTAATCCCTTTCATTATGGTTTGAAAAACAAAGTTTCCTTTATCTAAATTGAAATTTTCATAACATTTGTTATTACAAGAAATTTTTTTCTTTATGTAATGAAAGGTTATACAAAACCAATTTTCTAGGAAATTCGTCGTATATAAACTAGTCCTCAGGTCTTTGCTTAGTTTAATAACCATTGTTTCACGAGATTAGATTTAAGAATCATAGGGAGGGGTCTTCCCGAAGCTTTCTCGCCTACTTTCCAAGAAATATCTTATCATCTGGCATAAAATTGCGGATCTTTTGTAAAATCACGTATACTTAACTCAGCATGGCATTGGCAAACAAAACTAATAAAAGGCAAACAGATCTTTGGATTGAATCGAGCATTTACTGAGTCTATTGTGCGAGTATGTATTTTCGACACCTTTTTTCAGATCGATTGAATCCAAAATTTGATACAAAACTGCATCTATAGTCAGAAAGTCACATACCAAATTTCACTGATTTAAGTCATTGTGTTTATGAGTTATTCCATTTGCATGCATGAAAAAGTGGATACCAACACGCGATCAAATACTTTGAAAAATGTAGTTCAAAATTTAAATATAACTTTAAGAATAAATGTAGTAGTGAAAATGAGAATTTACATTTTAAATGCCGCATCTACGTACCAAATTTTATTTATCTAGCTCTTCACGTTTTGTGGTTATCGAATTCAGTTGCACTCGAATATCCAGACAGACTTCCTTCGATTGGATTTCGTTCAAAATTTGATAGAAATCAAGAAATTTAGTGATAACCAAATTTCACCCATTCGTTTACTTCAGATGGATTTTGTTCTTCATCTGTTCACAGCCAGATGGGCATAAGGACAAAAGAATACTTTTCAAACTCAAAGAGAATTAAAATGTGGAAATTTGTCAGAATCTCGAATTCGAAATTTTTAATGGTCACAAAAAATTTTCTATACTTCGTGTACGAGAAAGTCAAAAGAAACTTAGTCTAGACTACATAAAATTGTGTTTGTACCAACTATGGTTAGAATGCAAAAGCAGTCATATTAGTATTCCGTGTCCAATTGCGACATCTTATATTTTTACTTATGAAATCGCATTTTAAATCTCAGAATGCTCTTTTAAAATTCGTAGTACTCAAAGAATTGTGGGGTTTTTTTTAAAACATTCACGATTTTTAAACATTCATACGATTAGTATTCGGAATATTATTGTAATTATTTGTTCTTCTTTCAATTTATTTAATACAAAAATGAAATGGCTCTTGAAGCTTTTACTATTACGTTAACAAGAAAAGGAATGACGCTATGTACTATGCATATCTTTTCTATGTTAAAATGGATGCGAGATTCATCTTACGAAGAAAACAACGTTTATTAAATTCAACGGATCAGAATAGATAATAATTTATGATTTCTCCTTTTATAAATTTCAATTGTGAATCCTTCTTTAAGATTTTTTATTTCCTTAAGAAATTTTGTATAAAAGTAAATTCTTATGACTTTCGAATTTCTTGTGTGTGTGTGTCTTAAATTTTAAAAACATTTGTGCTGCTCCAAATTCAGTACACTGACTATTATTTCTATTATTTATTTTCGAAACAATTCACATATATTTGTAAGAAAATAATTTTACGAAATAAAATGTCGAGCATAATATTATAATCGTGTCTACTTCAATTAAGGTAAACGTTATATAATAAGTAAAAATTTCTGTTCTGCTTAAACACCTGATTTTTTTCAAAGCTAATTAACATTATTACCTTGATAAATTTATTTTATGAAAACACAATTTGACAACTATTTTGCAATATTTTCAATTTAACTGATTGCTTCATAAATTAATATAATATTTCATATTTGTCATTTATAAGTAAGCAATTTTTTTCTCTTGCTGTTAAAAATAATTTAAAATAACGAATCAGTTTAGAATTTGTATTTAGAAATCAATAATCCCCTTTTCTAAAAGATATGTTTAAATTTGTTTTTAAAAAACATGTCAATTATTTTTCGTTGATTTCAGGAGTAAAAACATTCACCCTCTTTCAAAAAGTACCAAACAAATTTAGAATTCGACTATTAGGCTCTTTGAATGCGTTACTTTTCATTATTTTTCAACTTTAATTTCAAAGTTAGTAATATATATAGACCTGTAATGATATATGGTAAGATTGTCCTGTAATCTTCATTGCCATGATAATAACTGGATTACAGAAATTCAAAAAATCAGGAAACATTATCTTTCGAAAAAAATAGTATCGTGTTATAGAAAAATAAAATGTATAACAATCAATCAAGTTGAATATATATTGATTTATGTTTCCTTGCTCTTTCTTTGCAACATCGCAATACCTGCAATTAATATTCAATGCATAAATTTAATCTCTATTTATTTCATTCTACTTTTAATATTTAAATCCAATAAGAATCTTATGCAATTTTGCTTTTAGAGCTTTCAATACTAAGGGAAAACGCAAGGAAAAACATTATCTTTTTCTTAGAGGTCAACACAGTGGGTTGAGTTTTCAGCAATCAGTGTTTCCTTCTGCTGCGCATGTGCAATAATAAAACGCGATTTTTTTTTTGCTACTACAGTTTTAACGGGGGTGAGGAATGCAACGGATATCTTAGAATTTCAAACAATTTCCCGCAACGAAAAAAAATAATGACAAACACATGAAAAGAAATCTTTTTGTATTTTGAATTTTTTTGCAAATAAATATCATAACTTCCCTATACGCATTTTATTTTAAAATTATGCTTTATAAAGAAGAAATGCAAAAAAAAAAATTGAGGGCACTTATTTTAATGAAAATAAGATATAAAGTATATGTTAAATGTATAAATTATTTAAAAATATATTGTTAATTATTTCTTTCTTTAAAATGTCTTGATTAAAGACTTGCATGTATCCAAGTCAAAAATGTGATTGTTTTATTGACTTATCATCAAATCAACCAAAATGAATTAAAAAGAAAATTTTATAAAGAAATAAATCAAGAAACAGTGTCTTTAAAAGTGCGTGCAAGAGATAGATAAGTTACAATACTCTTATAATTACAAATGCACTGATGAATTCTTCAGGTAAAATTGTATTTTGTACATACTAAAATAATTTTCACTATTTAATAAATTTTATTCTGCATTCTATAAATATATTTATAACATGCTGAAAATTTCATAAATTACCCTGGATACTCAAAACCATTTAAGCAAATGAAATACAAAATAATAATAATAATAACAAGCTTTCTACCATTTAGTGTCAATTTTTCTGTTATTGAGATGCATGATTTTAAAAAATAGGACGATTTACTTTAAAATGATTTCTTTATTGTTAGGTCACTGTTGCATTTTGTCTTTTATTGGCCCTTCCTTCAGCTTACCTCCAGGAACATGCTGAACATAGAGAATTCCAATACAATTCAGTGGTTGATCCCAGTACCGGGCGTTACAATTTCGCTTACGATACTGGAAACGATAATGACATTGCACATTCTTTGCATATGCAATACCAAGATGCTAATGGAATAGTCAGAGGAAGATATGGCTATACAGATCCTAGAGGTAAGCTGAGGATGGTAGAATACGAAGCTGGACCCAATGGGTTCATCGCAAGAGGCGATGTAGGTCCTGATCAATTTCCTCACGACCAAGCACCAGCTCCTGGATCCGACTCACAGCCTGTCCTGTCATCATTGACTGACACGTCTGCGAATGATTTTGATCTGGATCCAGCTCCTGTCCAAATGGCTGGATGGGATCCAGCTGAAGATCCAATGAATCAGGCACAACCTGGTGCAGACTATTCAGCTCAAAGGTCTGGCGTCGAGTCAGAAAATCCAACTGAGGAGAATTCGGATGGTAATGAATTAACTGATCAAGGGCAAACTCAATACGCAACAATAAATGTCACAAGTGAAAATGCTTTGGATATTTATGGGCCAGAACTTGGATTCTACAATGATCGTTACCCGAGAATATCATATTCGTTGGTAAGTATCTGAAAATTTTTGTAGCACATGTTAAGGTAAAAGACCTATATTTGATAAATGTCGACATTCTCCTGTGAATATCAGTATTCACGTAGTCACCATTCACCGGATTCAACGGATGAGAATGTCGATCCTGATAGGAGAATGTTGACATTTATATTTGATAATAATATAGACATAATTTTCCTGTTTCCTTTAAAAATAGAAATAGAATGGGATAAAGGCATGTTGTATGTTCTTTGCTTTCGTGAATGTGGAATATACAAATAATAATCTTTTAAATGTTTAAAAGATTATTATTTAATAAATAACATTTCTTTCCTACCGTGTGGCCAGGTAACGAGGGAACACCTGTAGACGAATAGTCCTGAGACGGTGGTACAATCAGTCGAAAAAAATCATGAACTATAAATGCTACATTCAAGTAAAATATGTCATCGAACTTGGAAATATATCTTGTGTAAACTGCATTTATAAAACGGGCCATCTACTTACTTATATTTGCATAATTTCCAAATTTCCCAATTACATATCTTTGATCAGTGACTTTTTTAAGTCTTAAATCAATATTATTGAGAAATGGGAAAAAATCAGTATTTCCCGAAATCCGTTGCCTTGTAATGCCTTTAATATGAAACTGAAATATAACAAAACCAATTGATTCATTGATCATTTTAAAATTACTGAAGTAATATGCTCCCGTCTAAAACACGAATGTACACATTATCAGAATTATATCAGGATGTAGGTGAAAAATTGATAAAAGAATTCCATTTTTACAAACATTTAACTAGTCAAACTGCATAAAAGTGAATAAAAATAGAATTGTTCAATAGTTAAGCCTACGAATCTCAGCAACTTTAAGATTAACGCCGATTTTCGAAATATTAAAACATCAATGTACAATACCAGAAAATTATTAGAGGAAATATCCAGGGTCTATTTCAAAAATTAAAGAAAATGCAACCATTTTAATAGTTTGTTAGGTCCTGTTAATATAAGAAAGAAAATTTTTAGATAATCTTACCAATCCGCCACAGCAGGTAACAACAAATTGCGCTAATATTAACTAATGATAAAAAAATGCTTTCCAGAATTTCTAAAAATATTTGTTTATTTTAATAAATAGAAATTATCACAGAACAATTCATAGCAACCGAATGATGTACTGGATTTGTGGTAAAAGCTTATAAGCCAGTTAACAGCTACACTACACGAGCAATTGCTTTTGTATTGTGGTCATGTTACTGGACTGCGGACCACAAGGTGTCAGGTTCTATCCTCGCTCATCCCAATCCGCCACAGATTAATGCCTAATTTAGTATATTGCGGGGAGACTGCTCGTATCAAAAACCATGTACTTTATTGTCTATCTATGCAATCGCGAAGTTTACGAGAAATGTCCCAAGCCAATTAAAATTTAGAATCATTTCATATCTTAAACTATCACTCGTAATGTTAAAAATAATTATTAATTAATTTCTATTTATATTCTCTTGGAAAAATCATTCAAGTTCTTATTAAAATTGCTAATTTATTATTATTTTTTTAATTTTGTCGAATTTATTGAATCTTATTTTTATCAGAATCATTCGTATTGTTGTTCATATTTTAAATAAGTATTTAATAAAATTATGCCAGCATTTATTTTCAATTGTCTTCACTTAAATTATTTTATAAGCTACTTTTATTAGTTGATCTATTAGTTCAATACATAATTATACTAGTGTGTTGGAAGAAATATTAAGCCTAATGGAACACAATATGATGGAGATTTAAAAGCTTCTGTTCGAAAATTCGCAGTTCACATTAATAACAAAAATGTTAAAAAGGGAATATGACAATTTAATTCATCTTTTGCATAATTACCAAAGACAAATAGTAATAAACCTTACTTCGTCTTTCAAAAGCTTCATTTAAATATAAATACAATAATAATTTTTAGTAGAGGGTAGATGAAGAGCAAGATATTTTTATAGAGTTGATTGCTTTATATGTAATCATAATGTATTATTGCAGATGGATATCTAATACAGTAAACCATTCTATTTCATAATTAGATATCATCGGCCGTTATGCTTGTAATGTGACATTATAATCACATGGTTCTATTCTGAGACGTGAGAAGATAGCAAGATAGATATTGAAATGACATTGAAGCTAAAAGAATATTCTTTCTACCCGAATTTCCACAAATTGCAGAAATATCAGCACGATTTTTCTAATATTGGAGAGCTGATAATTAACGCAATGTGTGCTGCCACAGATAGCAGAGCAGTGCAACTAATAATTATCGCAAAACATATTCATTTTTATGAGATTAATTCTACAAAAAAATTGGCTTTAATAATCAACGGCCAGCAAGAATCCCTTTGATTTCGCAATATAATGGACGATATTTGCGAGGTAAAAACAGCATAAAATATTTGATGCGTGGGAATTTGTTGACTGATCTGACAGCAGATTTACTACATATAATGGTAACATTTGTGTTCCTGAATGGTCCATTTAAGAGAAGAATAAAGATATATTAATCAATTCCAAAACAATCTAATCTGGGGCAATTATGCATTACAATTGTAAATTGTAATATGCTTACTTAAACAAGCACAATAAAGAAAAGCCATCATTAAACAGTAAAAACAAAATTTAATTCTTGGCTATAAGTATATATACCTTTGTAACTATTAAAGTATCGTTATTCTAATGGTTCACTAATTACATCATTTATCTGATAAATACATATTTAAATTAACTATAGCACATAAATAAAAAACGGAAAACAACGACTGGAAATGCTTCCATTCTTAAGATAAGGAAAAGTGCCATTTTCTTACGAAAGGCACAATTTATTATAAATAGAAATTATATTATCCACTTTATAAATCGCACGACAAACCTAAGATAAAAATAAAAAAGAATTATATTGCTCGGAATTTGTAATATTTTTAACTTGCGCAATACATTTTCTGGAAAGAGATAATTTTACAGATATTGTTCGGTAAATAACATAATCTAAATCTGTTAATAGACATTTAGCAGACGATTCCTTTTCAGACATTTTATAACTGCTACCATTTTTATTTTGTTAAAATATTATTAAAAAGCAGAAGCAAACGAATTTTTCTTTGATAAACATATTTTGTTAATATTATTTCGTTTATTTTTTGTATAATAGCTAATGATCAATTGTAAACCTTCTGGAATCTGGCAATGTTTGTAAGATACGCTGTTATGTTGAAAGAATAAACAAACCGATGGAATTCTAAATTGCTTGGAGTATTTATTATTTTAGTTGTAAGAATTTAAGATGCTCTGCAAGCTATAGTTTGAAGCTTAAGAAAACGGGTAGTTTTCTAGAAAGCCTGCAAAAGATATAGTAACAACTGCTGAATGGATGCTGAGTCAATGACTCCCGGCAATAGCAATTATTTGGAGACTTAGAATGCAAAAATGAAGGACTGGGAATATTCGAGTATTTTGGCGATAGTAAAACTTGAGTTCCAGTGTTCGTTCTAAAACATTTTATGCCCTTACTGCTGTTTACTACTGCTGCTGCTATTCTTGAATATACTCCGACTATGTTTTATTATTACGATACACTTTTGAAAACTCAAACAAACAAAAAATGTAACATTCATAAGCTATAGAAAAAATTATTACTTTCAATGGCTAAAGTGCAGGATTAAATGGCTCTCTTTATGGGCTATAGATAGCTTAAAGTTTTAGGGCTCCTTTATACGAAACATCTTCCGAAATCAAATTATTAAACGATTCTGATTTTACCTCTATATAAGCAGTTCTCAAATTTCGAAATTAAGACAAACTGGAAAAGCAGAACATTTAATCTCAGGTCATCATTAAGGCAGTTTTAAATATCTCACATACCAGCAAAATTTTAATTTTAAAAGTACTCAAACAATATATTCAACAAATTTCAAGTCTTTTTAAAATAATCGAAACAACACAAATTTCCCCGTGATTATTTACTTCTGAGGCATATAAGAAACTACAAAAAAGGTCAATTCGGAGTGAATTCCAAAATGTAAATCCCAGTAATGATATTATGAAATTTAAACTTTTATTTTGTTTTAAATTTCCTTATATACGGCCTAGCAATTCAAACGAAAGGGCAAAATTAAATTTCCCTGAAAATGCTACAAAAAAAAATTTGAATTTTTTGGAGCCCTTCGGCAGTTGTCTAAATTGCTTGTTTGATAATCTGGTTCAGTATGTGTATGCTTTTATAGAAGAAAATGAAATTTATTTTAAAAATCGCAAAGGAAACTCTTACAAGAATTATTATAAACTGAAAAAAAGTACTGTGATATTGGTTTAGAATTCATAAGTATTTATTGAGACGTTAGAAAAAATGTTAAAATTTGTTTTTGTGTTTTACTAATACGTTATTTTTTAGGATTGAGTGCCTCATTCTGATTTTTTTTCTCTAAATTTTATTATTTATAATATAAATCTTAAAGTTGTGTATATTATTACGCAAGAAGTTTGTGATGAATGAATTTATTTGAAAAGTCCATTGCAAAATCTTCAAATTTGTCTTCAAATTTTTTTTTAAATAGAAAAAAAAATTGATTTTTTAAAAAAGTACAAAACATATTTCTTTATCCATCTTAAAAATTTGGCATATCTGAATCTGTTACGGTCTGAAGGAACAAAACGCAGCTAGATATGACAAATTTTCACTCTTGGCCATCTCCTAATTAATCAAAGTAAATTTGCTTGTTATTATATAATATTGACATTAGACTCTCCAATTCCTGAGAACCAAGCTTTATTTTAATTAAGAACAAATACGATGTTTTCTTAATATAACTAATGCCATCTATAGAATTAAATCACTACTAAAAGTGCATACAATTTCCTCAAAGATAGTTGGTAATTACCTTGTGTTCCTGTATTAGGACTTAACACTAATTTCATTTTAATTAATGGTATGTACTGAATTTCTCGATGCATTTTTACAATTCCCTTTATCTAAATAAAAGAGTATACATGTTAGAGTAATTGAAGTTGAGCGAATATTAAAGATATAAATTTCGAAAATTCCATAGCTCATTACCTGTAAGTTTTTTTTGTCGTTTTATCCATAACGAATCTCTTCCAAATTCCATTGGAAATTCATTAAAATTCTTCGTCAGTTAATGACCCATGCAACTGAATTTTTCAAGAAACAAGATATAACTTTACAAATTTATTAAATTGTACAAAATACTAATTTTCTTTCCTGCCTTATTTAAAATATTTTAATTAAAATGATAAAAATTGCAAGCTCGTCTGATTTCAGATTTTAAAAAAATTCAATAATAGTTATTATAATCATATTTCTTAAATTTAGGGCTGAAAATTTAATTTATATAATAGAATTTGGACACGACAAAAATTAAAATTTAAACATAAGTTAAAATTATTTAAGAACTATACAACTAAATTTGTTTTCTTCGGCTTCGAATTCGAGGTCAAATTGAAGCGAAAACATTTCTTTCTTTTGCTTATTTAAGAATTGAGTGGGTCAAATTAAATTGGTTTTAAATTAAATTTAAAATTAAGGTTGGATTAAAAAAGATTACTTATTTACTAAAAGTAATTTATAAATTTGGTTTCATCAGCTTCGTATTCGAGGTCAAATTGAAGCGAAAACATTTCTTTCTTTCGCTTATATAAGAATTGAGTGGCTTCAATTTAATTAGTTTTAAATTAAATTTAAAATTAAAGTCGGATTAAAAAAGATTACTTATTTACTAAAAGTAATTTTAAGAATTTTCTGTGGATTTTTTTTATACTTTGGATCAGAAAATTTCAAATATTTTATTGCAAACGAATTATTACGAAAATAATTTAAAACTTGACAATGGCTCCGATTTATCTTTGAAGTGCAGATTGTTTTCATTCATTTCATTGCAGCAGTCATTTTTTTTAATTTCCCGATTTAATAAAAATTTTAATCGGATGATTAAATATTTAAAATTTATCTATGTGTTGACCGCAAAACTTAGCTTTACAGAATTCCAATTTTTTTAAAAAAAAGTTCGAATTTTTTAACCGTAGTTATATAGTGAAAAATTCTTCTTCAATGCCAAAGAAATAAAAATGGATAAATATAATTTAGTTTTATCAACTATAGTAAAAATAGGATCAGATGCAATTTGTTAGCTGTCGGATAAACTATGTTTCTATGGTTACTCAATAATTAGATTAGACTGTAGCCTGTTTAGTACATATTTTAATATAATTTTATATTAAAAAAATATAAATTCATTATATATGGGCTAACAGGTGAATATGAAGGTATCTACAATTATTTATGATTTCTGGAATTGTTAACTGATCAGGATTTTTAAGTTTTAAACCATTCGCTGCTTCAAAATACTGAGAATATCTTGTTCTCAGAAAAAAAAATTCTTATTTGTCTTTGGAAAACATATTTCCTAAAGTTTTTTTTTAATCAATGAACAGCAAATATTATCTTTTGAGAAGCATTTATAATATTTTAAAAGCATATTAAATCATAGTGTAGATGGCACCACTAAATAAATTCATAAATTAAACGAAAATTCCAAAGTATTTAATAATGTGTATACAACGGAACTTTGATAATTTGAACTTCTCGAATAAACAATAAAGATTCGATTTATTCAAAAATTTGAATTAAGAAAAGCAGGTCAGCAGTGTGAATATTTAGAGAAGTCAATATACAAAATAAAAGTGGCAGATTTGCAATATTTAATAATTATGTATTATTTATAAAAAATGGGAACAAACAATTCGTCATTTTAATAAAGTATTCAAAGACATAATAAAATCTTTGATATTTTTTAAAATAATATCAGTAAATAAGCAAACAGTTTTAGTAAACTATATACAGCGTTTTAAATATAACGATTGAAAAATAAGATTCTAAAATGGAATAATTCTCAACTAAAGTGTTCGATTGTTTTAAATCAGATTTTAATCAGTGTTTTGTTTTATTGGATGTATTGTAAAATAATGAAATCTTCGAATGAATTAAAGATTTTAAAAAAATTTTCACTTAATCTCACAATTTTTTTCAAGATTTGCTATATTCAAATTTCCCATAGTCTCATGAAGACACAAGAGACTGACACATTTAAATAATAAAAAAAAGTTGAAAATTTTTAAAAAAATGCATTTTATTTTGACTTTGATTAATCAATTCATTTCAAATTAAAGATGGTATTTTAACAATATGCTAATTGAATAATCAAATGGTAATGTTTACCTTACAAATTTAACGTTATATGAATTGACTATTATGCATAGCATTACCAGGGACCGTTTTAAAAATTCAGTTTTAAAAAAATTACCCCCGATAATGATAATTAACATTATAAAAATTTTCTGGTTAGTGATGCCTTTTATACTTTCCTAAAAGATTCGTGTAATTCCGATTCATCCATTGATCTAAATAACCTTAACAGCAAACAGTATAAAGCGGAAATATTTTTGAACACTTTCTCAATATATTGTCCTGAGTTTTTTTTTTTTTTTTTTTTTTTTTTTTGGTAATATTTAACTATGTTGACTACATAAATATCAATTTTATAAATAGGCATGTTTTTTCCCCACAACGTTAAACAAAGTTGTTGCTGAAAGATAATATGTCAGTGAATATTAGTAATAAAAAATTCATCAGCATATTATTATCGACATTCTGCAATAAAAAATTTTTAATAAAATAATTTATTTTGATTTTTTTTAATTACAAAATTTTTGATTTCCCAAGAATAGATAGTAAACTGTACACCATAATGTCTTGAATATATTAATTAAAAGGAAATTGAAAAACGAATTTATAAATATTTTAGTAATTAAAATAATTGGATTCATTAATCGTAATTATTTTGATAACTGACTTTGTGAATTTAAAGAAATACTTACTCTAAATACTGCTAATAATAATTGCTAAATAATATGTTATCAGATTGTCATTAAAAATCAAAAGAATTCTGTTAAATCAGATCTATTTTGAAAAAAAATTAATAAAGATGGATCGATATTAAGAATATAAAATTGATCTAGTTTAAAATCAACACCTTTACAAAGGGATGGAGCACTAGGAATTTTTAACATTAAAATCTCAATTAAATTTTTTTTTGTTAATTCATTTTCGATACCCACTGAAAATTTTTAATGCTTATGAGAAAAGATAGCAATAATTCCATCAAAGCCAGTGACACCAGAGGGCGACACGTCAAACAAAACTATTTAATACATTTTAAAACAATAATAGGATTTTTGTTTAAAATATCAAAATATATGAAATTTCTACTACTAATTCAAAACTCTGCGTTATTAGATTTTATATTATATATTATATATATATATATATATATATATATTCCAAATACCGCAGAAATAATGAAAAATGAAACCAAATTTAAAAATGATGGCGAAATATTCGTTTGTATAAATCAAGTCTGCATTGTCGAAACAAGTCAAAAACATCAATTAATTTTTTATAGTATTTTCATACAAAAGAAGTAAAAATCATAAAATAAATTAACTCTATCAACTGATATTTTCTTTTTCTCTGACGTTCTATGATGGATGAATTAAATCACTTCTTCTCTGTCTTTAAAAATTCTTTCAAGGTACAATGAAAATGCATTCACTCATTAGGCTACTTGTACTTATAAGATATAATTAGTATAAATGTTAAATATTATGTTAATTATAATTAGTATAAATGTTAAATATTATGTTAATTATAATTAGTATAAATGTTAAATATTATGTTAATTATAATTAGTATAAATGTTGGAGATATTTTTATTAACATTTTTTAATGGATTAGTATACTTTGATTTCTCAAAGACACTAGTTTAGTTTTTGATTCATCAGAGATTTTTTTATTGTTATTTTTAAGTTTGGAGGGGGAAAAGTTAAATTGTTAAAATTTATTTTATGATACCAAATAAATTAACGGAGTGACATAAAGCAAAAGTGAAATTATGTGAAATGCTATTAGAAACCATATTCCTACATCATATATTATTCGCAATCATGTTCAATAATTTATTCCCAATAATTCCCAATATTCATCTTATTCCCAATAATTTATATAAGAAATCTGTTACAGAATTTCTACATATCTGCTTTGCAAAACACACTGTTACGATTCGGACGAACTTGTGGATTGATTGTATTTTAAAATAAATTTATTTACAGTAATTATTTACAAAAATTTTAAATTAATCAAAAGTAAACGGCACAATCTTTTATAAATTACAAAAGTAATGTACCATCTCACTCACGAAGGTATAAAAACATTCAAAACTTCACGCGGTAAATCGACTCAGATTCTCGACCAAATTCAGAAGCTTTGTAATAATCAAAGGCATCAAAGATCGTGTTCCACATTAAATCAGCGAAATAGCAATAGTAATTCCTTTTTTCCCACGATTCCAGCAATATACTCTCGGGAAAACTCCCGAATTTTCTAGAAAGAATTGAAATTTTGCCATACCAAGAAATTAAATAAACCAACAAGTCTGTAGAGATATGTGATGCGCGAGGATAGAACCTGGGACCTTGTGGTTAGCAGTCCAGTAACATAACCATTATACCAAAACAATTGTTCGGGTAAAAGAGTTGTTAACTGGCTTATATGCTATTCACCACAAGTCTGTTGCTAGTTCACCAAAAATATAGCCAAAATTTGCTGTCCAGTCTCTAATCTTGATGTCTAAATCCTCATCGAGAAGACAAATTACTTTTAATTTACAGAATTCATAACAACATTTAACACATTTTCGACAGTATGCATGAATTGACTTCTTTTGGTATTCGATTGTTTGTATTGGGGAACATTAATTTGCGTCTTTCTACAATTCAGGAGCTAAGGAATTAAAAACACGTGCTTTATTAATACATCGTCTTCAATGATTAAACTTTGTTTCTCTTTAATTTCAGGGTAACGATGTATCTGCAGGTGACTCCAGCAATTCAAACTACCAAGATAATCAGCAAGAAACGACATCCAATCCTATTCAAGAGAACCCTGGTTTGAACATTTACAACATTGATGTTGATCCAGACCAGATTCGGGAGGCTGCTGGAACACCTGTAAGAAGATCAGTCAACACGACCCGTGCACCCATCGTTCGACGGTCAGGAGATACAGTTCGCTCATCTTATCGATACTATCCCAGACAAACTCATGATCATGATGCAGAAATGAGATCAAGATGGGCCCATGATCACTATAATGAAAGAACATATCGCCTACGACAAACTCACGATCACGATGCTGAAAAATACCGATCCCGGCAAACTCATGATCATGATGCAGAAAAATATCGAGCTCGACAAACTCACGATCACGATGCAGAGAAATATCGCGCTCGGCAAACTCACGATCACGATGCTGAGCGATACAGATATTACAGATATCCTGATCATACAGCCGATCGTGCAGCTTACTATCGAAGGGCGTATGGTAGATACAATTATCCAAGAAGAATTTTTTATAGAGACAGTCACAGCATGGAGCCACATGAGCATTATGATAATCCTGTTTATCAAAATTACCGTGATCATCAGCATTCTGATGTTCATTTGTATGGTAGATATCGAAATTATGACTATCCTGCGACGGCTAAACCTCGTCAATTGCATTATGTACCTGCTGATAAATATCATGACAAAGCATATTATTGGACATACTCTTAGAAAAAAAATTTGGACAGATGGACAGAAGTACCACCAGGCAATAAGCTTGTTACTCTGTTTTCATTTAAAGTAAATTTCATAAAAAGACTTCTTATTAACACAGAAGATAACTAAGTTCAAATCAAAATTTCAAAAATATAAATTTCTGTTTGAACAATCTTTATATTTATTCAATGAACTAATTGTATATTTATGTTCACTGAGTATGAAGTTTGCTTATTGAAGAAAAAACACTTTTTTTACGAACAGAAACGATCGGCATTCATTCATTCAGTTGCGACTCAATTATATTTATTCAGTAATTAAAAATTATTCTGTTCTTTGTGAAGGCTTCTAAATTGCTTAAGAGCCTTTTGTTTTAAAATATCATTGTTCTGAAGACTGTAATTATGAAGTGTTTGTTTTAAAGAATAAAAACTTTTCTATAAATATAGTTTCAAGATTCATTAAGAAAATATATAAACACGTGAATATGAACTCTAAAAATGAATTAAAAACTCCTAACAGTAAGGAATTTAACGGCAAATTAAAATTCAATTTTCACATATTCAAAAACAGAGCAGTTTTTCAGAATCTTCCAATATCGACACAATCAAGTTTTTAAAGAGCTATGACACTACTAGAATATGAACATCTGTTATCTTAAAATTTGAAGCAGCATTAAAATTTAAATATTATCTCTAACCATTTTAGCCATTTAACATTTTTGAGACGATCGATATAAGTAGGTACAATCGTCAACAAAAATAAGGACACATTTTCGTAATTTTGTTATTTTTAATGGCATCTTCCCAGATTGATTTCGATGAAAATTACTCTAAAATACAGGTTCATTAGATCTAGAAACTTATTAACCAAATAAATTAATATAGTTAATTAGTATCAAGGAATTTTCTCATTTATGGAAATCGAGATTTTTTTAATAAATCAATCCTGTATGATTTTTTTATACATGTATCAAGTTTTGTTTCAAAATTCCCAGTAGCTCTTGAGTTATAATTAACTTTATGTACTAAAACTCCACCTGAACTGAACCAACATACTATATTAAGTAAGCATATATTAAGTAAATCTCAGGGTATTCAAAACAAAACGTGCTTCGCGTTTATTTTATTTCACTGAGATTCTAAAACTTTTACCAAACGTGACTCAGATTGATCTTTAGCATGAATATTCCTTTTCAAATTCCAACTAATATACGATTTTTTTAATGGAAATTAAGCATTTCATTACCTTTCAAAATATTTTCGAATCCACATCTGTGGTTTATCCAATCCTAAATACTTCAATATCACCCAGAAATTTTTATTGTTAATGAAATGCATCTTCCCAATATTTTTAATGAAATTTTATTTCATTGGTAAAAAAACTAATTTGCATAATACAATTTAAGAAAAGTAATTTATCAACCTTTATATAAAAGAGGACATTTTATTTTCATGTCAGAATCATTTTAAATCAGATAGGAAATTCATTAAGCAAAGAAGTACTTTTTTATAATAAAGACATTCTTGAAATCTGTTTGAAAACAAAGGGTAATCTATACTTATAATAAAGCTCAATGTGTGTGTGTTGGCGCTCTACAGGCCAGGTCATTTGACATACAGCTATCAAATTTGGTACATGTATACCTTAGAGGTCGAGAATGTGCACCTGGGGTCCCTTTTTTTGAAATTTTAATTATTAATTAAAAACTAACTTTCCCGCCAAAAAAATCTTCCATTTTCCCCACCGCCAACTTTTCCGCCAAAAAAATCTTCCATTTTCCCCACCGCCAAATGAGTAAAGATTCAGTTTCTTTTTTCTCCCAACAGTAATGAGGCTAGGGTAAATATTTTTCGGCGGATTATTTTAAACGATTCTGTTTATTTTCTTAATGTTTTATGCATTTAAAATTAAACATTGTTAATTAATCCATGTTTCAGATTCATTCTGAAGTACTTTTGAATTAAAATAACACAGAATAAAGGAAATTAAAAATGTATAATCTGCATAGCGTTACCCCAACTGGCGTAGAAAAATTCACGCATTTGCGTTACCTAACTGGCGAAGAAAATTCACGCATGCGCATTGTTCTGATTGTTGTCATGACAACCACTTTCAACTGATGATTTAAATTATTTTTAGGTTAGTTGCATGCTTTTGAAAGTAAATTGTATTTATGTTAGTTATATATATTTTGTATATGCTTATAGTTTTAAGTACATCGTTTTTTAAGTAGTTTTTTTAAACCTGTTTTAGACCGATTATTTTAAATGATTCATTTTATTTTCTTAGTGTTTAATGCATTTAAAATGAAACATTGTTCATTAATCGATCTGTTCATTATGAGTCTGAGAAAATTTTGTTGACAAATTCTTGAGATATTACATAAATTAAGAAAGATATTCTTTAGTGCCCATAAAGTTTAAACGCTCAGTGACTCTATTATCAGTAATCATATTATTAAAAAAATGCTTTGTTTCAGTAAAAAATATTATTATATTAATTGCAGATTAATCCTTTGCACTTTAATTTAAAGCATAAATTCTACGAGGGGTAACAGAAAATGAGAGAGATACATATCACGTTATGACTGAAGGCCTTTATAATATTATGAGTGAATTATATGACTATCAAAATTTGAAGTTTTAAAATATTTTGCTGAAGAATCTATTAAAGTTGGAATTGCATAAAATATTTAATTATTAAAATTTTAACGAACATTAAGATTGGCGAACCGGCTGGTCGCCAAAGGCGGCTAGTGTATCATAAAATCACTAAAGTCAGATCAAAAGTTAAATCAATTTTAAATTATCAAAATAATGATTTATTCACAGAATTAAAATTCAAGTTCCGTCATCTAATTGAAATAACTGCACACGATTAATATTTATGTTGATGAAGCAACTCATCATCAGAATTAGCATTTTTTTTTTCTAGAATTAAATTGTTATTTTCTCATATACGAAATAAGACAAATCACTATAATCTTATAATAATTTTCGTGCTTTTTTCTTTTAAACATCAAGTTTTTATAAAGCGGCAAAACATAATAAATTACCCGTTTTGCATTTCGTGTCTTTTTGTTATTTAAATTTGCATTAATGGATGTTTTCACAAATTATAAAAATTAAATCGACAGGGAAGATGGCTTAATACTAATTAATATAGGTGAAGAATGGGACGAATATTTTGACATTCTCAATAAATTATCCACTGCCAAAATGTGCATGTTTAATGATCTAGCTAAATAAATGGAGGTTATTTATACATAACTACGTATGATCTTCATTTATACAGTAATTATAAAATAATTTTAGATGAAGTATATTCAGCTAAAATTAATAATTATATTGAGATCAAACTTCCTATTTAGACTTTTAAAGGACAAAAATTAATTTCAAAGAAAAAACTTAGTTCTGAGACTCACAAGAGAATTTTAAAGGACAAAAAATAATTTCAAAGAAAGAACTTAGTTCAGAGACTCGCAAGAGAATTTTGGCTATATCTGAATTAAAAGCAGCAAAACAGTAATGTTCAACGATTGTGAAACACATTGTGTAATTTTAATTCTACGTACGTGACAGAGATGCCATTAATTTACTGCATCTTGGAGTAGTTAAATATTCTTTAGCAATCTAGAAGTACCAATGAATTCTGGTATTGCAATTTTTATGTGAAATTGCATAATAAATTTCATGAAATTGTATAACAACGGTTATTATGATAAGATCGCATTTACCTCGGCATATGATTTTTAGAAACCCGGTATACTACTTCATTGTTGAAGAGAATTGTTTGAGAATGTTACAAAATTTTGCATTTCCTGAAATTAAATAAAGATGTTCGGTTTAATAATACTAAATACAGCAAGGGCACGTATTCATTCATCGTTCTGGAGATAGCGCCCTACATCAGTAGTACACTGAAAAGAAAATTATTGACGAATTCTTTCCGATGGAATGACTTTCTCGATTACCAAATAATTAATACCATACTGCTTTTGAACTTGAGGAAGGGCAAGATTTTTTAATCTATCATAAAAGTCAGTAAAGTTCTCATGACTACATGAATCACATAACATGAGACCGAATATTATGAGCATACAATCCGATTTATTACGTTCAGCATATATACATGAATACAATTTCCCGACTCAAGAACGGCCAACACGTCAAAAATTATCGTTTAGTCACTTATTTTGATCAATAAGCGACTTTTTTCATGTAAGTTAAATCAATGTATTTGAATCACTAGCAAGTTATTGTTTTAAGATAATCATTAGGACTATAAAACGACTCATTCGACAAAAATGCTATGCCATTGAAAATTTAAATTCAGGAGAAACGCGGGTGGGTAAGGACCGTTAAATATACTATAGACTACTTAACATTTCTAAGGTGAGTAAATATATTATATCCAGTTATGAGTTTAAAATATATCACTCTGCAGTGTGAAATAGTTTTGTTGACGTAATTAATTTGTGTCACTCATTTAATGTTTGGTCCGCGATATCCGATTTCTTTAACATGCCGACAATCAGATATTTGTGAAAAGTTACGATACGACTGCATGCAGTTAGGTGCATTATTTTGAGATATTCATATTAAAATTTATTAAAAGAGCATATTTTTAAAATTCGTATCGTTAATTAAAGATGACTAAAGTGGCTACAGCGGAAATTACCACTTAAAAATGACTGGTGTGGCCTGAACGAAAAATACAAAGTCATCGATAAATCATGAGCATACTATCAGTCACCGGTGACTGATGAAGTTGAGTGTCAGTCATCAGTGATTGATATAGTGCATAACATATTAATCTTCATTGTTTATGAATTTACAAATAGTATGTTCTAATAACTTTTGATGGCTTCTTGAACTGTTACAAATGGGAATAAAATTATGAAACTGGCGTTGTTATTTATCATACTTTATTCAGATTAAGTCTTGAAAGTTTCATTTCTCCATTAAATAACTGCGCTTAATAATCACCCTATTTCCCATTTCAACCTTGATAGGTTAGTAGGATAAAACATAAGCTTCAGTTTAGGGAATGAAGAATCCTCAAGAAGAGTCCTAAAGGCTGGGTTCTGAAAACCGTCTTTGACCAAGTTTTAGACGACAGGGTAATCTGACGTCATGCATCATGCATGCATTGATGCATGCAGTTGCAAATGTTTAGAGAAGAAGTGCTTATCTTGGAAGATTAAAAGCTATTTTCAATAATTATTTGACATATATGAAACTCAAAGTAGTATTTCATTTCAACTTTCGAAGATCTATATGAAGCAAAGTTAGAAGAACATTTGAGAGATTTAGATGCAAAATTAAAGTCCATTTAAAAGTGAATTACTAGAATATTTATGTGGCCTTGTAGAACAATTAAGTTTATTCTAACACGAATGACTTGTAAAGATTTTTCTGTGCATATTATGTAAAACGGTTTTCGGGATGAAGTTGTAAGAAATCTCAGTTAAAAATTTTCATTTTTATAGAATTTAATACAACTAGAAGTGGATTGGTTTTAACAATGATTTTAGTTTTCGAGTTATAAATGCAATTTTGATTAATTGTTGGCTTCTTACCATGTCATCATGACTTTTATTGGAAGATAATTCCATTTGTTCATATGTGCATATAAAAATAGGTTTAACTAGGGATGCATCAGAAATTCCAGCTTTTGGAGATCAGAATGCAACCATTTTTCTCGCTTCCTCAAAGGAGCTACTATACATTTGGCTTCACTGAATCCCTTACTCATCTTACCAATGTGATCTGGAGTAATCACGATGATCATCTTTACAATTAGCACAAAAAAGAACTGATTCACAAGAGTTGCTGGTAGGTCCAGTACCTGCAGATCTAGCACGCATCCTTTCCACGACAAGACTGAATTAAATGTCCAAACCTTTGGAATTTATAGCAGTACAAAGTGTTTGGGATGTATGGATGAACACGACAATTTGTGATCCGAACACATTTTGGGAGTGTTGGAACACTGAATGTCAAAGTAAACGTTTGTTTGGAAAAAATTGCCCATCTTTATGAATAGGTATTCTTTCAACTTCAGAAACATTTTGAACATTTTAAATACTTCATTATTCTCCTTTTTGAAATTTCGATTCAGAAATTTCACTTTTTACTTTATTCAATGAATGATGGGGAGTCACAAAAATTTCATTTTCACCAATCTTTTTCTAAACCATTGCTAAGAGGGCTTGTTGAAAATTAGCAGTTTCAATAAGTAGCTCTCCGTTTTTACCCTTTTTGATCGATTTCACATCTCCGACCATACTTAAGATGGTGTTATGAATTAATAAAAGAGAAACTGTTTTGAATGACCCTTCTTTTAAAGTGATGACATCTTTTCCCTCAGCAGTATTCTCCTTCACAGGAAAGAGTGATGAATGCACATCTCCATCGGAATTTTTTTTCAGGAACCTATACAAATACCTCGCCCACCATGGAGCCCAACAAGGGAAGACAGTTACTGGCTTTGGAAATTTCCACTCTCATAACTTATCTTAGAAATGGCACGGGGGTACAGCATTACAGAGATTGCAACGCTACCCCTATAGCAGCAAGTCCTTGCTATCAGAGTACAAAATCACCAGCTGACTGACGGGAGCGGGGAAGTCTCTTGCCGACAAACTTACAGAGAAGCATGGACCAACCTAAATGACGCAGAAAGAACTTTAGAATTCTACTTCCCTCTTAATGAGTCGCCATGCACGGCCAACACATGGATGTAGTGTATAAATATCTAATTGTATCATCTCTTTGCATAATTACACAAATCGGTTTGAAAAGAACTCAAAGCAAAACTCAAAAGAGAATGGAAGTTGAGAAGGAACAAATGAGAGAAGGATCGTTAGGGCAACCTGGCAGCACGACACCCTTGAGAAAATCTCTTTAGAAAAGATGAGATCCCTGGGTACCTCGGTATAGTGTTGCCCGTACCCACCTAAAGAAAAAAATAGGTAGAAAATCAACAGCTCTAAATCTAGTGCTAAAGAATTGCTAATCTCAATTCTCATACTACAGAATCTAAAGAATAAATTTTTAAGATTTAGTTTAAGTTAGGAAAATTAGATTACGAGATATAAATTAGGAAGATTGACACCTATGTAATTACAATCCTCATTCTGATTATCTAACGGCACATAGTATTGCATCATACTATAAAATTACATTCATTTTCTTTACTGGAAGATTTTAAAAACTTAAATTAGACTGAATAGTTTGAAATCTGTCATATGATCATGCGTTGACTTCATTTAAAAGACTATCATCTTAACATATAATATACAAAAAAATAAAAATAAGAAGATACGATATGTTGACAAAATGTTTTTAGAATCAAATCTTTCGGCTATCAGTTTCTAGAAACTTGAGCAGCTCGTTTTTCTAGTTTCAAGTCAGCTGAATAATCTTACTATAATAGATTCATAATCTGAAATATTCTGCGTAGGCACAGCAATATCGAAGAAACATTTGTTTATTTCTGCATTAACAAAATTTAAATTCAAGACTTCACACTTTAACATGCAAGGAACTTCCGCGTTTTTTCTAGGATAATATCACTGCTTGGTGGGTTTTTTTTTTCTCCCTGTAGTCAGGCAAGATTTCAGAGTGCGACATTAAAAACTTTATTTCTCTGTTATCTGTAAATTGTGTGCTTCGCATTCTAATGATAATTTAAGGAAGGAATTCACAGCAGGAATGCACTTCATAGCTAAAGAAAATAGATGACTATTTATTTTAAAACTGATAACTTTTATTCATTACTTATAACATGTAAATTAATTATTTTTTTATTTTCACAAATATTTTTCAAAATTTTCTAAAAATTTTTAGAAGTTTCTGCGCATAAAATTCAGCTATCTCTCACAAATTGTAATTGGGACCTATTGTAAAAAAAGGGATTATATAAAAGGCAAGAATTTTTTTAAAAAATAAGCAAGTTGTGTTTTTCAGCTATATTTTCCGAAAATATGACATCAAAAAAATTGGTTTCTACACTATATTAAAAGTCTAAAGATGCCAAGTTCATTTTCGTACAGTTTTTTCCCTCTAATTTTAATAATTTTTAATATGATAAGAATTTGACATTTTTTTTTTATTGTTATAATGAAATTCAAGTTAACTTAAAAGTTTAATCAAATTATACAATAGCCGCCTTTACCAGTATTAAAATTAAAATAAATTACTTATTTTGGATATTAACTACTAAATAGGAATTTTATTTCTACTTTCATTTCGCATTATAAACACTTTTTAATTATTTTCTTGCATACGAGGTACACAAAGAGTAAATATCTTAATCTTCAAAAAATTCAAACTCGAGATTTTGAGAAATCACTTCAAACTTTTCCAAGACCGAAAAACACATTTTTTGAATTTCGTCTATCTGTCAAATAACTTAAAAATGCTCGAAGCTACACTGATGAAATTTTGTATACGGCTTTTACACTAAATTTGTATATTCTTATCTTATGAAACGGGGGAAGTCTGTTTGTCCGGTTGTTCGAGTGCAAGTAAATTCATTAATTATAAAACCTAAAGAGTTAGATATAATTTGGCACACAGGTTTAGCATGTCAACTGTATATGCATAATACATTTTGCAATAACTCAAAAAGACAAAGGTTTAAATCAATGAAATTTAATATATGATCTAATATCTATAGTCGTAGTTCTCGATCAATCTTAGTATCAGTTGTTAGAAAAAAAGGCGTCCAATATACAGATTATATTTCCCGATATTAGCATATTAACCGCATGCCAGAGATTAATCGAAAAAAAATTCCAAAGATTCAGTAAAAAGGCTCAGTAAATTCAGACTCAGTAAAAATGCTGCAATCGCGTCAAAATTCTACATTTTGTAAGTATTGTTCACCAGTACCAAGCAATTGTTTCGCGACCTCATACATGGCCTACAATTTTATGCTGGAAAAGGGAAATAAACCTTCTTTATAGAACATGCAAGAAAGGTTTGAAGAAACCACTCCCGCTGATTCGCAGACGAATTTTTTTCTAGTAGACTAATTCTAGGGATGTTGTAGATCAAAGGACGAAAAAGTGAAAATCCGAAAATGCGATACGAAACAACGCGAATAAGAAAAACATGCAAAAGTAAATTAAAAATTACAGCTTAATTGGTTTTTTAGATTCATTTCAAAATATTTATAAAAGCTTAAAAAAATAAATAGCTTATGGCTCTTTGTAGTATAAGACACTTTAAAAAGTATATTGTCTATGACAAATTAAAAAATATACAGGACAACAAATATGAGGGAAAAAATCAATACATTATTAAAACATTCCTCACTAGCATTTTTCGAACTCGAGAGTTTGAGAAATCAATTCAAACTTTTCAGAGACCGAAAAACATTTCTTATTTGGTAAACATTTCTTTAATTCTCAATGGACCATTGCGGTATATCTTGGACACAATACTGGCATTTTGTTTTTTACTTTCTCGTTCATAAATATAAAGAAATCTCGTTTATTAATATAAAGATCGTTTACGTAATATAAAGAAAGTATAGTAGTCGTCAAAAAATTCGAACTCATTTTGGCGAATCCCGACATTTTAGAATTAACCTGAGTTCTAAAAACACATTTTTTGGAAAATATCCGTCTATCTGTGACTAAGAAAACTCAAAAACGCTTTGGGCCAGACGTTTGGTACCTGATTTTTGCAACAAATTCTCAGATTTCTATCAATATTCGAGTAAAATATATTCAGATGAAGTTCTGTCTGTCCAGATAAGGCAATACATGCTTTCAAAAACATTCTAATATATAACTATATAAGAAGATCAAAAAGAGATATTCTTAATATTAACTTCAAGAACAAAAGAATGCCAGAAACTTCAAAGAGTAATTGGTGTATCTTATGTGGGCTCATTGCAAGTAAGATTTTAATAATCACTGAATTTAATAATTGCGAACACTTCAGCAGTTGGAACTATCAACAATAAAAAAAATGCTAGGAAATATTTTCTTAATTTAAAAAGTAGATAATTATTGCTCCATAAAATATTGACGAGAAAAAAATTCCAAGCTTTTTGCAGTCACTTTTCTCATTGAGAAACAAAGTAATGGACTATCCATTAATGCAAAGATTATTTCCTCGTTTTGTTCACTTCCTTCCGATCATTAAAGCCCCCTAAAATAAAAAATACAGAGATGAACTTTGGTTATGGCAGATTACGTCTGACGATGCCAACCAACCGGTTTCACAGCAGGTGTTAAAGAACGACAAAAGTAGAAATGAAAAAGAACCCAAGAGTGAAAGTAACTGCATTTTAATTCAGACTGTTGTCAAGGGGGTATGAAAAAATGGCATGTGTTTTCTTCGAAAAATCTGGTTTGGTAAGAAAGAAGAGGACGCGCCTAAAAAGAGTAGGAGCGTTCAACACAAAACATCCTTGAAGACACTGTTCAAGGCCGAGTTTCAATGTCAGTCTAGATTTGAAAGATCATTGGAAAATCATCACTAATACTTGGAAGATGTATTCCAATTACCTTTTCAGATTCATCTTACTGATGATTCGATTGCTAACAAAAGTGAAATCGATCGCATTTCGAGTCGTAAATGGAAGATAATACTAGTTGATCAAATATATTCATTCTGCTTCATCTATTGCTAGTTATTTTGGTCCAATTTTTTTTCTTCTTGCGAGTTGTTTGTTTCGGGTTCTGTTACTTTTTCAATGCTAAGTTTAAAGGTTAGACTTGCTTGTATCAAATTAAATTGGAATTTTGTCAATGAAATAATAAGTTTGCTTCGAAGAACAATGGACAACGCTTGATTTCTGAATTCATTGTACTGTTAAAAAATAATGCGAAATGGATACTTCCATTTCCTGGAATTAAAACTAATTAGTAAAAAAATAATAGTATCTCTGAATGGCTATCAACTGAATACAGTGGAATTTGAGTTTACTGTTTGATTAATTCGATAATTATCAAATCAATTTTAAAATTTCCCAACTTTAAATTTACTACACTTATTACAAAGTAATGGTTGGCAAATCGTGGCTTGCCAGCTACAGTGAGCGTGCGTTGATCAGATTGAAGACGTTCTTAGTAAAGTCCAGTATAAGAGTACCCTAATTAAGTGAATAACAATATACCTACCCATATATTTTAACCCTTTGCACGCGACAAAATAATTCGATTCATAATTATTCACTTAATACATGGACTTGTTTATTACACCTAAAAATAAATACATGCAATTATTTTAAGTTGAATTTCCCTGGGAAAAAAATGAATCTACATCATTTTACCATTCTGTAGGTATTATTAACAATTAAAATTTTAAGCAAAGGGTTAAGTTTTAAAAATGTGACTCTTAAGAGATTTCAATCGTTGAACTACTGATAATTGAATCTGTTGACTAATGAGTTGGCCAACTACTGCTATAAAGCATTTCTTGAATTTGACCATAAATCAGATTTATTTTTACTTTCATAATTCTGAGCATGTTTGACTTTAAATAAGGGTTTTAAACATAGGATTTGGCTTAAACAAATTTGGTACAATTTGTTGATTCTTGAATTTTCAGCAAAAAAATAGAAATAAAAATATATGAAACAAAAAAGCATGAAATAAAATGCAATTTCAAGATAAAAATATTGGGAAATTCTTCGAAATATGTCTTTCACGTTCTTTAATGATTTGAATTCTGAAAAGTAATGAGATGCATTGTTATGCAAACGTGAATATAGGGATTCTTTTTACACTTAAAAATTTCGGAATTGTAGGCTTATTATAATTCATAATGTACAATAGCTTAAATTTTCACATCTTTTATAATAATTATTAACCAACAAAATGTGAAAACAAATAATCGTGCACAGTGAGACTAAATATAAGAATACAAAGGGTTAAATAAAATAGAAACGACAAAAAAGGCTAAATATAAGACTAGGAAAGCAAAGAAAAAGGTATGCATAAGTTACAAATTGTTTGGCAAACTAAATTATAAAAACGATATCCTCCTGCTTAAAATGAAGATTTAATTCTAACATTTTACTAGAATAAAAAAATTTCAGGAAGGGGAAAGGGAAATAGTTTTATGATTGCAGCTTAATCTTGTCAAGGGACATAAAGATATAAAATAAATATTTTATTCTTAAATTTTATTGGTATTCCACTTCCGTTTATTGATAGTCACATATTTCTTAAAAAAACGGTATTAAATGATATACAGATCTCTTTAATTTTGCTCATCAAAATACACATATTTCTATGATTGCATAACATGTTTAGAAGTTACGATTAAACGGTTAGTTACTCAGTAAAATTAAAGTTCTAATTAAGTAAATAATAATAAATAATAGCAATAATCCTTTAAAATTTGTTACTTACGCATGTCTCTAAATCCATAATTGAACAACGGACATCAAAACAGCAAAGTTAATCACAGCCTAAATTCAATTTCAAAAGCACTTATCTTGACATTCTTATCAAACGATACTGGTTTTGCACTGTCCCCTTTGCTACAAAGTTTACAAATTGAGACTTATTTGGAACGTTGATCATAGTGCATTCAACGTGGCAAAAAATACTCATTACAAAACGCAACAATTCTGAATCACGATTATAAACAAAATCGAATCTCCTGTTTGTACTAAATAGAATTTAATCATTTTAAATACTCTTGTAGTTAGCGTATCCAAGACTGAAAATTTAATTCTAATTATATCATTTGTTTCTTTTACGAAATAATAGAAGAAAAATGTATGCAAAACAAATCACCATCCAATTCTATTTTACCAAAAAGGCTTTAAAAAAGTCCGAGTTGGAGCTATTAATTTAGTGATATAAAAGCCGTTATTGTCGCCATACTGTGGTTAAATTAAGATTTGAAGACATTATCACATTGAAAAGCGTTGTAAAATCATATATACTCATAAAAGCATGCAGTTCGTATCATATTCTTAATCGCACATATTCTTAAAAAATTCTTATAAAAATCAAAGTGCAATTGTATATAAAAAAATTTTTAACCTAAAATTTAGGAATTGTTTTACAGGTTGTAATTTCTTTTATTAATATTTCAAAATCTAACTTCATGCATTAATCAATTAAATATTACAAATACATACATAAAATCCGATCATGCGAAGCATTGGCAATTCTCGAACAAACCAATTATGTAAATGATTAAAATACAGGAATAAATTCTGATGAATTTCATATGTATAAAACAATAAGCATAAGAATTTTCAAAAATAAATATATAATAATATTCTGGTTCTATTAAAATTTTCATTTCCTTTTAAAATCTAATATTAAAATAATTTTATTACATATCTTACTAATTTTAATATAAATCCGACATAGAATCTCTTCAGCATAAAATAAATGAAAAGAAACAACGTAAAAAGCCTTTAAAATTCCGAAATATTATTCTTTGCTATTTGTATAATTTTCATAAAATCATACATGCATTATTACATATCTTACTAATTTTAATATAAATGTGACATATTAGAATCTCTTCAGCATAAAATAAATGAAAAGAAACAACGGGTAAAACGCCTTTAAAATTCAGAAATATTATTCTTACCTATTTGTATAATTTTCATAAAATCTGTAAATATTCAGTATAAGTGAAATTTATACAAATTTCACTATTGATCCAACGAATTATTCAAAAAGAAATTGCAAAAGAGCATTTCTAGCCAGTTTTAAACTATAAAATATTCATTTTTCATATCTTTACTGGAATTTTCAATTTTATTAACTATTTATCTGCTTGAAAAAGAAATTAAGATCATTGAACGAATTTTGAAAAATTAACAATCCTCTATTTACTTAACAAAAATAAAGTTGCTTCAAATGAAAAAACTATAGTCGATTCAATTTACTAAATTAAGCATTAAAACTAATAAAATAAATTGTACTTACATCAGAATTGAGACACATTTTGAGCAAAATGAGCTGTAAATTTAAATGTGAAAACAAAATTTGCTAATTTTTAATAAAATTTTTTAAACATTGGAAGCCATTTTTCAGAATTATTGTAGCAATAATCACGAGTTGTACTCATATTTACATACACTGTCCAAATGTATTGTTTATTTACTCTTTCAAACATTCCAACTCGGTGCACAGTTCAATATCTTGCATCAGAAATTCAAACATTTTATCTATAACAGCCTCAACCAGTCTTTCAATCTTTTAGTAAAAGATAAAAAGGTTTTGAAAACAAACCATGATTCACTCAAAAAACAAACTAGAACAGCTTCAGTTCGTAAAACCATCAAAAATCCTGGAAGAAACAGGACATTGCGCATAATGTGCATTATATGTTGAGAAGTATTCTGCCAGAATTTGTCACAAAACTGTTTGTATTTCTTACGAAGAAGTAATACGTTAGTACATTTAGAAATTTCTTCTTTTTATTCTTTATTCTATTCTAGCACGCTTAAAAAATTAAAGTGTTGTAGAGAATAAACTGGATTATATTCTTCCTAATTTTAACTTTGCATCGCTCTGGAATTTTATATGGTCCTTCGATAAATTGGGACCAAAATCTTTAAAGATACTACCATTCATTTATTTACACATTATGATTATGATTCATTTATTATTACATTTATTTATTTATTTATTTTTCTCGTATACATTGTATCCAGATTGGATTGGATTGTTATTCGGATTTAATGGCGAAAATTAGCCTATACTGTGCCAACGTTGTATCGAAAAAGTATAGCAATTGTCAAAAGATTCGAATTCAAGGTAAGGCCGAGGTGGCCTGGTGGTAAGGTCTCGGCTTATGAGCCGTAGGGTTTCAGGTTCGAGACCCGATTCCACCGAAGAACCGTAGTGTAAGGGGGTCTGTTGCACATTAAATCCGTCAGACCAAACGTCCTCCCGCTGGTGTGGTGTGGAGAAGGGGGTGCCAGCTCAGGTGCCGTCCTTGTCATCTGACCGCGATTCAAAATTACGAGGTCTGTCCCAAAATAATCCTAGTGTTAATTTACAACGGGACGTTAAAATAACTAAACTCGAATTCAAGATTTTGACAAATCCCCACGTTTTAAATCTCTCTGAGTTTGTAAAACACATTTTTAGAAAATGTCCATCCGTCTGTCTGTCTGTTTGTAACATAGATAACTCAAAACTGTTTTGAGTAGACGGTTGAAATTTGGTCAACGGTCTTTGCATCTATCAAATTTTAAGTAAAATCTATTTAGAGGAAGTCTGCCTGTCCGGCTGTTCGAATATTAGCTATCACGTTAACTGCAAAACTAACAGATCTAAAAAGAAAAAAAAATCGGTACACTAATTTAACATCTACACTAATTTAACATCTTTTGTGTAAACACTTATCAAATTTTGAGTCCTCCAAGGAGTTGATCATTTCTGTCTGTATTTTCAGAAACATGTAAACGCGATATCTCAAAAATACAGTGACTTAAATATACCAAATTTGTTATGAGATTTCGCGACAATAAGTATAGGTTTGTGCCAAATTTTTATTTCAATCGATTGATAAAAACGCGTCTAAACACAAATTCAATTTTTGGATACTATTAATGGCCTGTCAGGAATTAATCGCCAAAAATTTCGCCAATGATGACACAATAAATTCAGTAAAAATGCTAAAGGTATGCCAAAAGTAAATATTTCGTAACTATTGTACGCAATGTCATGCAAAGCGTTATCTGGCATGACAAGTTTATTAGAGAATATGCGAGAAAGTTTTGGGGTTTTAAGAAAGGATTTGTGTCTAAGCCTAGAGTCCTTCAGTATGTTGCCTAGGCCTATAGAAGAAGGGAAGCTTAATTAAGCCTTTTAGAAAGACCTTTCTCTCTTTTACTTCAACACTATCTATCTGTGAAACCAACGGTGACTTTCATGACTAAACCAACAGGTCAATCTGAAAATTGGCCTGAGTTTGAAAGTTTCATTTATGTAATTTAAGCAAAATCAACAATTCGTTCCTGAATTAGAGAAAAAAAATTAGGATAAATAATTTTTATTTAACTTAAATTATAGAATGGTTATAATTAACTTAAATTATAGAATGGTTTTAAGGTATAGAAAATATTTAGAACTTTATATCTTTTACCAGTTTTTTTTAAAATTAAAGTTAGGTGCTGTAGACATATTTTTCGCATTTCACTTGCTTTTTTTTTCACTCACTATATATTTTTTTATATTTTTCACAAAAAGAATCAATCTATAAAACAAGAAATTCACTATTTTTATTGTTTGGATAAATAAGTGCCAGATTGGAAATATAAGGCATTCCAGTCAGGTCTCATATTTCCTGATTAGTCACTGAAAGAAAAAAAAATGAATTCAGTATTGCATGGACCGAGTTTCTCATCTCCTTTCTTTGCTGATGTCTTCAGAGCCTTGCTGGCAGAATTTCAAACTGTAGACTGATTCTGCCAAACATAATTTATATATGGCAATCGGTAAAATAATATTTGGAGTAGTCGGCAATTAATGTTAGAGTATTCCGGATTTTTTTTTTTTTTTTTTTTGAATAGGTCAACAATTCAAGGGCGGGCCGGGATAACCTGGTTGGTAGGGCGTTGGATTCACGTCGCTAGGGTTGTGAGTTGAAACCCCGTCGGCCGAAGACTCTCCGTGTGTCTAGTGGCTGGTGCACGTATAAATCTGTCGTGGTCACAAAGTCCACCATACCGAGAGTAATACCAATGGGGGGTACTGGATCAGGGATGTTCGTTCTCTGATTCGGGTCTAAATTACGATCTGTGGATGAGTGAATGAAATGCATGAATGAAGTCCGCCCGTAAAAAGGGTTATGACGCGTGTGTAGCTTAGTCGCACTCTTGGCCCTAGATGGCACTACTGAAAAAAAAAGACGCATCCTTGGCTTAAAATAACTCACTTCTAAAATCAGTGGGCTTTTCTATGACAAGTGCCATGAGAAACACCAATTCAAGGGCATTTTTTTTCTTATTTCGCGCCAAATTACGTAATATATCATTGTGTTGTTTTTAAAAAATGGCCATTTTGGGATGAACCTCTTAATTCTGAACCGTGGTCAGGTACCTCGCTGGTGATACTCTGTACAAACCTCCGAACCCCACCACCAGCAGAGCATTAGATTTTAAAGGGATATGCGCCCCTTTACAGGTGAATCTCTCGTGGAGTTGGATTTCGGATTTGGAAACCACTGGACCCACCTGTACTCGATTATAAATCCACCGAAATGCGAAATTCATTTCATATAAAATATAAGATTCATTTCATATTTTACTCAGTTTCAAAATATGATCTTAATCTAAATACTCCACTATTTTAAAATTCGTATTAAGTTGTACTAAACTAATGCTATTTATTAAGGATTCTTCCGGGCCTGATGGTAATGCCTCGGTTTCGGAACTGGAGGGTTCAGGTTCAAGACCCGATTCCACCGAAGAACCGTCGTGTAAGCGGGTCTGATGCACGTTAAACAGTCCGGGTCAAACGTCCTCCCGCTGGCGTGGTATAGAGTGGAGAGAGGAGGTGCCAGCTCAGGTGTCGTCCTCGTCATCTGACCGAGGTTCAAAATTACAAGGTGGTCCGTCCCAAAATAGCCCTAGTGTTGCTTGAAACGGGACGTTAATATAATTATACTATACTACTAGTATACCATACTAAGGATTCTTTCATACATTAGAAAGCATGCAGACTGTTTTCTAAAATTTATCTTATACTTAAAAAGAGAGCCTCACTTCATCCACTTTCTGGCTTTATACAATTCCTTTAGCATATTGTATCACAGCTCAAATGACGAGTTCTGGATTTTGGCATCTGAATGTATAAAATATGATACACTTGTGTCTGCTCTATTATAGATATTAAAACTGCAAACAGACAGCTTCATAATTCTGTGGAGCAAAATGCATTTGAAACAATATTTAGAATTATTCCTTCTTCAACCAGCTGTTCGCTCACGATATTAACCCTCTGGCTGCGTAATTCTTTAAAATCACCATTAAAATGCGATGTTTGCAAATAAGTTCAAATATTTTTCAAAGAAAGTGAACTGATACTATATGCTACATGATAATAATAATATGATATAATAAAAATCTGTAATCATAAAAACTAACACTCTAAACTGAGAAAAACACGGAATGCAATAGGAATGGATTGATTGCCAACCCGCGGAAATCGCGGGATACGCAGCTGGAGGGTTAATAGCGTTTATTTAGTAATCATTAACCTAGATCTTATCATGCCAAATAGAAATATTATTTTAATTTATACAATGAATATGGGTCATTGATTGTTTGCGCACATAAAGGGACGAAATCAATTGGAGAAATCGATTCGATTCTTGAGGCTGAGGGGTGTATCTGTAAACTGAGAACGCTGTGGAACGGGAGACTTCTCATGAAGTATCTAAATGCCGTTAGCTTTCAAACGAATCATGTTTTTTGTCCATGGATAACGCATAGCGAAGTGATGGTCTTTAGCGTTTTTTCGGATACAGATATAGTAAGGGATAAAAGACTATTAATGATTTAAATAAGAATCACAAGATTTCATATGAAATAAAAATTGGCGAAATTAGAGTTGTAAATCTCTATCATAGTTTTCCCAATAGTACAACAAAGTAGTGTTTTTGAAATTTCTATCGAAAAAAGGAAGATGGTGGCCATTGATGATTTATTTAGAGGTCATAAACTTTCATATGAAATAAAAATAGCAAAATCAAATCTATGGTTGAGATTTAGGGAAATAGTTATTTATTTCTCTTTATTTTAAATATACAGATAATTTATAAATATTTATTATTCTAGCATAAAAAATTCTACAAAAAAAATAATATTAATTAATATATTTTTAACTGATTTTTTAAAAATATGTTTTAATTTTAAAATTAATTTGCATCACAAATGAAATTTTTATAAAATGAAATATTTAATAAAAATGATCCAATGGAATAATTCGAAGAAACAATATAATTATAAAATATTTGTTATTTATTTTACATGTATATATCCATGTACTGTGTCAATTCTGCAAGGAGTTTTATGACCTCGCAGAAACGGAATTTACCGAATAATTATGATATAGAAATCATTATTTTTAATTTGTATTAATTTACATCATTGTTGTATAATATGTATAGATGTAAAAGAGAAGCATGAAATATTTCCCCAAATCTTCATTTGACAAACATGGTCTTGAAATTTACGAAGTGAATTTTATGAATGTTCACGTATAGGGTAATGGTTCTCAGGCTTGATAAATCTGATGTTCAAAATTTTAATTGCCTTAAAATATGATGATAAATTCATTGCTTAATATAACCTTTATCATAAATAATTAATTTTCAATGAATACATAGTCAATGACCATTTTTCCAATCTCAAATTCTTTTAGTTCATTTCTGGTCATTCTTTTAGTCCGTCTTTTAAGCACTTTAAAAATGATGTTTTGAATTCATTTCCCTGTTTTTTAGGATAGACTTTTAATTCTATCGTCCGTAAAATGTAACAAAAAAATTATTTCCCACATTCGTCAGAGGTAATGGATCTTCTTCATGTGTAAGAAAAACATGTTGAAAATTGGATACCATAGATCTTCTTACCGTAGATGCATAGAGAACAGCAGGTTTGAGAGCTACCACAAATTGTTGTTCAAAGAAAAATTATTCAATTATGAAAAACTTGCCGTAAAAAAAACAATACCAGGGCGGTGATTCATGAATTCTCAAAATTTGATGAACAACAGTAGAGATTTCTAGCGCCTAGATAATGGTTAATCATGTTGGTCAATGTCATTTTGAGATTAGTAGCATTTTCAGATTCGTAGAATGAACATGGAAAGAAGTCCTTAGTAAACAAAAAAGAGGATAAGTTAATATAATCTTCAACATTTATTCATATTTAAATAGTGAAAAATTATAGTAGTTCAGAATTAATCGCTAATAGAATAACATAGCTTATGAAACTACATTAACTCACGGAACCTTAAATATATATGCCCAGTCGAACGATTTTAAGGACCCTACCGATGATTGCATTTCTATTTATGTAATAAGGGACAAAAAATGCATCATTTTGAGAAAATGGCAGATTAAAATTGCTGCACGCCTCTGATTTTCACAACGTTGTAAAATAAGATTAAAACTGCTGCACACATCCGATTTTCACAAGGTTGTAAAGTAAGATTAAAACTGCTGCACACATCCGATTTTCACAAGGTTGTAAAGTAAGATTAAAACTGCTGCACACATCTGATTTTCACAAGGTTGTAAAGTAAGATTAAAACTGCTGCACACATCTGATTTTCACAAGGTTGTAAAGTAAGATTAAAACTGCTGCACACATCCGATTTTCACAAGGTTGTAAAGTAAGATTAAAACTGCTGCACACATCCGATTTTCACAAGGTTGTAAAATAAGATTAAAACTGCTGCACACATCTGATTTTCACAAGGTTGTAAAGTAAGATTAAAACTGCTGCACACATCCGATTTTCACAAGGTTGTAAAGTAAGATTAAAACTGCTGCACACATCTGATTTTCACAAGGTTGTAAAGTAAGATTAAAACTGCTGTACACATCTGATTTTCACAATGTTGTAAAGTAAGATTAAAACTGCTGCACACATCTGATTTCGACAATGTTGTAAAGTTACATTTTACAAACCATTTTCTGCACAATACTGATTAATAACTCCAACTGATGAAAGATGGACCATGTTCTGTAATACTTGTATTGCTGTTCTTTTCAATATCAATGTAGCAGATTCTTCAATTTCTTCTTGAACAGACTTCTATCTAAATGCAGGTACGATGGAAAATATTAATGTGATTTCTAATTTTTTTAACTCTTTTTTCAAACGCTCTGTAGATATTGGTCCAATTCGCAATATTGATATTCAATTTTGAATTAAATGTGCATTGAAATAAAATGAATAAGAAATGAACAGATTTTCGTAAATGCTATTATCAATTTAAAATAGTTTACCATTGATAATAGCTATCAATCAAAGTTTTTCGCAATGATAATAGAACGTTATGGATAAAACACTACCTTTCATTGATAAAGGCATCTTTAATTTCCAGAAAATGTACAAAAAATTGTAAAAAAAAAGTTATCTAGGCCCCTGCGAATTAACATAAATGTCCAAACTTGCATTAGGTATGTTGCTTCAAATTTACATGAAAGCTGCATTTTTCGTAAAGGAAAAATCCCTGGTCCTGAATATAAAACACAGTTGCTATTTATTTTTGATGGCAACTGTTTGAAATATATATATTTTTTTTCATTATTACCTTTCTTTAATTTTTAAAAAATAAAAATAAAAAAATCTCATGACTTTTTTCATTATATTTTCAAGTTTGATGCATATTTGTTGATTAGATATTTATTTCTTTAAAGAGATCTGAGAATTTTTTTTAACTATAAAACCCTGGAATTTTTTTTAGACTTCCTTCAATAAACATTTTACTCAAAAGATAAATTCTAATTAAAAAAATACCTTTACAAAAACATAAATATGGCATGAATAATTGCCTTTTTAAAAACTGCAGCTCTAAATAGATAGAATTCAAACTTAAATATATTATCTAATTGTTTGGTATCTTTACCAGTTTAAAGTCTTCAAATCTTTTGTTGACGCTTAGTGTTATGCATGTGTATGACATACATAACACTGTATGTATGTATGCAACACTGTTATGTATGTGTGTGTGTGTGATATGAGTCAGTGTTATGTATTAAATCTTATGCATATTTATGGCCCTTAGTAGTATTATGTATATGTATGACGCTTAGTGTTTTGTATTATTTCATATTCTTTTATTTATAGTAAGGCATTAACTGCTTACTAAATAAACAAATATGTTTATTTATAATAATTTGATCCAAAGTAAAACCTTGTATTTTTAAATTATATTAATATTTAGAATGAATTCATTTATCTCTTTTATTATTATTTATTTAATATGAGCTATTTACTTTTAAATAAAAAAACGAGTTTAATTCAGGACATTTTATTCAGATTCGTGGCATTTCTAAAGTTAGGAACAAACAATAGAAAATCTGGACTGTTCAGGTTAAACGAGATGTCCGGTCGCCTCACATAACAGCTCATGCTTCATCAAGGAATTCATTAACTTGAAAAAAGATTCTGACAAAATCATTTCAATTTTTACTGACGCTTTTGTTTGGTACGATTATTTTCAGGCATTTCGTGGCCTTCTCAAGACCTCTTTAAAAAATGCATTATTAATTATTTATTTATGCAATTGGATTCCCTGTAAAAAAATTCAAAACCCGAGGGAACTAAAAAGTCGTTGAAGCACAAATGAGTGATTAAATCGCTTCGCCGACAAGAGAAAGTGATCTCAGCGATTTCATCATGTAATACCTCAAGTTCCCCAAAACAATTAAAATGCCTCATTTAGCCGCGAGCATCTCCAGCTACTCCACAATCAAATTGACCTTCGGTTCCTGAAGTAACCTTGAGATATTTTTTTCACAGTGTCGAACACTTTGTTTTGTGAATATTTTTGAGTTGTTTTATTCCTGTCTCACTCTCTTATTATTCTTGAGGATGCTTCTATTGAAAGTTTAAAAAAATATAACAAAAACCAAAGATTCCGAGCCGGTGAGGCGAGTATGAAATAACAGAGTCTGGTTTTAACAGGGGGGTAAAGGAAGGGTGTGGACACGATATCTTAGGTTGTCAGAGCGTTTGTTACACAAAACGCTGCAGGCGGGTCTATATAAAGGTGAACTTTTATCTCTAAAAGTCTAGATGGTCGTACAAAACAAAGCGATGCACTTGGTGAGTGTTTTCATTTATTAATTAACTAAAATGATACCTTTTCTTACAAAATAGTGAACTCTTTTTCGTAATTGCATTATTTTATTTGTGCCTTCCAATAATATATCAAAAATCGTTTTAATTTTGCATTATAATAATATTTCAAAAATTATTTTAATTATGCATTTCAATAATATTTCAAAAATTATTTTAATTATGCATTACAATAATATTTCAAAAATTATTTTAATTATGCATTACAATAATATATCAAAAATTAGTTTAATGATTACATTTAATAATTTGGATGCATGCAATCAGGCATAACTATATTTCAGAGATTTCATGTTTATTATTTGATTATAGTACATTTTAAATAATATATCAAAAATTATTTTAATTATGCATTCCAATAATGTATAAAAATTATTTTAATCACGTATTCCAATAATATTTCATAAATTATTTTAATTATGCATTTTAATAATATATCAAAAATTATTTTAACTATGCATTTCAATAATGTAACAAAAAAATTCATTATAAATAATGTTATAATAAATATATTATATGAATATATAATATTATATCAAAAGTTATTTTAAATATGCATTCTAATAATTTTAATTATTTTGATTGTACATTCAATATTATATCAAAAATTATTTTAACTGTGCATTCCAATAATATATCAAAAATTAATTTAATTATGCACTCTAATATTATATCAAAAACTATTTTAATTATGTATTCCAATGATATATCAAGAATTATTTTAATTATGCATTCTAATAAAATATTAAAAATTATTTTAATGATTCCATTTAATTATTGGATGCATGCAATCAAGCATCAGTTACATTTCAGGGATTTTAGGTTTATTATTCGATTATAGTACATTTTAAACTGTATTATTTTAAAAGATTATGGAATTGTAGATAGTCTGAAGGCAAATGGATTAGAATTCATTCACTGAGGCACAGTGAAAATATAACGTAAGTGCATTTTGATCTGTGTTGTCTAAGTTTTACAGAATTCGGTAATTTCTAATTCCTTTGCTTAGCAGAATATATACAATAAAATTATTCATTTAGAAATATACCGTACAAGAATTTTTTTTTATGTAAAATCCTGCGAAAATAGATAAATCTCAAAATGTGCATTGTGAAATTGTTTCCTAATTTTTGGGATCAGTTTTAATACTTATGTAATTTTAAGTTCTGATTAATTTAGAATGTAATAATGTGGAGATTAATCAAATCTTTTGTTAATTATATATAGTTATTTTTTTATGAATTCTTTTCGTGTTAAATTCTAGAAATAATTATAAAGCTCTTTTAGGGTTCTAACTTTATTCTTAAAATTAAATTAAAAAATTTATAGAACACTTTCAGTTTTTGAGTACCACTCAGTTCTACCCTAGATTTAAATTTTATTTGATCAAAAAATATAATAACTATTAAAATGTGTTTATAAAAATTATGAGATTATTAACTATGTAAAGTTTACTTGATGAAAAAGTACAATAACTGTCCGAACATGACAAAAGTGAAGTAATATTTTCTGAGTAGTGATATTAATTAAAATACTTACTAACTAATTTTTGTTTTTCATTAATGATGCTTAAAAATAATTGTTCTAAAGTGAAATATAGAGCTTTTTAAAATTTTGAGGGATAATAATTCTTAACAGAATATTATAAATTATCTTTTGCATTAATTGAAAAAATTAACAACTTCTTGAGATGTTGATCAAATTCAAATTCATTATTTTTATAATATTTAGCTTTATTAATATTTAGAATATTGAATTTTAATAAAAATTATATATTTTAAATATTAATTATATAAAAAAGTATTCTCTATTTGCTAATTAATTCATTTATATTAAAAAAAATTTTAATTATTTTGTTTCATACAAATTTTGCCTAAGGATTTAGGTCGAAAAGTTTGTTGGAAGATCATTATAAAAATGATTTTCCCAAAAAATAAAAAAACAAAATTTAATGTAACAATCCTTTTAACTTTTAAATGCAATATCCACCATGTGATTTGAGAATGTGTGACTTTTATTTTGTTAATTAATTACTTGCAAATCGTAATCAATTTTGAATAATTTTAAGATCTCAAATGAGAATCCTTTAATTAGTGAAATCAATTAATACTCCAACAAAAAATGAATTTTTTTTTGGTAAAAATCGAGAGGTTTTTTTTAAATTTGTTCTCTATAATATTGGCCAATAAATCTTAGATATACAATGAAGAAAATCACTGATTATTTGCAGCAATGTAGTATGGAATAATTGAAATATGATTAATTTCTACCTTGATGTAAAAAGATTATTTTGAAATGGAATGTCTCTTGAAAGTATACCAGAAAGTAGAAAGGAAACACACCTGATTCCTCTATTATGCAGTCTTTTTTTTAAAATTTTTATGGAAAAGATTAAATAAATGTCCATTTATTACGCAATCGCATCCTATATTCTTAGAAGAATGTCATACAAAATCACAGTAATTTATTCACTGAATTTTAGATAGCATTAATCATCCCATTCTTCATTCAATATCAGTTCTTTTAGATGTATGAAATTAATTTTCTCTGTTAGCCTAACATCTATGTAGAGCATAATCTGCTATTTAGAGCAAATATCATATGTTTTAAGAATCCCAAAGGACTTGAGATTCAAGCTCAATATTTTCTATTTACAATATCTGTCTCTGAAAACTACTTTGACTTTTTTTTTATTTTAAAAGTTTTAAATTCCGAATTGGGATTATATTGTACCAGAACTCGCTGTAAAAATATAAATCATAAGTAATCATCTCTTCCGATCATGAAGGTCTTACATTTACTTACTAGTTTGATACTAAAAAGTAAAGATTATTTAATTTTTTTTTTCGTCGTGTGACTATTTTAAGCCAAATTTTGCGCAGTAGCTTCTGAGGGTAAAGAACCCTGAGCACCCGAGGGCAGTAGTCTAACTTCTAGCTCAAATGAAGATAGCACACACACACTCGCTTGCACAACCCCTTTTTACAGGGGGGCACATTCACACACCTCACAGATAAAACACAGTTGACGAACAACCATGCCCGAACCAGGACTCGAACACGGGACGCCCGGATCACTGGGAAGACGCGCTACCCCTAGGCCAGGACGCTGGCGTTAAGTTTCATCTTTTTATAATAAGTTTGTTATATTATAATAATCTTTTGCCCTCGGGTTCCCAGGGGCCTTTAACTCCAGAAGCTACTGCACAAATTATGCTTAAAATCAATGACTTCGTCAGCGGACTTGTCTATAGCAAGTACCATAAGTAACAACAACAACATATTGTAATAATTATGTTGTCGTCTATTGTTACAGAAATGATGATCGTTTCGTAACGGGTAGTCATCATGTGAAATGTTATTTCTGAAAAATACGCATTTAATATATTTTCATTGAATAATTTGATCTCTTTATGCATGAAGACAAATTTTGTTAGTTAGAGGTTCGACGAACGCCAGCTTGACTCAAACTCGAAATGCAAACAATTAAAATCTTAAAAATAAAATTAAAATAGACCCTGCATTGAAGACAAGTTAGAGGTCACTACAAACTCACACCTGAACACAAAAGGAACTGCTTGCTCCGACCAGTTCTGTCATTCTGATGTAATCAGTTCCTGTTTTTGGTTCACACTCCCCCCCCCTCAAGGAAAATGTTATTGAACTTTCAATGAATGCTGTTCTTTTATGAATTTCTTCTCAACTATTTTACGTCTGTTAAAAATTTGAGAATAAATCTGCGTAGGTAATTTAACTACAGTGTAGTAATGTTGAATTGATACTGGTTGGAGATCATTTTTTTTCTCTTATAGAATCTGGTACATTTTGCATACAATCTAAATATGGATAAGATTTAAATAAGATGATTATTTTCCTTATTTCTATTTTATTTCACAGAATAATACTTAACATTTATTCGTATAATTATTAATTATCTTTAAAAACAATTGATGTTATTTAATTTTATAAAATAAAGTGAATGAGATTTTACAACATCGCGGGAATGTAATTTCGCATCTTTATTCGTTTCATGAACTGCACAAAGATTAAATAGTATCTTCAAGAATGGTTGAAAAGTAATCAAATATTTAATGAAACAGTGAAAAAAGCTTGAATATCAGGGCAACAATATAATTTATTGTTGAAAATTAAGCAAAAAATATTTTTGTTTAAATTGCAAATATTCAGAAAAAAAATGTACGAAAATTAAGTAAATTGAAAAGATAATTTTTTGAATTTTAAAATGACGTAAAAATCATATTTATGCTGTAATATTTTTGGTAATTGTGATAGAAAAACGACAAAATTTCGTTTAATTTCTAATTTATTAAAATTTCGAAAAATGCACTCTGAAGTGTACATTCCCCTCTTCTAGATAGTATATGTGCCAAGTTTGGTAAATCAGGTGAAGCAGTATAGTATGACACACACACACACACACACACACATATATATATATATATATATATATATATATATATATATATATATATATATATATATATATATATATATATATATATATATATATATATATATATATATATATACAGGGTGCAGCTTTTATTCCTTAAATATTGATCACAGACATATACTGTAAATTACAAAGTAGTATTAAAAAAGGTGTAAAATTTTATGAAATCGATTAAAATTTTCAGAAGGTTAAACTTCAAAAGATGCAAAATTTAAATTTTTATACAGACCAAAAAAATTCTCAATGAGTAAAATGTGCCCACACCATCTAATAAGGTCATGTACAAAATTTCAGCAATTTATCACAAAAAGTCTCAAAGATATGAAACTACATAAATGCTGACTTAAACACTTTTCGATACATGGATATGAGTTCGCAAAGAGGAAAAATCATGTCGGATGTTCGTGTTTTAGGGGTCATACACAAATTAACAAAGAAAGTAATGATTGAATAAATAAATAATAATTTTGTATTTATTGGTTCAAAAATATTAAAAATTTGTAGAAATAATAACTTAAAGGAAAGATTACATAAGGAAAGACTACTTAAAGAAATATTACATAAGGAAAGACTACTTAAAGAAATATTACATAAGGAAAGACTACTTAAAGGAAAGATTACATAAGTTTTTTTTTTTCATTGACTGTGCTATTTTTAAGTTATATTCTGTAATTCATGATATAAAATTTTAAAGTATTTTTCAGGAAGCATAGATTTTAAAATTTGTATTTAAAACTAAAGATATAAAGCATATTTTATTTCCTTATGATGCATTTCTCCGTCGCGTCATCTGCACTGAAGCTGTAAGCATTTGCATTTTAATTTGTGATTGACCCTTCACCAACTTTGTTTTAACATAACTTTGAGAATTTTCATGATAAAATTCTGAAATTTTGCACTTGACCTTATTAGAGGAAGGGCACATTTTACTCATTGGGGAATTTTTTTATATGGTGTCCGTAAAAAAATTTAAATTTTATATTTTTTAAAGTTTTATCCCATGAAAACTTTAATCGATTTCATGACATTTCGCACATTTTTAAGCAACTTTGTAATTTACAGTATATGTCTGTGACTAATATTTAAGGAATAAAAGCCGCGGTCAAGTTTTTTGAGACACCCTACATATATGTGTGTGTGCATTTACACAAATTATATAGTCTTCTTCTGAAACACTGTCATAAAGCACATATATATGTGTGTGTGTGTGTGTCTGTGTGTGTGTGTGTGTGTGTGTGTGTGTGTGTGTGTGTGTGTGTGTGTGTGTGTGTGTGTGTGTGTGTGTGTGTGTGTGTGTGTGTGTGTGTGTGTGTGTGTGTGTGTGCATTTACACAAATTATATAGTCTTCTTTTGAAACACTGTCATGAAGTATCAATCCGGCCTGAATTTCTTCAGATTCCAGTTCCTAAGACCATTTGCCCCAATCTGTCATGTCTAGCAAAGCAGCTGTTTAAATGAATACTTCTTGTCCATGCTACGTGTTATTAGTTCGCTGGCAACACATTTGACTTACGTTGACTCCAAACTCACATTAGTCATTCGGAAATATACCTGCCACTCTTCTGCCAAGTGATTTTAACTAGGATATGTTTTAGAGATAGGGTTTATACTGCGAATATTATTAAGAGTATGGTAAGGCTTCCTTTTTTTCTTTTCCTTTTCCATTAAGCCATGTTTTCGGCAAAATGCAATATGGAGGACATTCTTGTGTCTCTAAATCGGATCCCCAGGGGGAGGGGGCACCTCGAAATGAGGATGAGATGCTTCCGGCATGGTGGTTAGATCTCGCCATCCTGGAGGGTACACAAATAGATGGGGGATCTGACTCCTCCCATCGATGGCGGGGCGTACTTCCTTCGGGGAGGGTTGTACCGTGGCCGGTGATGGCCCTTAGGACTCAACCACAGTTTCCGCTAGTGTTGCTGTTGCGGCGGTCCGGTCATTCAGTTTTTATGGTTTAAATCCGTGTGCCTTCGTGGCGGATAGATGAGTCAGATGGCTGACTTGTTTCTCTAATCTGCTCAATTGAGGTCCGTACCAAATTGCATATTGTGACTAATGTATTTCTAAATAAGAAAATCAAGATTAGTTAACGCTACATGTGTCGAAATGAACTTGTCCTCTAATGGCTTAAAAAGAGGGGGGAAACACCAAAATCCTTGCCTGGATAAGGACTTTATAATTTTATTCAATTTTAACCAGAAGGTTAAACTTGATTCAGTTGGTTTACTATTTCATCAAATAGTTATAGAACAGATACAGATTACTTTAAAACTAAAATATGAAATTCTTATTTTTTTTTCCAAACGCTTAACAAAACAATAATTCTGCAAGTATAAACAGCAACTTATTTCTATAAATATTAAACTACTATCAGAATTTTATTTTTCTCTTTATTTAACATACATATGTATTAAAGTACTCGTTTTATAAATTAAGTAAATTTGTTTGCAGCAATTTTATTGAATGTCGCTTGAAAATTTATTGTATTAATTATTATAATTGAAATAAAATATATAAAAACTTATTAATTTAAATTATTATAATTTTTTGTTTTGTTTACATAAGAGTTTATCTCTATTTTTACTTATTATTATTTGGAACGATTTTCAAAATTAGTTAATGTTATAATATCAGTGTTAGGATTATTATATTAATGTCATATTATTAGTATTATAATATTATATATAGTTCATAATTCATATTATTAAATCTTGTTGCATAATTTTTCAATTAATGTAAATTATTTTGAGATATCTTCAACGAATACGAATAGTACTATAGCATAGTATCCTTTGTTTCAATAAAATACAGGCAAATTTTGAAGGATGTTCAGTACTACGATGTATTCATTACAAAAGCGAAAAAACCTTTGAATACACGGAATGAATTATTGGTGTTCTTATATTACTAAGCTCAGTGGAACAAATTAATAATGATTTTATGCCAAAATTGCATTTATAATATTGCACAATGCATAAAATTTTTTAATTAGTTTCATATCGGGTGTTTCAAAAATGACCGGTATATTTCAAAAATCAATAAAAACTAAACGAGCAGCGATAGAAATATACCGTTTGTTGCAATATGCTTGGGACAACAGTAAATTTTCAGGCAGACAAACTTGCGAAATTAGTTACAATTTACAACAACAGATCGCTGCAGGCGATTTGAAAGATATAGAAGAAAACGCAGTCTGAGTTCGCCATTCTGTAAGTCGTCTTTCTGCTTTAAGCGTGTGCTGTTCACAGATTGCAAGTTTGTTGTGAAAAAATGGTTTATTCATTAGAACAAAGGATTTTTCTGGTGTTGGAATTCCACGGCGTAGAACACAGTGTTGTTGCAAGAAGACGAATTTTCAACGAAAGTTTAATGTAACCAAAGAGCCGAAAAGCGATACAATAGAGGATATGTTTGAAAATTTTTGAAATCGCTAGAAATGAACCCCTGCGACTTCTTTCTGTGGGGACACATGAAAGATCAGATGAACCGCCACAATCCAGAAACAATTGAACAACTGAAGCAATAAGTCTGTTCTGCATGTGAAGCCATCCCGCCTGAGACGTTACACGGGTTTCTGCTCATTTCATTCTGTGACTACGCCATGTTATTGCTGCGCATGGTGGATATTTGGAAAATATCGTAGTTTAGATTTTTTGCCGGACTGTAGCGCTATCTGTTGTTGAAAATTGTAACTAATTTCGCAACTTCGTCTGCTTGAAAATTTACTGTTCTCCCTAGAATATTGCAAAAAACGGTGTATTTTTATAGCTGCCCGTTTAGTTTTTATTGATTTTTGAAATATACCGGTCATTTTTCAAACAGCCGATATCATTTTATGCATAATATTTCTTTTATATTACTCTTAGTCCTACTTTTTATAATTTAATTCATTATTTTATATTCTTTTTATTCTTTCAAGCTTCGTGATATTTCCGTTAGAAAAATAAAACACTTTTTTGGCTTTTCGCTTTTGATTATTAAAATCCCTTCTTGTGTTTTAATAGACAATGTGATTGAATATTATATATAATCATTAATTATTATATAATTCAAATTTTTTATAAGGTGCAATCAAAATGTTTCGAATTTTGATTTTCATGATTCAAAAGTGAGTAGGAAAAACTGCACCAAATACGTGGTAGAAATAAAACTCAAACGTGGTCTAGTATAAAACAGGTATCTGTCATTGACAAAGTCGATAAATAAGATCCATTGGAGCAAGGTTAAATACTTGGTTAAAGATACAGTTAATTAAGTTAAATCGCATTTCCCACTTGTGTTTTTTTTTAAAAATTATTTAAAACAAAAAATGTTCAATCTCGCAAGTAAAATTTTGTTATAACTTGGTAAAACAAATCAAGTATGTGAATAAAAGCCCATAAATCTTGAAAAAGTAACAAATAAGTAAGAATTATATCTAAAATAATAGGAATTGTCTGAAACTATAAATTCATTGAAGCCTGAAATGAAAACAACCTTAAAAAGTATATTAGACTGATAATGGGTGTATAAATATGCATCCGTCCTTTTTTTTTTTAATTTGAAAAAAATGTTAGTTATAAAAATTAAAAATCGATTTATTCCAAATATTTCCTCTCAGAAATTATTTGTCCTCATTTGTCCGTCTTTTGGTCAGCAAACGAATTCTGTTAAGAACAAAATCTGATTGTTTAGATGCAATCCAGTTAATATCTGAGTGGGAATTGAGAGGGGGGGGGTGTCAGCTCAGGTGTTGTCCTCGTCATCTGACAGCGGTTCAAAATGACGAGGTCCGTCCCAAAATAGCCCTAGTGTTGCTTTAAAACGGGGAATTAATATAACTAAACTAAACTGCGTGGGAATTTAATTTTTCTCCAGAAACTACATGGAATAAATTAAATAATGGTTTGAAGGTGAATATAGCAGGAGGGCAAATCAACTCAGCGAAATTATTCCAAAGTTTTTTTTTCTTAGACTGGCAACATATGGGTGAGCATTGCCGTGTCGTTTCGTCGTATTCTGAATGTTTCATCTCCAATGCCTTGAACAAATTTATCAACTGTTGCTTGCATTACTTCGCATTAATGGTTTGATTATGTTGCAACAGTGCATAATAAACTCTTACTCTTTCTCATGTGTAATGAAATTGTTATTTTTAACTAGACAAGTTCAGTCTTTGAATGTTACATTCGAAGGGAGGCTCCCACCAAGGAGCACCTCAGAAATGAAGATGAGAAGCTTCCAGTATGGCGGTTTGTTCTTGTCACCCTGAAATGGTGCAGGTCGGTTACCTCCTATCGATGGCGGAATATACTTCTCACGGGTAGGGTTGTCCCATGGCCGGTGATGGTTCTTAGAACTCAACCATAATTCCCACAAATGTTGTTGTCGCGGTTTCCCGGTTATTTAGATTCTCCATGTGCCTTCGGGTGGGTCGGAGTAGCGAGTTATGGTTATATTCGAAGGGGCATATTCACCATAAATATTTAACCGCATCTAATGTATTTCTGCTGTTACATTATACTATTGCATTGATATAATGTACTATAACTACCCTCAAATTCTAAGTACAAATCCCGATATATTTCCTAAGCTTAATATATATATATATATATATATATATATATATATATATATATATATATATATATATATATATATATATATATATATATATATATATATATATATATATATATATATAATATTATTTTGGAATCCTGTCGACTAAATAATATGTAATTTTTTTAGCCATATATTTAATGGTTTTAGTCAAATTTTTCAAGTAGTACCATTAACATCATCTATTAAAAATGGATGGATTCATATTTATACACCTCATATAAGACACTAACAAATAAAACTGAGAAGAACAATGCCTTTTACAAAGCATGAAATGTTTTAATCAAATAGGTCAACACAGAAAAGCAAATATTGCAGTAACATATTTATTTTGGGCATACTATAAATAAGCCAACATTAAATTAGAAATTAATTTTTAGAATTGTTCTGTAATGTATATTTTATATAAGGAAAATAATATCACTATGTTTTCTCTTATTTCAGATAATATTCTCTACGTTACTGGCGGGCACATTAGCTGCGCCGATGATACAGTCTCTGAATGTCAATGATGATGGCACGTACCAGTTCTTTTACGAAACTGGTAAAGAAGCTGGGAATCATAAAAGGAGCGAGGCCAAACAATCAGACGGCGTAGTTATTGGAAAATTCTCTTACGAAGACCCCAATGGAGAAATTCGGGAAGTCAACTACAGAGCAGATGACTCAGGTTACACTGCAAACGGGGATGTCAGCGTAGACGGTGCTCCTAAAGGTCAGTTCCCTGCTGTCCCAGAAGAAACGAATGAAGCCCCATTACTATCTGCACCCCAAAACGGGAATCCCGAGCCCCAAGCTTTTCCTGTTGAAGAAGCGAAACCAGAAGAAGTTGCACCAAAGTCTGATGGTTCATCTGGCGAAGAAAAACCCGAACCCCACCATGAGGAAGAGTCAAAACATGAAGATCTCAAAGAACTACCTTCAGAGGAAAATACAGCAGATGAACCACCAGAAGCTTTTCCACCCGGATTCTTTTTGGAAAAATTCCATGGGTTGAGAAGACTTCCAGAGCCGTCAAAGGAACCTGAACCAACCTCTAAAGAAGTAGCAAGCGAAAAGCCAAAAGAAGAACCTGCATCAACAGAACAACCGAAACCAGCCGAACAAGATTCAGAGCAACCTGGGCAAGTCGTTCCAACAGCACATGAAGATCCTTACAACGTAAACCTCAAAGCTGCACATGAAATGGAGCTTTTCATGCACCTGCGGCCCTTTCAGAGTTTTTCACCTCAACAGATGGATACGTCAATGTTTCGCCAGCCCGTGTATGTATTTTCTTACCAACACCCCGACTCTTACGGGTATCATTACTTCTTCTGAGTCCATAATGACAGCTGTTATTCCAAAAACTCTTTGGTTGTATTTTTATTGCGAATGTTAATGCGGAAAAAGAGCAGTTTGAAATCAATGGGTTTTGGAATTTCTACTTTGGTTCATTCCCAAAAAAAATCTGGTGGCCAGTTCAATCAAAAAATCGTGAGTGAGGATTTTAAAAAAAAATTCTGAGTTTTCTATATTCATTTGGAACTATATTGCAAGGCACTTGAAACTTGGTATTTTCTTTGGCAAAAAATAACTTTTCTGGGTTTCTTAAATTATTGGTAAACATTTTTACTTACATTTGTATGTAAATGTTACATGAAATAATGTAAGATAAAAGAATTGTTATTTAGATAATATTAAAATATATTTTTTGGAATTTATTTACAAATGGCTTATAGTTATTTTCATTATTCTGAACTTCAATTCAAACTGGTTTTTTTACGAATTTCAAGCAAAAATATTTTTATTATGTATACTGAAAAATAAAATTTTTATAAAGAAAGTAATATTTTAAAAATGACTTATTGAAAATTGAAATTCAGCAATGTATTCATAATAAACAGTTTCTATTATCTTCATATTTCTATTTCCTTATTTAACAAATATTTATTATTTAACTAATCCACAGTTCAAGGCTATTATATCTGAATTTTGAGAAAACTGGAAATATATGTACAACAGTACATTATTTTCGGACTCTAAAAAATGCAAAATTTTATTATATTGTGTTGTATTATATTATTCAATATCAACAATATTATGCAATATTTCAAATATTGTTTAATATCATACAATATAATACAATATATGTGTGCCACTAGTGTCTCTAAGGCATACATTTCCTGATCCTCCGTGTGTGCGTATGCTACTTTCCTCATGCAACTCACGAGAAGAGTGAAATCAAATGAAGATTTATATTAAGTTTTACTATATCTCAAAAAACAAACTGATTTTACCATAGTGATCAAAAAGATTTAAGGGTCTTAAAAAAAATTCAAAACGCAAAAACTTTCAGGCAAAATTTAAAAACTATTAACAATTGAAAATAGATGCTCGTTACAGGGAAATAAGATTTTTATATGGGAAATACAATGATTCGAGATGATATTGCATTAGATAAACTGAGGCGATCAAAAATCAGTTGAAGACTAATTTAGAATCTGTTGGTAGAAATCAAGTAATTCTCGAAGGCTTTGATTTTGTTCCTGAGTTTTACAATTCTTTAGTTTGGAGATAGGTGACTTCTTCTTGTATACAGCCAACCACCCTGCCACCACTGAACGAGGCATTATCGACAGGATGTGTTGTGGCCGACTGCTGTCTTTATCATAACCCATCTATAACATCAGCCGATTTACCAAATTTACATCCTTTTCGAGACGGTTGGGCCGCAGCCACAAAGTGATTGATCTCTAACCTTCATTCTAGTCTTCCCTTACTCATATCGTCCTGTTAAACGAGGAGCATGCTACCACTTTAAAGAAAATCTCCTCAAAGTTATTATATTCCTCTAAATTGTCGTTCCACAACAAAAGAAATCCAAACATTTTAAAACTTTTAAATAGTTCGGGGAAAAAAACAGTTAATTTTTAACGTCTTGTGTTTAACCTTCAGTATTTTAAGATATCTGGTACCCTCAATACTGTACTTAAATCATTATTTTCAACTTTTATATGCTTTTTTAATTCCAATGCTGTGAGTTCCTTTAAATAATGATAAACAGTTCCAATTCCTCCATATATGCATTTATCTTCCAGCATTTTTCCCAATCTTTGGAAGTATACGAGAAATCTTCCGTGTCCCGATATAATTTGGATTACCAATGGATGGTATCTTCTTATTTTTATTCCTGGATTAGAAATGAAGTCATAAGTTACTCTTAGTTTTTAGACATATACCATCTGTCAAACCATTGTAGCTTTATTTCTTCTCTTAGGTCCCATTTTAAGACACCATTTGATTCGAGGAAAATTATATCAACATTCTCTTTCTGTACCGCCACCTTCGCACATTAATCCGCATTTTCATTGCTATATATTCCAATATGGGCCTTAACCCAAGTCAACTCTATCCACTTTGTTGCGTGCCTTGACATGAATCATGACACTTTTCTTGACAGCACAAGTTTATTATATCTTAGGGATTAAATGATCGATAACTGTTTACATATATTCAATTAAATTTATATTTCATTTCTCGGTGTTCCCACGAGAGCTTCTACCAATATAAAATCTCCAACGCAACTGTTCCTCTCTCTCTCTCTTCACTTCATCTCCTTTCAGACTTGAGCCGGAACAGCTACGTGGAGGTTAGAAGCAAGGCACAATTGTTAATTCTTATGTACTTAGGTGGCTGGTGTGAATGAGAAAATTTTATATATCTTTACATTTCTTGCCTGAAATGAAGATATTTCACTTACAAAGCGGTCGGTAGTGTCAACATTGAGCAAAACTCATATTCAAAAAAGTATCGTAAACTAATTTTTGTAGGAATATAATTTGTCTGCAGAGATCTTGTGATAAGGCGATCTTGTGCCGATCTTCGATTATATGATTAAAAAGATCTTTAAACGGTTAGTGTTTATGGTCATGCTTAGAAGAGCAAATTCTTATCTGCAATCTCCTTTAATAAGATGCTCTGACTGTTGCAGAGAGAAGGGGTGTGAAGGGATGAGCCTACAATAAATAGTACAAGAGTGTATATATATATATATATATATATATATATATATATATATATATATATATATATATATATATATATAAAGCACCAATTTAAATTGAATAGCTATTCAATTACTGCAGTTTCTTTATCAGTTAGATTGCCTACGCGGAGTCCTTTTTATAAACCAGTGGGAATGGTCCCAACCCCCACCCTGAAACTTTCTCATATACACCTAAGAAATGTACCTGTACATTATTTATTATGTATTATTGGCGATCAGTAGTTACCAATGATCCCATAAACGTGCGACTAATCGCTAGGATGTGATTAATGTACAAGTACCCTAACACCGAATGTATGTTTTGGGTGTCTTTCTTCTAACTTATTGAAATCAAAATATGACACAGAACTGCAATTGTAGTCACAAAAATTTATATAATGAAATCATCGCGTTTTTGAATTATTGCTTTTACAAGTTTGTGAAAGAACAGACTGACAGACAGTCAACCTCTTGACAAATTTCATTCCAAATTTGATAGATACCTATACTTTAGAGGTTAAATATTTTTATTAAATGTAGCGTTTTGTAATTATCATGCTCATTTATATTCCAATAGTCGGACAGACGGATTTCCTTTTAATGGACTTCGTTTAAATTTGATAAGAAATTTCTAAATTTGGAGTAAAGACCATTTACAAATTTTACCCGTCTAAACTGGTTCTGAGACAGACAAACAGATAGAGAAAACTTCAAAATTGGTTTTTCGGATCCCTGGATGTCTAAAACTTAGAGGTCTTTAAAAATCCCAAGTTCGATTTTTTTTTCCTTGGTAGTCATAGTATACGCGGAAGTAAAGTATGACCAATCATCTTTACAATTTCATATTGTCGCAATTCAATGCGACAGTAAAAATAATAATGACACTTTAAAATATATATTATTTTCTCATATGAAAGCGTCTCTAAATCATCACAAAAGCTTTCAATGGCTGCGATTTTTGATACAATGCGCATAATGGAATTTTAAAAATTTCATTCAGATAGTTTATTTCTTCAAATGATTTGAAAATAAAGGCAAAAACTGACTCTTAATAAATATTGAGAGCGGTTGTACGTTTTGGAAATGGTTTTTGTTTAAATATTTTTTTTAAAATGATTGGACGCAGTATGAAAAACATTTTGTAATACATTAATTTTTTTAAAAAAAGGTCTGCATTAATCAATCTAATTCTTTGATATATATATAATAAAATGAGAAATAAAAGATGATCAGAAGTTACTGTTTTCTAGAGATAACTGTCTCTAGTAATAATCTGATAATATTAAACAATGTAGCAATCGCACCAAAAGTATATTTTTGTGTACATTTGAATACATCGGTTTATGACCAGAGGATTTTGATGATATAAAATGAATGATAATATTAACCGAGATCACATTAAGTGACGTCCACTGTATTTAGTATCGAATGTTCATGTTTTAGCATGATGTAGTAACTTGAAAAGAAATTTTTCCAATTATCTGTCTATTATTCAAAATTTTAAACACCCCTTTAATGCAAGTGGAGGGTTCATACAATAATGGATAGTAACTGAAGACTAGACTTACGAAATTACCAAATTTAAGTTTTTTTATCCCGGATTCCCCTATTTTAACACTTATGTTCATTTTGTATAGTATACCATACATACAACTTTATAAAAATATGTTACCACTATAAAATAATTTTTAACTCAGTTTTATTAAACACATGACATCTCTAGACGTTTTATTTATTTTTTGATGTTTTTTATAGCGTAAAAAAGCTACCTATATACATTTTTTTTTTTTTTTGATTTTCTTCAAAAAAGCAATCTTGCCACGATAAGGGTTAAGTTATGTGTAAAAAGCTAGCTTGCATTACGGACGTCTTCAGAAAAATTATTCAATCTTTAAAAGTCTTGTTACTGAAAAAAATACATCTTTCTAACATTTAGCATGATGAGAAAAATGGATGAATTTAATGAATGAAGTTTTAATGAATATTGGCATAAATCCATTAAACATTAATTTCTGTAAAGCTTGTTGCAAATTTCCATTTCATCAAGAAAATTGAGTGCTCCAATTTCCAGAATTAAATTCTTTATCCATTCGATTTTTTGGTACTCTCCCCTGATATATAAGAGTCCTGGGATAATTTCAGAAACTTTCGTCAATTAATGTTAACTGCACAGTTGGAGCACTCAATTTTCTTGATGAAATGGAAATTTGCAACAAGCTTCCTCTTTTTTTTTCCATTTTGAATTCAGTTATTGTTAATTAACAATTCTATTAACTTTAACCTAACAATTCTTTTACCCAATCTTTGCGATGAAACAGAAATTTGCAGAAACTTAATAATCCTATTAAAGTTGCTTCTCTAACAATTCTAAGTTCAATTTCCGTGATAAAATAGAAATTTGTGATAAGCCTTTTTTTTTCAATTTTGAATTTAATCACTGCTAACCTAACAATTCATTTTGAATTCAACTATTTCAGAAATGTTTCTAAAACTTCCTAATTGCTTTGAATCGATTCTATGGCAAATAATTGTTGGTAGGTATTTTAGAATTGATAAAAGATTTTATCCTGTGAAAACGTAAAGCTTCCTGACAATATTTTACTTATTCCAACAGATACTACGAGACCTTAAAATCTCTTTTGGAGCGAATTGAAAAATGGACTGCAAAATTTAAACTTAAAATTATTCCCAGAAATAATCCCAATTTATAAAATTTCAGCATTGAAAAGCAACATCCCAAGTATTAAAGTCAGTGATAAGAATATCAAAAAAATTAGAAACATGATTTCTTTTTGCAATTATATATGATCAAATTTTAAAAAAGGAATAAAATTGATTAGAAATATTCAATAATAAATGAAAATTGCACTCGATCATGTATAAGAGCTCTATTAAACAGTAAAAATAATAATTTCTTAGGGTTAAATTTCGATTCAAACTTCCTTACAATTTTTTGTTTTGATCAAAACTTCAACAGATACGGAACTTATCTAAGCAAGATTATTCATTTTTGAAACTTCCATAAAAGCGAAGAAAATTTTATTTTTACCTTTGACTACAATTAACATTATTCTTTTAACTATCTACTTTGTAGTTGTAGAATTTTTTATCTATGGTTTTTTTTATCCCAATCACACATTTTTTTTTTTTTTCGTTTATTCTCTGATTTCGCCCGTCTAGCTTCACATTGAAAAGATAACAAATTTGAATGAGATAAGAAATTTCTTGCCCTTTCGCGTTTAATAAGATAAGTGTAAGAGAAACACGCTTGGTGCTTTAGCACTTGATCTGGTTCATGATATTTCGATAGAATTTGATCGCATTTCATGCCTTTCGGTAGTTAGTTTTGACTCATTTCTGGAAATTAAACAAATGGGTAAGTTGTTTAAAAAGTTCCTAAAATACTGTTCAGTAATTTCAGTAGCAGTGTTTTGTGCTGCGTAGCGTAATAGTTCTAATAATTTAATTCGTGTTTTTTAACTCTTGCAAAAAATACGTAATCGTTTCTCATTCGGATATATATCTTAAAATTCATGACACGAGTATTCATGTTTTATTAATTATTTCAAAGAATCTTCTTTTAAAGTTTATACCACTAGCCATCATTTAGTTATAATTTGTTTAATAACAAACTTCATTAGCTGGTTACCATATTTTATTAATATAAATAAGATTGTATAAAAAGATACAGGCTTCAGATGTATCATTTTTAAAAACATTCATATAAAATTAAGGCTGGTACATACTCATTATATGAAAACTGACTACTTCTAACAGTTTTCATACACTTATGAAAAGATACGGAACTAGGAATATCGTGCAGAAAAATAGCATGAATTTTCAAAAAAAAAATCTTTTGCTATTATATTACTTAATTCTTTTCATGTCTCTGTTTTTCAAGAATTTTTCTAGCTAAAAAAACTTTTTAAAATTACAAAAGTTTGCAATTTATTTGTCCTTATTCCAATTTTTCGATAATAATAAAAATGAGTAAAAAAAAATTTGTCTTCATAAACATATTAGAAATAAATAGAAGCAATTTTTTGTCTTTAGAAATATGAAAATTTGAAAAAAATAACAAAGAATTTAGTTCACTTTTCTTAGATAGACGTTGAGTATATATACACAAAATACCAACTATGTCCCCAAAAAAATCGGTTTGCTTAATCACGGCTGAAATACAACTCGTGCTTCTTATCATGTTTTGATAAAAGGTTATTTCCCTTGATATTGGTCAAAGCATGTTCTAAAAAAGAAAGATGTTCTTTCTTCAGATGTAGTTTTACAATCTAACGAGTTCAAGTTTATCACTATTTGTACTCCTTTGTAGAAAATATATTCCTGAGATTTTGATACTTGTGAACCAAGTGGCAGCTTAAATTAGAAATACGATGTTATTCGCTTTATTTGAGGATACAGGTTCGATACTAATTTCTAATTTTTTAATCATATATCGACAAGAGGTTGTCGATATAAGCTGGCAATTATCAATCAATTCTAATATATAAATAGGTTAATATTTAGAATACCGGTCTTCGCTCGAAAGGTTTTTTTTTTTTTTTTTTTTTTTTTTTTTGTAAAATTATGCTTTATGGTGAAAATATTTAAATACGAATCACATTACATATGAATATTTTTCATCTTACCAAACGTATGAATTAATCAAAATAAAAAAAATCATGAATGCACTTAGTTATTCAAAACCAATCTGCTATATTACAATATTCATTTTACAGTTTATCTATCATTACTTATATTTGGAACTTACAATCAGTTTTACCATGGTAAAATCAGGACCAAGATGGCGCTATATGACGTCAGTATGACAACATACTCTAATATTAATTATAAAAAGAATGTTTGTTTGTTTGTTTTGTGTGTGTGTGAAAATTGCATTTTTTTATAGACACTTACAGAGATAAAACAAAAATATAAAATATAAATACATAAGTAAAAAATAAAGCAAAAAGCGTGATCCCAACCGAGGATCTTCAACAAATGTGTCATCCATGTTGTTCTGACCACTATACTGCACAGACTACAAGCCAAAGTGGAAGTTAAATACACTTATCCTAATAGTTAGTTACAAAAAAAAAAAAAAAAAAAAACATTTGTGTGTGTGTTTCTAAAATCTCGTTTTTTCAAGAAAGACACCTATATAGATAAACTTAAAAAACAAAACCTTATATAAATATGAAATTTGATCCAACTCAATAAAGTCGTTTCCGAGATCCACGAAATAAATAAATTTTTATATATACAAGAATTGCTCATTTAAAGTTATAAGATAGCATTAATGACATAATTTGTTTTGCAATCAAACTGTTTTCTTTTATTTTTAGCTTACACAAGTAATTTTATATTTAATCTTGAAATTTATTTCGTTTTCTTATACATTTTTTCAAACAATAGGAATTAATTTCAATTGTTGGTACAAATTTAAGGATACATGATGGCAACAAACATGGACAGAAGACAGCTGTAAATAAAACATGGCCGTGTTCGTAAAATTTAATTAAATTTGTGTTCATGGAATCATTGGATTTCTGATTTTTACAAATTTATCAACTCATCGCTCTGTAAATCTTATACACATAATTAAGAGCATTTTTATTTTTTTTGACAAACAATAAAATAAATCTTGTTCTCGAATTATCTAGAATATAATGAATAATACTTTTTCAAATGGAAGAAGTAAAGTTCATATATTATTATAAAAAGCAACATTAAATCAACTAGTAATTATTTCAATTCCAACTGATTTTTCAAGCTTCCTATCTCACCTATATAAAAAAAATTATGGGATTTTGGAATCGGATCTCTTTACCAATGTGTTTTCGAACTTTTCACATAAATTTATTTTTTCTCTAGCAAGAAAATTCTTCAAGAAATTTAAAAAATTCTTCAAGAAAAAACTAATATAAAAGAAACTAAATATGAAGATAGGGAGAAATATGTCCATTTAAGTTTCTATTTACCTTTGAATTCCTACCAGAGGAGGATTTCTGTGTTTTGTGGCTCTATGCAGTGTAAAAGTAATATAATTAAATAGAAATATTTATTCGAATTAATTATCACAATTATTCTTTTCTGCTATTGCTGTATTTTTTTAGAATATAATATTATTGATGATTAAATCATCTCAAAACCATCGTTGTTAAGGCGGTAGGCCTATTTCTGGCGGTATGCCAGAAAGCAATAAATTCGTTGATAGTGAACAATTGAGATTAATGGACTTAATCCATATTAATTATAAAAAATAAATTTAATACTATTAACACTCATAATAAAGTATTAACAATTAGGAGGAAAGCTCTACTCTGTATGAGCTGGACTGGTCAAGTGAACAGAATATAGGGGGCGACACCATACATTGAAACAGGTAGTAGCAGGTAGTACGAATATCCTGGCCCCCGTTGAAATACAAATTTCAACAGATAAATGAATACAAATTTGAGAACATAAATACAATAATACGTGTTACATCAAATGAAATATAAGCAAAAAATTAACAAGTAAATGCAAATACACTAATATATAAGTAATACAAGAATGATAATTAATAATTAGCACATTTTTTTATACAGTAGGTAAATTACAAACACCTCTGATAATCCTTTTAATTATTTTTCTATAAGGAATTTTAATATTCACAACTCTAATTTCATTATCTTTCCCAGGAAAAACGTCTGTAATTCTACCTGTGATCCATTTGGTACCTGGAAGGGATTCATTTTTAACAAAAACAATATTGCCTATTTCAACATTATTTTTGTTAAATTTCCATTTGCTCCTTTCTTGTAAATTATTTAGGTAATGAATGCTTGGGAAGTAAGATCAGACACAAATTCCAACCATCCATATAAATATGCAGACATAAATTTTATTTAGTACTCCTTTAAGTTGGTTTTTGTATTTTACCAAGAATGGACCACAGAAATCTACTCCGCAGCTGTTAAAAGGAAAAGTGGGAGTTACCCTTTCTTTGGGCAGATTACCCATTAATTGGTTTGACATCACAGGTTTATTTTTAAAACGAATTATACAAATGTGAACAATTTGGCGTGTTAGATATCTACCATTAACTGGCCAATATTTACGACGAACATCGTATAGCAAATTGTTAGAACCAACATGAAAGTATTTATTATGATAATATCTTATAATCATTAAAGTTATAGCATTCTTACTATACTATAGAACATTTTTCATTGAAAGACAAAGAGGAGTTTTGTAATCTATCACCAACATGAAAATATTATTTTCATCAATAAAACAATTTAAAGAAGAAAGTTTGCTATTACAAGGTACAGGTTCACCTTTAATTAAATTTTTAAATTCACTAAGAAATTCTATTTTTTGAACAATATTTAATAACCATATCTCTGCTCCAATAAGCTCCTTGTGAGTAAAAGGCCCAGTGGGGCGTTTATCACTTGGTGACTTGGCATTTTTGATGAATCTGAAAATATAACTAAGAAATCGAATTAATTTACAAAAGTAATTAGTTACAGAAACAATCTTATGAAATAAATTAATTTCAGCTGAGAGCAACACAGTTTTGATTGCAGAAGTTTTAAATTTCGTTTTAATGTCATCAGTACAGTTCTTAGAATGTTCAGAATGTACAAACTTGAAGGATTGGAATCCTTCCACCACAGTTCACACTTGACCAAATCTGGGGCACTAAAACCTCTGGAAAGAAGTTCGGCTTAATTATTTTCAGACAATATATGTTGACACGATAAATTTTTAGTTAATTCTTGTATTTTTGCCACTCTATTAGCGACAAATATCTTAAGAAAATGGGGAGAAGTCCTTATCCAACTTAAGGCAATTGTGGAATCAGAATACAAGGTTATTTCTGGAATATCAGTCTTCAGTGCAGCCACAACTTTGTTTACTAGCTTAGATAGCAGGAGGCAGGCCGAAAGCTCCAACCGGGGAATGGATAGAGTCTTGAGAGGTGCTACCCTTCTTTACTACAAAGAAGGTGACAGTTTTTGTTACCATTCTTTGCGTGAACAGAAACATATACTACATCTACAAATCCCTATTCTGAGGGATAGTAGCCATAATTTTTGCATGCAGAATTTGGCTTTACTTAGTACAGGTCGTAAAAGACCAAGAGGGTCAAATAGACGTGCGATCTGAGAAAGGACATCTCTCTTCGTGAATATCAAATTGGTCGGAAGAGAAACTTTGAAACAAAAAGTGTCTGAAAAACTATTCCACAAAACACCCAAAGTTTTTACAGTTTCTTCAGATAACTGATCGAAATTTAAATCAGGAGACTCACTGTTGGCATGTGAAAAACACCATTTGTGCAAGCTCATTCCTGCACTTTTAAAAAGAAGAATAAGTTCAGTTTTTAACAGTTCAAGTTCATGGAGACTGGAGCATCCAGTTAAGATATCCAAGTAAACATCTTACAGAACAGCATTAGCTGCAATGGGAAAGTTATCTTTCTCATCCATTGCAGATTGCTTAAAACTTGCGTAGGCAGGTAACATGCGGGTATTGTTCCATAAGTGATTGTTTTCAATTTATAAATTTGAACTGATTCATTTGGACCCTTTTTCCAAAGGATTTTCTGAAAATGTCTGTTCAGGATTTATTTCAGTTTGTCTAAACATGTGACATAAGTCACAGCTAAAGAAATAACGATGTTTATGCGCACGAAGCGTTATAGAAAATACACAGAACATCATTAAGGGAGATATTTAGATTAGTTTTTTGTGAGCCAAACTAGTCTTAAAGGACGAGCACGATTTCCAGATCTAAGTACACCGTGGTGTGGAAAAAAGAATCCAACATCAGATTTTATTTCATCAAATTTCAAAACTTCTTCCATGTGATCTAAAGAAAGATATTCTTCAATAAATTATGCGTAAATAACTTAATTTTTTATCACAATCTAGACGTCTCCACAGTTGATCAAGGCGTTTAGACGAAATGGTTCTAGAATCTTCTAAATTTACATTTTCTTCAATATTTGGTTTGAATGGTAGTGAAACAGAATATCTACCACAAGGTTTCCTAATGTGTTTTCTTCCAAAATGATCTTCACAGTATGAAAGTTCATCGTTAAATTTAGTTTGCACTTCGAAAATATTTTCTATCTCCCAAAAAGAGCGTAGGGTATTATTTAAGTCACTTAAATCTTTTGAAAGGAAACAATGATTTGGATAGCTAGATTCATCATTATACGATCCTGCGACAATAAATCCAAATTTAGATTCTACTAATCTGAAGTTAGAGTTAGGCAATTTTATTTGGTTTGGACCAAAAATATCAAAAAAGAGTTTACTTCCTAAAAAGCAAGAAATCTCTGAAGGTTGATTAAAATCTTTATCCGCAAGAATACAACCTAGAGGAATTGTTAAGTTCCGAAGTATTTATCTTTTTTGAAGGATGCATTTTTATTATCTCTGGAGTGAGGAAAAAGTCAACATCATTCCAATGAAATGTATCATCAAAGTTCTAAACAGCTACCTTTGCAAAATGATTAACTCGTGGAAGAGAATTATTTAGACCTTGTACGGTGGAGTTGGTTTTTATTTTCTTTTTATTTAATCCTAACTTATATGCTGCCTTCAACGTTAAATAATTATTTTCTGAAGCTAAATCAAAAACGCAACGAAGGTTTATTTTCCCCTTTGGATCATGAATAAAAATCATAGTAGTATTAAGCAATCCTTTGCTAATAGAATCACTTTTGGAAGCCAAGGTCACTGATGACTCAGACGCTTCACTCACTGCAGGAGGAATTATTTTTTGATTCGTAATACATTTATCTTCACATAGTAAATTATTATGCATAACGTTAATATTTTTGCTTTTGCAGTTTAAGCAGAAAAAAGAACTGGGACAATTATTAGAATGATTTGTTGACAGACAGCGATCACATACATGATATAATTTAACAATTTCCTTCCTTTCAGGAATTGAAAGATTTTTAAATGGGTGGATTTTTAAAGGGTGATAAAAATTACATTCGTTCATGACGCATTTTTTATTTTGCTTGTTCTTGGATATAAGAGATTTAACTCTACACGAATTATTATTTACACTGAAAACGGAAGTTATTTTACATTTTGTTGGGTTATTTTTTTGCCGAGAAATCTGGTTTAATAACAGATTCTAGCTGCAATCATCTTAATTCCAAAAACGAAAGGAGATTTTCTAAACTAGGAACTTCAGTCGTTGTCAGACTTAATTGGAATAATCTTTGAGATTCCTTATCAATTTTATTATTTAACACACGTAATATTATAGCATCAGATAAAGGATTAGATTCAAATTTTTGATTTTTTTAAAGATCGCATATGATTTCTAACAGCATCGATTAATGACCTAATTTGAGTAGGATTTTCATTATGTAATTTATTAATCGAAAGTACTTCGGATATGTGTATATGAACTAACGCTCGTTTATTTTGATATCTATTTTTTAAGGCATTCAAAAGAGAATCAAAAGTATCTTGATCACTTTGAATTAACGTTGCTTCGTTTTTTAAAGAACTTTTCAGATATATGAGTTTTTGAGTCTCATCCAATGATGGGTTGTTTCCAATAACATTCATAAACTGAGATTTGAAGAGCTCAAATTCTTGAAATTTTCCACTAAATGTAGGCAAAGGTAAGTCAGTATTTTAATATTTGCTTTTGGAATAGTGCAAACCGTTTCGCTTTCGTTTTCATATTCGGAAAGAAATACAAGAAGGCATACCTTCATTTCTTGAGCATCTTCTTCCAATTCAATAGTAAGCTCTAAAGCATCTTTTAAATCCACATCATCAGACAGAGCACATAATTCACACTTTATTTGATCGAGCCCGCGCCTAACATCTTTGACAGATGTTAGCTTAGTGCTAAACTGTATAGTATCCTTTTTGGAGTCATCGGAAGGCTCGAATTCCTTGATGAAGGTTCCAATCTTATTAATTTTAGTTTTAAGTGCGCCTCTTTGACGATTTAAAGGCATGAGCGACATTTTATAAAGCTATCTCTCCGGCTCGACGGACCAATTTCATGTTATGTCGGTATGCCTAATTCTGGCGCTATACCAACAAGCAATAAATTCGTCGATAGTGAAGAATTGAGATTAATGGACTTAATCCATATTAATTATAAAAAATGTATTACTATTAACACTCATAATAAAGTATCAACAATTACAAGGAAAGTAAAAGCACGTCTACTCTGTATGAGTAGGAGTGGTAAAGTGAAGTATTTTCTAACAAGATATAGGGGACGACACCATACATTGAAATAGGAAGTAGCAGTAGGTACGAACAGTCATAATGTTAATTGTTGCATTTGTTTGTTTTTATTTTATGCGTTTTTATATATGAATACAATTTCAATTTTTATTTGAACAAAACAGGATCTCCACACTGATTAATTTTTCGGAATTTTTTGCACTGAAAATTATTTTTCGATTCAACAATATGCCTTAAATATTGTTTGTTTCTATTTCAATTTCATGTTTAAAGAGAAAAGAATCAAAATATAACTGAAACGCCATCCATAAATTTAGCTTCAGTTATAAAAACAAAATACATTTCACTATAAATCGCTTTATTTGTCCTCATTGATATTATTATTTTAATAAAATGATTTAAATAAAAATTAGTTTAAGAATGTTTTTTAAAAGGAATAATCATAAAGAAAAAAAAACTCTAAAGCACCATTTAGATTCAAGCAAGAAATCTCATGGCTAGTTTTACCAAGACTGAATCTACTCATTGTTTAAGACATCCTATGAATGTTTAGACATTTTTCAACAAAATTTATAATGTATTTTACCTCAAAATAAATAACTTTTAATTTCATGTAAACTAATAACAATTTTTGAAATTTTTAAAAATGGAACAATTTGGAAGGTTTTTAATGCCTTTTTTAAACAAATTTTAATTATTATAAATAAAATTTTAATTTTTGAAATTTTAAAAAAAAATTCCAAGTCACAATTTTTGTCACCAGTCAAGCCTATTTTTCTACTGACAATTCAATTGTCACATAAATTCATAACACCGAATGACAAATTTTAACATTTTCCAAATCTCAATCCATCATAAGAAATTCCACAGACATCGCAATGGGCAAATAAATACTATCAAAGAGGCTTTTTCCTTTTCTATTATTCCTTTCTCTCATTTGTAAAATTAAAAGGCAGTTAATATAGATAAAAGGATAATTGGTAAAAAATTGGTAGCTGATTTTAATGCTGACAATGCCCAAATTCAATTTAGAAATATTTTCCAATTTTATTAAAGGTTGCAATGCCATGAATAAAAAGTCTAAAATTGTCTTCAATATATTGTGCTGCCATCTATGGATTTCTTCTGTGGTTATATTTCATCAGTTAATGAATTTAAAATTTAATAACATTAATGCTGTAAAATTCTTTGAGGTGATTAAAAACTTGATTAAAACCATAAAAATATTGCTTACCGATCACATTGATTAAAATATCATTGCTTTTAAAAAGTTGTTGTTCAAAACTTATCTTCTTTCATAATTAACAATTTCCATCCCTAATTAATTCTCAGAATTTAAATCAAAGAATTTCAAATAAAATTCCAGAATTCAGAATAAAGGGATTGAAAACCAACAAATGCATTTTTTCAGCCATAATGAGGCAATATATTTAAGAATGAAGAAAATTAGCGAATAATCTAATACGACAATAGTAATGATAATTCATACTGTTGTAGCATTAGATTATAGTATTAGAAACATAAAAAATGCAAACAAATAAACAAAGTATTGATTAAGATTTTCATCCCTGAAAACTATATATTAAAGAAAAAGTGAAATAAACAACTCATTAATGGCAATCGAATTACAATTAATTTCATTAAAATGAAATGTGACACGTCATTCAAAAGGACAGTTTGATTATACTAGTTTTCAAGGACATCTAGATATTATAGCTCTTTTCTTGAAATCATTGAATACATTTGGTTATGATTGAGATTTTTCTTAATTACTTACAAATAAGGTAGCTAAAAACCGCTTACACATAAATATTTTTCCAAATAAAACCAGCATGAAATAACTTCCTGACATTTTAAAAGGAAATGAAGTCATTAAAAAAAAATTTTGGAAACATATTTTTATTAGTTTACTAAATCGCACAATTTCAACATTTTAATTATTTTTTAATTTTTAATCTTAGTATCTGTTGTTTTTTATATTTTCTATCATGAAGCGTCACTGATACAATAATCAAAATTTGATTTAATTAATGATAAACTAATAAAAAAGTTTTGAAAAAATTAAAACAGTTTATTTTGATCAAAAATACTGAAATATGAAAAATTCCTTTCTTTTATCCCTTCAAGAAATGAGAGATATCTATTATAATTTTTTATTATTGCAAAGAAAAAAAATCATGTTAAATGAAGGTGGTTAATAGTAAGCCTTTTAAAATTATTTTTAATATGAGTTATTGAATTATTAGCAAATAACTCAGTTTAGCATTTCAGTACTAGCATTTAACCTGTAGTATTGAAGTAGTTGGTTTGGCAATTTTCGACAGGAAGTTATGATTTAATACTCTAAGACTTTTTTTTCACTCTCCACTTATAAAAGTCATTACTAGATCTTAAATGTATTTTTAATCAATAGGCGATGACATTTATTGTTACGGTTGTTTAATATTTCAATTGTAAAATAACCAGTTAAAAAGATTCTTTTAATATTCAATACAAAATATTCAAAATTTTGCCAGAGAACATCTTGTCTAATATAGAATGTCTGGTTATTTAATTATTTAGCACGACTAAGAGCACAAACCTATATCTAAAATCTTTGTAAGAATTATAATATGCAACTGGGATTTCCAAAACAAGATAAATAAATTCTAGGCATAATAAAAATTAAGATAAATATTTCTTCAAAAGATAATTGTTAAAAATTAGATGAAATTTAACTTTGATTTATTAATATATATCACTTTGTTTTAAAATAAAAAATGTTTTGGAAAAGTCGAAAGTTTTATTCAAATTTTTTTTTTCAGTCTAGGACAAAGATTTTAAAATCTAGATTTAGCTGGCTGATAAAAGAAACTGAACCCCATTTTCCATATAATAAAAAACTGAGAAAATGAAATAAATTTTACTTTACTTTTTAAATTTAACTTCTAAAATCCTTTCATATTTTAAATCATTTAATCTCTTTCAATATGAGCTATTTACTTAAAAAATAAATTTCGACACATTCCGGGACTTATAATTGAAATTCTGGGCATTCCGAGAGATCCAGGATGTCCATTTGATCATTTTTCAGTGACGGATATCCAGCTGGGCAAATTAGCTTGATACTTAGTGTTGAGACGAGGGCAGGAAGCAGATAGATTATAAAAATATAATTAACCTAGTTGCCAAATAACTAAATTTATAAAAAGTACAAATTCTATGAATCATAAAACATTACCAAAATATTAGCACTTGGTTAAATACCATTTGTCGTGTTCCTACCTATTTCATTGCATTTATTTAATTATTAAAGCATTTATGAGTATCAGGTAATCTCTGCTTACATAATATTGTTCATTTTATAAAAGCACCAAATGCACAAAATCTAATCCGAAGTAAATTATACTATATTTATTAGTTTAGTTAGTACGGAATATTATTTTTAAATAATATTCTATAGAACAACTTTTTTCAGTATAGCATTAAAGTATCATTTCATTTATTAAAATATAATATTAACCATCTTTCTAAATAATGTAATAAATAAATTTCAATAATAAATCAATCATAAATAAATCATTTTTACGGGCAAATAATCATTTATCAAATAAAAAAAGTTGATCAAAACAAAACGATAAAAAGAAATTGTATTTTTAAATCACTATCAGGATAAGTTATCTTTTTTCGAGAGATTTCTTTGAAAATTCTTTATAATTTTTTTCTAACATAATAACATTTATGTTATCAAGTGGTTTTTCATCGTTATCATAATATAAACAAACATCATTTTGGAAATTCACACGTGTATGTTTCATATCTCCTCCTAAAGAACAGCGTTGAATTCAAGCAAACTTTACAAACTTATAAAGACAAGACAAAGAAAGAATATCATCAGATTTTCAAAACATAAAAATTAATTAAATATTCAATTTGAAATTTATCGAATTTTTTTTTCTGTCACCACAATAATTACGAGTCAATTTATCTCACAAGAAATATATTTATACCTTCTTAAATTTCAAATTTTTACCTTTCTGTTAACACCAATTTCATTTCTATGAAATTATAGCATCGATTTTTATTAATTTTTTTAATTGAATAAGTTGGTAATAGATGCAAACGACTTTTTATTACCAAGAATTTTTAACAATATTATTATTGAATAACAAGAATACATTAGAATTATGGTTAGAATACTTTAGCAGAATTATTTAGGATTATTACAAAAAAATAAATAGGCGATTAATAATTTATCTTATTATTTCTTTTATTCGTTTCTTAAATTAATAAATAACTACACAGATGAAAACGATTTTGAAATAAAAAAATTTAACGATATTCTTTTGCTAGGCAACGGTGATATATTAAATTGCTCTATCTGCATTTTTTGATAATTTTGTTTCACTTTTTAAATATATTCGGAGCATTTTTTTTTATTTTTTAAAAAGAATTCTGATTTTTTTCATGCCAAATAAAATTACAAGCGATATAAGATTTTATTTACTATAATATATTATATTAACTAAGCTTTCCATCAAAAATAAGTTATCTAAAACATGTTTGTTTAATTAATTAAATCATTAATTTTTCATTAATGAAAATTTCATGCTGAGTAGCATTAGGTATATCAGGTAGTTATCTATCAAAAATCGTCAAAATTAAATTGTTACACAGTCCTAAATACGTTATCTGACAACGCAACATGGTACGAGTTTTTAAAATATCATATCACTATCAGCGCGTGTGTGCGCGTACTTTAAACGCTTTTGAATTCATAAATTACTCGCTGAATTTGTCAAAAGTGCACTGAATCAACAAAAGTCAGAACTGTTCTGATTCTTCCTCGAAGCATAAGATTTTTAATGGATCATAAAAGAAAGAAATATCAAGGGCATATAAAAGTTCTTTTATGTTGATAGTCACTGCATTATTTTATCTTCTCTATTTCTAAATCGATTTTAAGTTGTTCTTTTTTTATATGCTTTAATTTTATTCTAGCTGCTTTTGCCAACCATTTTTATAGTAATTCATCTCGTACTATTTTGGAAGTCTTCCACTATTCTATTAATTGTGTGCTATATGCCTCCTTTTTTCTTACCAAAAATTTGAACGATAGTTTGAAACAACTAGGAATTAAGCTTCAACTAATTCAATAACTTCAATATGTTCCATATTTGATGCAATATTTTAAAGGATTAGTTAAGGAATCAATTAAAATTTTACTGATTCGAGAAAAAAAATCCTTATACTTCAATAAGAAAGCAAATTTCGAGCTAAAAAGTATATTTTTATATACTAAATTTTATTATAGAAAAGAACAACAGTCTTAAAAATTGGAAAAATTTTTAAATATTCTCACCATTTCTCACTTCTAAAATGAAACTTTAAATGTAAGTACAACAAAATTTCAAAAGTTAGTTAAAAGCCTGCTTTATACGGAAATTAGAGATTTACTCAATAATCTTTAATGTGTGTGTGTGTGTGTGTGTGTGTGTGTCTGTTGGCTCTCTACAAGCCAAACTATTAGGCCAAGAGCGGCCAAATTTATGCACTTTAAATTGTAAAAATGCACATCTCCAAGCGATTTTTTTTATTTTAAAATTTTAATAAGCTAAAAAAATTTTAATTATAACATTTTAATTGCCAAGCAATCTGAATTTAATTTTTTAAAAATTCCTTTCATAATATTTATTGATAGATTTTATTTTAGAACTGAAATTAAAACTGTTTTAATTGTTCCATCAAATATTTCACCTTGTGTATTATTATAAATATTAATCAAATAATAATTAATACACATTTTTTTTCTTTCATTGTTGAAATTTAAAGATGAATTCTATTTAACATCTGTGTAGTTTACATGAAGTAGAAAGTGAAGTTACAGTTTCGTAAAAGTTGTATAATTTGAGTAGTTAGATTTTTTAACGGACTATGATGTTATTGGACTCTTTTCGGATGTTTCACTTACATTATGAACAGAACAGCTGTAAAGCTATTAAAATAATATGTCTTTAATGTCTGTCGCAATTTGATGTTTAAAAATATTTTCTTGGGAAAATTATGAACATTAAGCTAAGCATTTGATTTATTAATGAGGAAAGTAAGCACAACCAACATTCTCAATGAACCCGCTAATCGCCAAAGACATCTAGTTAAAAAATAAGCTGAATCGACATATTTTAATCATCAAAAGTGGAAGCAAAATTTAGGATGAAATATTCATAGCAACAATTAAAATTATTTGAATTTCATTACAATAATGAAATTCTTTGTTACAAAATATATCTGGAATTTTTTGTTGTAAAAAATTCCAGATCATTGATATCATTGAAAAAATAATTTTGGTGATATGAAAATAATTTTTGTATCCCTATAATATTTTCGGGAATTATGGTGATAAAGCGTCAAGAGTTCACTTAATTTTTATCATGTTAGCATTTTATGTAGCGTTTAAAAAAATCGCTTTAAAATACACATTCATACACTTTGGAGCGTGGAAATCTGTTCTAAATTTAGTAGCTCTAGGTATAATGAGAAGTTCTACAAAGTCTTAATACATAAACACACACTTTCTTCATCTTTATTACAAAGATAACACGTACTGAGCTCAAAACGGAAATTTGTAATCGATTTTTGGGTCGATCCATTAAATCGATAGTTTCTATTTTGGTTCTCCTTTATTGACATGCCATAATTCAGAGAAAATGAGAAATTTCAATTATAAATTATTCTTAGCTTGAAATTTAGATTTTAATTAAGAACATGTGATATTCTTTTGACAGAATAATTCAAAAAAAATTTAATAAATGACTTCAAATGTTTTCTTCTGCTGAGTAGTTTGTATTTTTTTAAGGTTCTAAAGAGTAAGAAATTAAAAATATAGTCAGAAAATAAATCAAATTAAATATTCCTAGAATAAAAAGATAACTCGAAGGATCAAGAATATTAAATACTCCACTGTGATGTGAAATCATTATAAGATTCCCAAAATAATTTTAATAATTAATTATGGATTATATTAAAGGCTATAAATTATAAAATAAGTCATATCGTTGAATCTCCGATCCGCCCGAAGGCACACGAATAATAAAACTGAATGACTGGACCGTCGCTATAGCAACACTGGTGAGAACTGTGGATAAGTCCTAAGGACTATCACCGGCCAAAGTACAACCATTCCCTAAGCAAATACGAAATCATCGATGGGAGGAGCCAGACCCACGCCTTTTCGTGGTCCCTCCAGGGTGGTGAGAACCAACTACCATGTCGGAAACCTCTCATCCTCATTTCGAGGTGCAATTAAAGACTATTCTTTAAAAATGCTTTCGATATTTATTAATATTTTTTTATCTTTATTTATTAAAATTCTGGAATTAGGCAATATTTTTACTAAAATTCTGGGAAATCAAAACAAAAGACCTGAGAGGCTGAAAATAACAGAACAATATTCAGCCACAGTAAATAACGAAAGAAAAAAAATCCAAAGCAAACACTATATGAAATTAAAGTACGGGGATCATTCTGAAAATAAGTGTTCCACTTCACTAAATTATAGCGCTGCACAGGAAACGAAACGCAATTCGACGGTACAAGCCGGGTAAAATGCGGATGTCCTTGTCGTATGCAGCACTTGTAATTTCCCGCTTGCTTATACATTAACATCATTGTTGTGCGGCTGTCAGGAGAATGAAAATATCAGCTGTCATATTTTTCTTCCGCAGACTGCGAGCTTTGGTTCGTGATAAACGCCCAGCAGTCAGAATCCATCGTCAATTCAGAACAACAGTTATGGGACGCTCAGTGGCAGTATCTTGACAAGGCATATGGCGAATTCCACAAATTTGTTTCAAAAGTTTCTCTGGGAATTGTTTGACCATTCGTCCCGATCTTGCTCCGAGCGACTTTCATCTGTTCTTGCTCTTACAGAATCTGCTTTTTATCATCATTTTTCCACAAATGAAATCTGAAGACAGTTATGTAACACCCGTTGACCCATAGACGACAAACTTCTTAGATACTAGATTACAAAAACTTATTTCGCGGTATGACAAGAACAATGCATATGGTGAATTCCACAAATTTATTGCAAAAGTTTCTCTAGGAATTGTTTGACCATCCATCCTGTTGTCCCGATCTTGTTCCCAGCGAATTCCATATGTTCTTGCTCTTAATGAATTTGCTATTCTATCATCTCTATTTCACTGTGGTGAATAGCATATAAGGCATTTAACAACTACGATGCAAGGGGGATTGCTTTTGCATAATGGTTTTGTTACTGGACTGCTAACCACAAGGTCCCAGGTTCTATCCTTGCGCATCACAATTCGCTACATCACAAATGAAAATCTGAAGATAGTTATGTAACGCCAGCTGATTCCTAAACGACTGATATTGTATTACAAAAACCTATCTCTCGGTATGACTTTGAGTTACAATTCCGATTATCTATATGTAAAGAAGTAGCTGAAATATTGCTGTATCTTTTGCAATAAATTTTTCCATGTAATCATTTGTTTACTTTTACAAGCCTTGTTAAATTTACTTTCTGAATGGCCCTCGTATATTAGAAATGTAACTACAATTACTATTTACCTAGAATACGCCCTGCACCCTACGGTTTTTACATTATGAATGTAAATATATTAAAATACTTTTATATGAGTTACTATAGTCATGTTATATAAATCATATAATTTAGAAACATAAGAATGCATGTTCTAGATATTATCTTTTATATTACCATCAAAGATAAGTCTATTTTATATACGTCTATTATTATATCCATTATTTTACATCTATTCTATATACATCTATCATTTTATGTACCATTAAATATTTATATGTTTTATTTATTTGTTATATTTATTTATATGTTTTACATTCTCATATAAAAAAAACTGTTGCATCATTAATTTAGATTTTTAAAAAAAGATTTTAAAAAAATTCGGTGTTGATTAGTTACGAGTTGCTCGAATTATTTAACTTTTACGACAGAATTATGACATTGATTTACGAACTGCAGTAAAGTATCATTATGCATCTTTCAGAGAACTCATATAAAACCATACATAATGGAAATTGTAATAAACAATTCTGATTATTACATATTTAATGTCAACAGTGCAAATTCATTTAAAAATAAAAATAAATTATTTTTAAAAATAATAACTCAAATTTCAAAAATTTTAAGATAATACTATGGAGAAAAAGCGAGAAATTATCTTAAAAAGAGAGAAATTTATACTTTTTTTGTTATCTTAATGTTAATCATACTTTTCTATATACGATTTTAAAAGATGTTCAATTTTAAAAATTCTTTAGTTGCCTTCTGATGTGCTGATTATCTATGACTATTAAATATGGCATTGCGAATCGAATTAAATTCATTAAAAGTTTTTTCACTCAATTTTTCAACAAATGAAATCATCGTCCATTGAATTTTTAAAGGCGTGTGCAGGTTGAGGTTCGAACTCGCAACGTTAGGGTTCGTAGCCGAGTAACAAAGCCACTAGACAAAAGTGTACACTCTTCTACGGAAGTTGTTAATTGGCTTTTAATGTTACCACCACAGGCGTAACTTATTCATCGCTTCATTAACATAACAATTTTTACTTTCCATTAATTCATCAAGTCTAAATAATTCCACATTCGTAATTCCAAAACCTTGAAAAAAAATCTTGATATGAGGAGATTAAACAATGCATAGCCGATAGGGGAATCGACGTGCCTTTAATAGTAATAATAATAAATGAATATAGTTTGGTAAATTCGGCCCAAATATTTAGAAGAAGAAGTGGAATATATTTTTAGATAATAGTATCTCTTAATCTAATTTAAATCCTAATTAATTACCTAATTTTTATCTTAATTTAGTCCAGTGGTTCTTAACCTTTTTAAGCCGCTACCCAAATTTGAGAAATATGTTCATGTCGCGACCCAAAAAAAGTCACAATTTTTTCATTGCTTTATTTTAGATCATATTTTTAAAAAATCTTCAATCCTACGATGATGATTTTTTTGAACTTACAAATTTTTTATTTATTTTTTTAATAATAAAGATAAACAAAAGTACTTTTTGATCCAAGGAAAATTTAATTAATAATCAAGTGTTTTTAATAATTTTTATTGACCAAATTAAAATATATTTATAACTTTTTGAAAATAATTGACATTTTAACTTATTCCTAAAAAAAAGAAATATCAATGCATATGTTAAGTCTTTTAAATTTTAAATGCAAGTCATACAGTTTTAATGAGAACCTTGTACTTGAATACATTTTGAAAGATCTTCAAACCTCGGTTGAATGCTTGTCAAGGAGCACCTTATATCTATTTCAGGATTTAACTTGTTCCAGTAATTGTTTTTGATTACACACAGAGCCGAAAAACCAGCCTCACACATATATATTGTTGCAAAGGGCAATAATACTTTTAGGGCTTCTTTAACAATTATTGGCTTTTCGGTTTTTAATTTTAACCAGAAAGCACTTTATATTTCTATTAATTGTTCTTGAAATTGATTAATATTAACAAATTCCTCATGCAAATCACTTACATCAAAATTAAATGGAATTCAAATATTTGGAGCGCTTCTCTTGTACGCCCTCGCCAGCTTGGTTCCATTTAGTTCTCACCGTTATTATCATCACACGTACTTTTTTGCTCTCGCTTTTTTAATCAGCTGATATTTTTTGATCTTGTTAATCACATTCATTTTCGATTGTTGATATTTATTCAAGTCGCCATTTCTAAAATGTCTGAAATTTGGTATAGTACTAACTTTTTTGGTTTGACTCAGTGTGACCCAAGAAATATGCTTCGCGACCCAATTTTGGGTCGCGACCCGTAGGTTAAGAACCGCTGATTTAGTCCATATTAACCACATTCGAAACTGTTCTCTTATTTCCTGATCCAACTCCCACTTTTTATTTAATTATTTTTAACACGCTAGAAAACTGATGACTTTAGCATTTTCTCTCGTTCCAAGTGAGGGGATGAAAATCCCTAATCCTTACAATATTCTTTTAAAGATACCTAAGATTCCTTTCTCAAATCTACAAGAGTCAAAGAAATCGCTATCAAAATCTCATAGTAAAATCTCTGCTGGAAAAAATGTCGACCACTTTGCTCTTAAATAGAGATGTAAACAGACGTCAGCTTATCATCGTTCCTTTCTTGTTCATAATATGCCTTCCATGATAATAAAAATCGAAGTCAAAATTTCAAAAGTTCTTTCTTCTTGCCAATCATCTGCTAAAACTTGTTTGCATTTATATATTATATTATATATAGCCAAAATGGCTTTTATTTTTTTATTAAAATAGCAGGTTTATGGAAAGAGATTCGGTTAAATGTATAATTTTTTTTGTGTGTGTGCAAGATTTCTATATTATCTGAATTTTGATAGATATTTATGCAAAAATTAAAAAAAGGAAAATGGTTATGATTTTGTGAGGCCTAAAAGAGCGAAGTACCTTGAATTATACTTGGCATAAAGACAAAACAAAATATGTAAATTATACGTACACATATATAAGATTTATATATCAGATAAGATTTATATATCAGATTTTTATATGCTCATTTGCTCCTTCTTAATCCCCTTCATACTGAAATAGAATCTACCGTTATGGAAATTGCCAAAGCTGCGCATGCCCAGTTGCTAGACGTTTACGTCACGTGTATTCTTCATGATGAGAATCCTTCCGATCTGTTGCTATTCTTGCTTCATGTTTTTAGATAATTATTTTTAAAGTAATGCCTTCGTGTGTGTGTTGCTGTATTAAAAAAATGCTTTTGATGTTCTGCATTATTCGCTGCGTAAATCTCTAACAAAAAGTTTAGCTAGAATTCATGTAATTTTTATTTTTTGATACTAGAATAAATTAATCAAATTTCCATAAAAAATATTAAGTAAATCGTTGATCTGTTTGTTGGAAATTCATTTTGCGATTAAAAGAGAAAAAGAGCTCTTTCATTCAAAAATAATAATAAAAATAATAATTTATTTTTACAAAAAATCAGATGCAAAATACAGTTGATTATAAAAATTTTCTGAAAGAAAGCATATTGAGTTGAAAAATGAAAGAAAAAAAATTCTAACTACTATGTTTGGTTTCTTATCTATGTTAGTAATATAAAGGATTTCAATTTTATTCAATGTATAATAAAAGTTTGAAAGCAACTTTTTTCATAAGCTCAAGTTTTAAAATGAAATCTGATTAATCTTCTTTAATTTTAATTATTTACTTTATTAACTTTTTTTAATATTATATTGGCTTTCCTGACTGTTAAATTGTTGATAAGAAATGCATTTATTTAAAATAACCTAGTTAATTTATAAGATCATGAATTTAATATGATCAATCTATTATAAATTAGTGCGGATACAAATTAGAAAATGCATATATTACGAAATAAAAGCCTACATCGAATTTAATATTTCAAAAAAAAGACAATTTTCTTTTATCTCAAATTTTAATCTGTTGAAGTCACGCGATTGAATGATTTAAGGAAACAATGAAATTAATTTGAATTTCATTATAACAATAAAAGTATCATCACAGATTCTGTATCAAATTAAATTTAAACAATTATTACAATTATAGAAAAACTGCATAGAATTTTAAAATGTAATTTTTAAGTTATAACTATTGTAAAAATTATTTTTGTAATATATTTTCAGAAGAAACAATTGACAAACATCAAAAAAAATTATTTATTTAACTTAAATTTTAATAAACTTTTAACTTGGAAACTTTGTGATCTCGGAATACATGTGAGCCAAATTTAATCAAGATAGGATATAAACTGTAGATTCATATAAAAATGCACATAAACCTTCATCTTTATACTATATAGACTAGTTAATATAGTATATGTCGTCAGTCGGCATTAAAATACTTTTAATCCTGATAATATTTTAATATGAAAATTACTTTTGTGCAAAAAATTATAACACAAAAAAAAATTCTTTTATCGTCTGAAACATTTTTCATTTGAAATGAGAAAATTAACTGTGCCAGACGATTTTTAAAAACTGGTACTAGTTGTTTCTCCATGAATTATTATTTTTTTTATAAAAATACTTCGAATTTTACTTATAAATATTGAGATTTAAGAAAGCTTTTAAAAAAAGCTGCTTGACAATTAATGAAATAGTTAATTTATTATTAATAAAAAATATAAAATATTCTAAACCAATAGTTGTTCCCATTATGAATTGTTAGTCGCCAGCTTTTTAACTTTCATTAGTGTTGTAACAGAATTCTGCTGATATGGATGTGTTTTCTTTGAAGCACCGCTCAATCACAATTCCAACTTTCTCACTAAATATTTCTAATTTCAATATTCTTCTTAATTACAATATTATTTATTTATTACATCGTGAAAGATGAAAGTAAAAATAACAAACGGAAGCATATTTTTGATTAATTAAATATTCTTTTAAAACCAATAAAAAAAATATTGCCAAATATTTGACTGAAAAACTTTTAAAAAGCTTTTATAAAAAAAAAATTTAATATCAAAAAATACCTAGGATAATTCAAAGTGTCACTTTTGTCTAACAACGAAATATCTGTAAATTTCCTTAATTCAAAATCACCTGCATCTATTTAATTATTAAATTTTAAAACATTAATAAAAAAAACTAAAGAAAAAATTTAGTAGAAATGAAATTAATGTCATTTAAGATAAAATTTTGTATTTTAAGTTAGTGAAAAGTTTTTATGCTATAATTTGATCCAAAATTACTGTGAGAAAAAGGTAAAATTTCCCCCAATTTCTGATTTTGAATATTTAATTAACTTTTGCATTTTGAAAAGTTCACAATATTTTCTCTTTTGTCTTAAATGATAAGTGTGCACAATTTGTTTAGATTTGGCCCATTTGCTTAATATTGCTTTCGTAATATACCGTAATTATTTTTATATTAAAATTCTATACTTTTACTAAATTTTAAAAATTAAATCTTTTGACTTTTTTTAATTGGAACAAATTACTTTTAAATAAAACCAAAGGAATTTAATTCAAATTCAGTGTATATTCATATACATTTTCGAACTGTCAAAAGTCGGGATTGTCCCGGTTAAATACGAAAAGCTAATTAGATCACTTAGAAACATCTTTGAATGGATTATGTATCAAGTGTCCAAAATTTATTTAAAATCAGCTCAGTTGCTTAGAAGAAACTGTAGAAAATACATAATACGGTATTGACTTTTTATATTAAAATTATCTACTTTTACTAAATTTTAAAAACTAAATCTCTTAACTTTTTTAAAAATCTTATTGTCTTTTTTTAATTGGAATTATTTACTTATAAATAAAACCAAACGAATCGTATTTAAATTCAGCACAAAATCCATGATACATTTTCTATTAAGTAAGAACTCTCAAAATTCGGGAAATGTACCGGTTAAATACGAAAGGCTAATTAGTTCACTTAAAAACATCTTTGAATATTGAGTGAAAATTTTTTGCCCAGAAAGAAAGTCTTTTAATTAATATTAATTTCTCCCAATTTTTTAAAAATTAGAATTATTCATAATAAAAAGTTCTTAACCTTATATTTGGAGATAATTTAATTCAAAAAAATATCCTAGGAAGAATTAAAATGATGAACGATAGTCAAATTTATCTTCAGAATAAATCATCCAACTGACGAACTGGAGAAGGACGAAAAGCGTTCATACAGCTATTTATAGATACCTCTTTTACGGCCTTCATTCAGAAAAAACCAGCTTTAGCCAAGCTCGAAAACGTTATAAATAGGCATTATAAAACAACTTTTTTTTTATTATTTTTTTATGCTGTCATACAAAATTTAAAATGATTATCTAAAGTCTTTTAATCGTTTCGAATCAACCAGGAGAAACCCTATTTTGGGTTCTTTGCTCTGGATTATCTCATTGTTAATTGATTAAAAACTTCTAAACCCAAAACTTTCTTGGAGGTATAAAAGTGTTATTTTCATTTTTCTGAGCATAAAAATTGTGGATCTTTTGGAATAGAAGAGATAAAAATTGAGATCATGGTGGAAAATTTTTATTTTCAGAGTCCTTTAAAAAAGCGTTTTGTGCTTTTTATTATATTAAAGAAACTGAGTAAGCATTTATACGCAAGTCAGCTGAGTGCAATTCTAGTTATTTATTCGGTCGTAACATATTATCATGTATACATACACTCGAAAATATAGAACAGTACTTCTTGATGGGGACACAAAATTTGATACTAATCTAAAATTCACAATCTACAGCTGTATACCAAGTTTTATCCACTTAGCTCTTTATGTTTTATAATTATCGGATTCATTTATACTCATACAGACAGACAGATAGACAAACTTTCTGACAATAGATTTTGTTCGAAATTTGATAAAAATGTATAAATTTGATGTATAGTAAATTTCATTTATCTAGTTCAAATTATTACTTGTTGTGTTTGTTCACAGATAGAGAGAGACATAATTTCACAGATATATTTTTTCGGAATTAAAAAAGTCCAAAATGTGGCAATTCATCAAAATTTTAAAGCAGATGTTTTTGATATATCGCCACATTTTTTACTTCTCTAATTCTTCTTTAAAGTATTTATTTTAAATCTCTATTTTTAATTAAAATTTAATAATAAATAATCTGTTAAAACCTCACATGCATCAGATAAAAACAAGTTATGATTTTTAATTGAGTAACAGTTAACTTTTTCAAAATTAATTAGAGTTACACCGAAAGAAATAAAGCACAATATATAATAAACAGTGGTCTCGCGACTACATAGCACGAATCATTATTGTTACCATGTGTAATAATTCAAAAAAAATCCTAATAAAATAAAATATCATATTTCAGTGAATTGAGAAAGAATAGAATGAATTTCTCAATAATGGAGAATTCATTCATACGTGACCATTTCACTTGGCGAATGAATGTGTTGTCGAGCCGCCTAATCTGCAAGAAATTTATACAAAACCCGACTGCATCCATATTTCGCAACAACATGTGATTGCTAATAGAAAATTATTTGCATTGTACATAGATGCAATAAATCTTTTTTATATAGTTTCAACTTTTCAATATTTAAAATTATTATTATTCTCTTTCTCTACTTTTTTTTTATTGACTATGCTACGATTATACTTCTAAAAAAATAATCCAAAGAATTATTTCCCAGTTTTTTTATCCAGCATATCTTTATGCTTCATTGTTTTATTTCATCATTTCTGAATTTTATTTTATTTGTTTATTAGCAAGTACTTTTCTCCAATGTCTGTTACATAACAACCTAAATGGCATCCTTGAAGAAAGTCGAAAATATGTGGTAACTTTAATTAAGGTAATTTTCGTCACAAAATATTTCATTTCAAAGATGCATTTTATTAAAATGATATGTACATATATATTTACAATTCTAGACTTCCGCTTCTTAATCTTTACCCTAATAAAGTACTTCTTATTTATTTATTGTCTTTTTAACAAAATTTATACGAACGTCCTCACATTATTAGACACGGAAAAAATATCAAAACATATAGTAATATCATTCGACATTTCATTTTTAAAAATAATAAATTTGTTAAATGGACTTATCTATATTTTAAGAACCGAAATGGTTTTGGCCTTCCAGATCGTCAGTAAACAACTTATACTTTTAAAGATGTAGAACAACTTTAATCTCACGACATAAATTCATAGATTCATTTTGGTCCATTAAACTCTTGTAAATCAAACGAATAACTAGTCATAGTGTCTTTCAACATTTTTAATCACATCAAGAGAGCGATATGATTTGTCAGTATTAAACTAAATGAATTCACAATGCGAATCTTAAGCAATTCAAGCATTGACAAACCACACATTTTGGGATTATTATGTCATTATCTCATAGTTATTATTGTGCTGTTATACCTCTAAACTTTTTGTCATTCATACTTAATTTTAAGCACAAAATGTTCAAACACGTTTGAAAAATTATTAAAGAAAAAACAAAATAAGCACTTACGTTTATACTGTGTTTAATGAAATAAATGTCAGAAGGAGGTTTGTTTTTTCAACTATTTAGAACACATCGAATCGGTAAGAAATTTCCAAAAAGATTCTATGAAACACTGAACATCGCCACAAATCCGTTATGCTGCAATTCTAATTGTAAATTGGAATAATTAATAAATTGCTAGCATGAAAGAAAATTTCTATTGTTGATGCATCGTCCAATATTGATTCTGTACTTGAGTTACTGATATAAGTTCAATAAACTATTCGTGTAACTTACTCTTCCTGCTCAAAACCCATAAAAAAAAAGAAAATAGCACGATCAGTGACCTGATGCCATTTGATATTCACTTAATTTTTTTTAAAAAAATGGTTACTAAGCACATTTGGCAACCAGTTGGTTCTCCAAGGATGTTGGTTGCGATTAATTTCAATTAAATATTTTAAGCATACCACAAAATTTAATGTTTGTGATTATTTCTACAAGGGAAGAGTGCCTAATGGAGTCGAGCCCCATGATATCAAAATGCCTTTAAAAACTTATCTATACAATTAATTTCAAAAACCACGATGCTTTTTGCGGTAGTATAATACCATTTTCTGGTTCCTCGAGCAAATTGCGCAGATAATTGCTAAGGGCGTGCGTTTTCTGCCTTAGTTTTCATACAGGTAGAATGTTCCACAATTAAAATTTTAATAAAATAATGAAATTAGTTTGATTTTCTTACAATAATGAAACTGTCGTTGAAAATGAAGTAAAAAAGTTTTTTTTAATTTTATTTAAAAGTACTTTTTCATTTCAACTTGGATGATGTATGGAATGTGATCTTCTTTATATTATGATTGATACTGACAAAGAAGAAAATAGAAAAATTAATGAGAAAAAACAAAAGTGTTAAAAAACGATGTTTTTAATGTATGGTTGAATTTTATCCTATGCATTCAATTTAAATTTTCAAATACTTAACTATTTCGTGCATCCAATAGTAATAATATTTTATTCAATAAAGAGTAAGTTTCAAATTGTGACAGATATTAAAGCCGTGTTATTTTAAAATCCTTACATTTGATAATTTATAATATAGGTGAATATTCTTAATAAAGTCAAATCCCATGGCATCATAGTATCATTGAAAACGTAATTATCCAAATTTGCTTTCCATCACAATTTGTATGTTGTCTCTCGTGGTAATGTAACTTCAATTTCCTATTCGTTATGTAACCTGGTTAGATAATGAACAGAATTCTTTTTACTTAGCTTTCTACAATACAAGAAAAGCACGCGATTAAAGCTTTGAGGAAGCGATGAAAACAGTTTACAATTCATTGCAACAATGGTGGTATTGGAAATCATGCACACAAAAAAATTAAATTATGCACACACACAAAAATTCGAAATTCAGGAAAAATTAAACTGCAACTAAATTGATATCATGAAAAAGATGTCCTTTAAAATTTTAAAATAGTATAAAAATTACATTTTTGAGGAAATATTTGATCTGGTTTAAAATCTAGTGTCCATTTGATAAATTAAATGACGTACCAGTGTTGTCTTTATATAAATTTTTTATTAACTGCTGAACCATTTTGTCATTACCATTCCCGCTTCCTTCATGATATTCTTAGCATAGAGAGAAATAAGAAGAGTTTCTTTTCGAGTATCTTGACCCGTAATCCAGTCATATACATACATGTAAGAATTTAGATGTTTTACAGTGGTAGGATACTTTTCTCCATATTTCTTAATGTGATGTTTCACTGTAGCCTAAGTAGAAGCGGACTAGCATTTATAGCAAAAATCACACTGTTAAAACTATAAACTTCAATAAAAGTTTTTTTCTCAGTACTAGGATTACTGAGTATCCATATGAAACGCACAGCATCCTTAAGTTTCTCCTCCAAGCAAATTTTAAAGGAAGCCTGGCGAATGTCGGAAGATATTGCTATTTTGTTAAGCCTAAAATTTATTAACGCGTCTAGGAAGTTTGGATATAAATTGGGACCCGGCCACAAACAATCATTCAAAGGGAGCTCGTTGGTTTGATGAGAAGTGGCATCAAATACTCAGGGCTGTTTGTGGGACGCCAAAAAATCCCCTGAAACTTTTACGGACTTACTACCGGCGTTTTGGAGTTTCGAGAAGGGGGGGGGGGAAGAAATGAAAAATTACAATTATGAAGTATTGAATGACCTAATTATAAAAGTTCAATGAATTACTTTTTTTGCAAAATTAATAACCATAAATTTTCAAACATATAAATTACTACATTTTATGCAAATATTTTAAATTACCTGAATTAATTCTTTTAAAAAAAATTATCTAATTTCTGCTGCTTTTTTTTTATTTTCTGATGTTTGTGGGCTTGTCTTTCTTTTGTGGTGAACTTCATAATTGCAGGAAGGTTGACTTTTATTTTCCTCATTTACAGTTGAAGAAATTTCCTCGAGAACAGCACATGCAGAGGTAGAAGCAGTTTGCTTTTCTGCTAATGTAGAAGGTTTTTCAGAGACTTTTATGGGTGACTCATCTGAAATACATGTTTTTAAGTCCTCTTGATATGTTTTCCAACTTCTGTTCATATTCAGTAAGAGATCTTTGTGAATTGGATCAGTCATTGGATTTTTTGAGCCATATTTTTCACATGAGGTTTCTTTAGAAGCCATTAAATCATATTTAATAGTCTGCACTGCATCTAGGGAATCAATCTTAAGAGAGGTTCTATAGTCAGTGACAAGTGTATCCATTAAGTTGAATGCACTTTCCACTAAGCCTGCAGCTAAGGCAGGCTTTGACCAATTTAGCCAATGTAGGATACTTATAATCATTTGTGAAATCATCTTTTAAATTAAAAACTTTAGACCAATATTTATCAATTGTACACTTGACTTGATTTCCACTTTCATCAGATGTGTAGAGCATTTCTTTGGTGATATCAATATCACTCTGGTATAACCTTATTTCATCTTCTACTTTTGACTTTTCATTATCACTAAAAATATGGGACATAAAAGATGATAATTTTTCAAAAGCTAATATTGTACTGGTTTTACCTCTTAGCTCTGGATCTAATGCTGTAAAACTAATTAGATATGAATTTTTAAGGGGTAATTTCTGTTTCATATGCTGAAATTTCAAAGTGAAATTCTCTTGCGTACATAAATAAAAAAATATTTCAATAAGCGAAACGAAAAATTTACACGTGCATCAATAAATGAAACGAAAATTTTACACAGCGGAGAAAAAAAAGTTGCGAAGCGATCAATGACAAATAGCTAATACGGCGGAAAATCCCCCCTCTCTACTTATTGGCGCCACGCCAGGAGAGATAAGACCTTTGAACCCAGAGTCACGTTATTGCACATCTGGTCGAACGAAGTCTCTCCCTTTTTTTTCTGCCGCGCCTACTTGCCGAAAAGAATCCAGAAGAGAATGTCCGAGAACCGGGGGAATGAGTCATAACTCGCAATAAGGAAAGAACAAAAAAGAAGCTTTTTCCCCCTTTTCACGCATTATCACTGCCTTTGGAGAAAGAAAGGAAAAGTTTTCACCACACACACTGACCTTGCGTTTTCTGCTTTCAAAGCAAACAAAATTACCCAGATCAAAATAAATTATTCATTATTATTCTTACTTCCTTTTGAACGACGATCCCCGGAATTTCCGGGTATCGAAGTTCAAAATCCCCGGAATTCCGGGGTTTCCCCGGAGCACAAACACCCCTGAATACTATACGTATAGAGGTTGTGGTCCTGCCTTCTTTTTTAACTACTTGATGAGGCTAATAATAAATAGGTTTATCTTTATGAAGTACAGAAGTATATACCTTTACTATTATGCCCTGGTTTAGATAATCCTGAATAATTTCTTCATGTTTTGAATGAAAATCCGTATCTCTCTGCAACCTCCTCCATAAATTTTGAATTCGTTGTTTAGCTACATGCGTTTAGCATATGCGTTGTTTAGCTTAGTTGAGACTATCAGATAACGGTTTAATATGTTTACGGAGAGGTAATTCTACAATGTATCTGCTGTTGTTGCACTGCACGGTATCATTAAATATGTTTAAATCCTGATCTTCAGGATGCATGGATCATTTCTTATACCAAACGATTCAAGATCAAAAAATTGTTTTAATATTTCTTCCATAGAACTATCGTTGAGAAGAAAACACGATCCTAAAACATCGCTAGTTCTCGAATCTTCAAGTCACCCACTCGTAATCCAACCAAATTCTGTTCCTCTAGATAATAAATAATTCCTCATTCACCCAGTAAACGTTATCTTTCATTATTCTAAAGAAAACATCCGCATTCAATAGAGCATGAATCTTTTTTGCCTCGAAAAACTGAGGATCAGTTAATTCCCAAAAATTTAGGAATTTTCATTTCCGAAACATCTAAAGTAGTGTGGGGATAAGACCGGTTATTTTTTCTGTTACAAGAAACTCAACATTTTCCACTGAACTTTCATTTTTATTTGAAATTAGAGAGTGTTCAGCTTTCCTTTTAAGTTTTGTTTTGTAGAATTCAGCCAGGAAAATGAAATTTGTATTTTTTTTTTTTTTAAGTTTAATTCTAAGAATTTCACTCACTTTTATGCTACTCAAAATATTTATTCTTGACGCCGAATCAAAATTGCAAGTACATTTTATTAAAGTATCTTCTTTATTCTGTATGAGATATTTCCGGTTGCCAATAAAACACTTTTCTCTCTGATTTCTTTCTTTCTTTTTTTTTTTTTTTTTTTTTTTTTTTTTTTTTGATGAGACGAGCTATTTAATGTAAAAGGATTTTTTTTTCTTAATTTTTTTTATTTCTGATTCATGGCAAAAATTAATCGGATTGTTTAGTTAGATAATCTGAAACATATGGCTTTCCTTTCTCTTTTGCCTGCTTCTGACGGCAATTGCACATGAACTTAAAATTGTTCTCATTCTTTTTATGGTTTTTACGGAGAAATAATCACACAAATTATGTAATCTTACTAAATCAAATCTTTTTTGTGGAGTTAATTATAGGAATTTTATATATCGATATACCGGATGCGATTTTTTTTTTTCGCAACAAACTGGGCAGTTTTTATTTTTATTATTCTGTTTCACTAGAGGAGTTTTAATTTTTGTCGAAAAATTAGTTTTTTTTTGTTGTTGTTGTTGTTGTTTTTTATCAATAGTTTGGTTTCAGCTGCACAATTTCTGATTACCAATCAAAGCACGGCTTCTCTTTGCTCTAAAAACGCAATGAATTGTCCGAATGTAGGAACATCTCTTGATTTTTGGCTTAAATCAAAATTCTTTCGAGATTCTTCATTCTCTTTAGCATAATATTAACTAAGAAAATATCAAACAAATCATTTTGTTCGTATTTTAGTAATTTTAAAGCTCGCAGGTTTATCTGAATACAATCAATCATTTCGCTATTTTCTAGGATTTTCATGTTCTATTCTCTTAAAATCTAATATTGACTGAAATGATTATCAATAATTCATCTTTTATTATCATACCAATCTTTCATTGCCAAGGCTTCATATAAAGAAGTGAAAGTATCAAATTCTTCAACTTCATTAGAAAGACAAGAATTTAAATAGTATAGTTTCTGTGACTTAGTCAATTGTTCATTCCATGTAATCAAATCATCGAATTGACTTAAAGTTACTAAATTGTTTATATTGTCAATTGTTCATTCCATGTAATCAAATCATCGAATTGACTTAAAGTTACTAAATTGTTTATATTGTCAATTGTTCATTCCATGTAATCAAATCATCGAATTGACTTAAAGTTACTAAATTGTTTATATTGTCAATTGTTCATTCCATGTAATCAAATCATCGAATTGACTTAAAGTTACTAAATTGTTTATAGTTCCCGAAAATGTGTGAAGTATTAAGAGTGGAATTTTAGTTGGTGTATTCAAGGATTCAGTTTCATTTCTGAAAGTTGCTGTCACAGATGGGAATTTACAAAAAGAAGTTATTCAAGTTTTAATTCTTACCTTCAAATCTTCGAGGCGTACATGACATTGTTCCAAATCTTATTCTAGAGCTGTTAATTCAGTAGCATTTGCATTATCCAGTTTAAATGGATTTCGGCTTAGATTGGCGACATTTTGAGGCATCTGGTCGATTTCTTTTATTTTCACTTCCAGATCAGTTAAGTTTTGTCTTTTGACACTTTATCAAGAAAGTTTTCGGCTTGTTATACTTTCTTTCAGGGACATTTTGGCTTTATTTAATTTAATTTTACTATCCATGGTTCGTGCTCACGATCGACTGGACCAGAAAATGGTCTGACTTAAAATCCAGTGTTCATTTAATAAATTAAAAGAAGGATTAATGTTGTCTTTTTCTAAATTTTTAAATTAACACAACACAAACACATTAATCCAGATGATAAGAATTTTAGTTATTGTGAGTTTCCAATCATAATTCGCAATGTAATTAGCCACGTCAGTAATTGCCAAAAAATATTTTCAGAACGTAATCGCAAAGTAATTTTTGTTTCATTTTTAAATAATATTGTATTTGATATATTTAAATATTTGTATTTGATTTTGTATTTTATTTATATTTAATCTTGATACTGTATTTATATAAATAGTGTATTGTTTTCATATAAATATTGAGTTATATTTTATATATATTTAAATATTGTATTTGTATTTATTTACATTTAAATATTGTATTTGTATTTATTTACATTTAAATATTGTATTTCAGATATTTAAATCCTACAGCTTAATTGAATGTATATTAGAAATTAGGGAAATGCATAGTACAATAAACAAAATGGTTTAAGGCTTCTAAAATGATACCTGAGTATAAAATTTTGGTCTTGATTTGCCCCGCGATGACCCGTCTACCAGAAAAGGTATAAGACCATTTTTCTCAATAAAGTTTACATATATTAGAGCACAAAAATAATGTTTAAATCATCTTACAATTCGAGATATTATCTTTTCTATAATATCAGTTGCTTTAGCTATATAATTTTATTTTCAATTTTTAGTAAATTTTTAAATAATATTGTATTTGATATATTTAAATATTTGATTTTGTATTGTATTTATATAAATATTGATTTGTATTTGTATTTACATTTAAATATTGTATTTGATATATTTAAATCCTATAGTATAATTGGATGCCTAGATAGGAAATTAGGGAAATGCATAGTACAATAAACAAAACGGTTTAGGGCTTCTAAAATAATACATGACAATAAAAATTTTATCTTGGTATGACCTACGATGACCCACCTACCCGAAAGGGTGCAAGACCATTTTCCTCGATAACGTTTATCTTAAAATTCGAAACATTATTTTTTCTATGTTATCAATTATTTTGTATGGTAAACTATAAAAATTTGAAATTTAAAAATATTTTACCGTAAATCAATTTACAAAAAGTATTTAAATGGAATATTTAGAATCAATTGATCGCTAAAAACGGCGAATTATAAATATATTTAGCACGCGGAAACTCTGTTCAGTTGCTTTTTTTCCTATCACTTAATTTGCAATTCCATATGAAGTTGTTCCATTTCAATATGATTTATACGTCTTCATTCATCCACTTTCAACAGATGATGTAATTATTTATGGATTTACTGCTTCCTTGTTGCAATAAATCCATAAATAATTACATCATTGAGAAATGAAAAATATTCTAAAGAGAAAACTGGATTCCGACCATTTTTCATGCAGGCAGATATACTGACGTCATGTCTTCGACTGTTTGAAATTCTTATTTATGACTTCCCTTTCTCAGGATTCAGAAAGAAGGCATGGTATAAGTCTTGTTTAGATTTCTGAGTTATTAGTATCGATTTCCTTTTCTTCAACTTGCATGTAAAAAGCAGTGGTGGATTTCTGAATAGACATCTGCCTAAAACCTCTAAGCTGAGAAGGATCGCACTCAGATCAATAAAAAAAATATTATTAGGTTATTCGTAAAAATCACAAATTTGATAAATTATGATATTAGGACAATGTGTTAAAGTTTTATTAAAATCATTGTTAAATAAATTACAGGGAATTAATTACTTAGTTATAACGAATTGAAATATTAATTATTCTTTAAATGGTTGCTTTATATTTTTCATTTTATATTTCACTATCAAATAATATTTTAATGTTGTATTTCCTTATACTGTTCGTTTCAGTATTCTGAAACGATCATTTTTCGACGATTCTATCTCATTAAAGGGAGAGACGCGGAAGGATAAGCGCATCTCTGGAATTCTTCGTCAATCTTTGACCTTGATTTTCACTCTATTAGATACTTTTTTTTTCTGTGAATATCGAGTCGTTTCTGATCGTATTATTTTAATTTAGTCTGCGAGTAATCCTAGTTTACTTTATTGTTAAATGTAAAACATCCTCTCCTTTCATCTTTCCTCTCACCCCTATTTTGGCAAATTAAACCCATCCTAAATCATGCGCAAAAGCGCGGAGGGTCTTAGAATCCGTTGTCAAACAATAATCTACTATAAAATAAGATGCTTTTATTTACAAATATTAAATTCATTAACTAGAAATTATGGCTAATTTTTTAATAATTTTATTACTTTAATTAATTTTTGTTATTTATATATGAAAAATAAATAAATAAAAATATAACTTTTCTCAAGTTTACTGAAATGAAAGATAATTGATCAACATTTTAATTATTTGTTTTAGTTTAATTTAAAAATTTGCTGAAATGTGAAATTAATTTAATCAGTTGATAGAAGAGGAGCTTTATAATGTGCACCATTTAAGACCACAATATACCTAAATCCATTACTGATAAAAGGGACCTCTTTGCAAAACCTCGAAAATATAGGGTGAAAAAACGTTTTAAATATTCAAGAACCTGGCTGCAAAAGCCAAATTTTACCATTGTTTATTCAAAGTTTGGTTAATACTAAGGTTGTTGTTTAAGATTCAAACAAAAGATTTCAGCCCAAATTATAGTGATTTAAGCGGTAGGGAACATTTAGAGAAGACAAATTCTAAAATCCTTCACACTTTTGCGCATGCGTTAGGATGGGTTTAATTTGTCAAAATAGGGGTGAGAGGAAAGATGAAAGGAGGAGATGTTTACATTTAATAATAAAATAAATTCGGATTACTCGCAGACTGAATTGAAATAATACGGTCAGAAAGTAAACGATATCCACATACACGTGAGAAAAAAAATTGAACAAAAAAGTATCCAATAGGGTGAATATCAAGGTCAAAGAATGACGAAGAATTTCGGAAATGCGCTCATCCTTCCGCGTCTCCCCTTAATGAGAGAGATTCGTTGGGAAGTGGTCGTCTCAGAATACTGAAATGAACAGTAAACATCACTCCAAGTGATTCTCTTTAGTAGTAATTATCCATTTATAAATATTGCCACATTGCATATTTATCTCTGCTTTATTTAAAAGATTTATTTCGTATTATTTGATATTTCATTAAAGTGAAAAAATTTTATATTTAATTTATTTAGAGAAAAAAAAGTCATAATTTCTCTAAATTTGTGAAAATTCTCTTCAAACTCACACATTTGTTTTTGTGAGTTTACTCAAATGAAATAAATCGAATTAATGTAAAGTTGTAATCCATTGCTGCTCTTGCAGAAGGCTCAAATGTCACACCATATTCACGTTTACTCCACACCACGCCAATGGAGTGGTGGCATTCTAAAATCTAGCGTCAATACAAAAAATATTGGTCAGAATTTGCATGGTAAGGACTGTACATCCAGTCTGTCCTAATATCTTCTCAGTCTATTTTAACTAACCACTTGAATTAGATGCTTAGTAAATGCAGGGGGGATGCAAAGGCGTATACGGGAGGCATACCTGGGATGTACTCTAACAAGCCTTTCACTGAAGGCAACAGATTGAAGCGCCGGCGTCCTGGCCTGGGGGTAACACGTCTTCCCCGTGATCTGAGCATCTCGGGTTTGAGTCCTGGTTCGGGATGATTGTTCTTTCCCCTGTGATCTATCTGAGATGTGTGTGAAAGAGCCTCCCTGTAAAAAGGGGTTGTGCAAGCGAGTGTGTGAGTGTCATCTTCATATGAGCTAGAAGTCAGACTTCTGCCCTCGGGTGCTCATGGGTCTTCACCCTCAGAAGTTACAGCACACCTATTTCCATTGTTATGCGGACACGACATCATTGTCAGATTGAAGCTGTCGTAAAGTGATTATGAATAGTATGGCGTGCTGTAGGGCGATCTGAGTCACCAGTTTAAGACCAAATATTTTTAGATATCAAATGACTTCTATAATTACATTTGTTATATTGCTATGATGTCACGTCCCTTCTTCATTAGTTTGTTCTATGATGATTAAAACTGTTTTATTTTAATAAAATTTGCATATCTAAATTTAAAACATCCTGCAAGTAATAGCAATTGTTTTTATCTATACTTCCTTATTAGGATTTTTTTTTAATGCTTTAAATTATTGAACTGCCATTAGCTGAAATTTACAGTCGATATCTTATTTTTGTTATGAAACAAATATATTTGCTTTTTTATATTATAATTATCCTACTGCGGAGTATTGCGAATTTGTGAATAAGAAACTGCCATATTACTAAGCAGGTTAAAATTTCCTAATTGTGTAAAACGATCTTGTGAGAGCAAGTTATCCCGATTTCAATGAAGAAACTTACCTTCTATCAAAAGGACTGGTCCTTCTTTCAATAGTGAGCCTTAGGACTTCAAATCCTATAGCCACATTCCATTATTGAGATGACAATGATTCAAATCTCTCCGTGTGCCATCGCCGGGCGAGGATTATAGTCCTGGTTATATATTATAACTAATTCCCGAGGAGCACTACAAATATGTAAAGAAATTGCCAGTTAAATAATTGATTCTCGTTTCTCATATATGTGTAGTTGTGGTTTGGGATCGGCTACTCCATTTCGATGACGAGACATACCTCCTGCGGAAGAGATTCGACCTTGATCGTTGATAAGATTTTATCCTTTATTCCTGTGTTTTTACCACTACAATTAATACTCAATTACACTTGCGATGCCTATAGAGGGAGAGATAAGTCTTTACTGAGCGTATATTATAATTTTAGTTTTGGCTATTAGTTTCAATATACAGACGCATAAATAGTAATTTGCGTTTTCTTTAATCTCAGTGCATGCTACAAAAATTAATTTCTTTTTTATTGTTTTACACATTTTGAACTAATAACTTATTTCTTTATAAAATTTTTTAAAAAACCTTAAATGTCCCCCGATAAATTCAAAAATTGTATTACTTTGCATTTTAATAAATATTACTACTTTTTAAAAATCAGCAGAATTCTCATGATAAATGATCGATTGAATAATCAGATATGATAAAAGGACAACTTGTCCAAGAGATGCTTTTACCATTATCCTGTAGATAAAAATCGTGAACTCCATCTCCAGTAAAGACAGTACAAGGCTACTACTTAAAGTTCGACATAAATACAGAATCTTCACCACCACTTCTGTCATAAAAATACGTTTTTAGCCCAATTGTGTCACCAGCAGTACAACAACCTCATTTTGTGCCATTCTCCCGTTTTGCTTCATCTACATTTTTAAAAATGAAACTCTTAAAACTTTTCCTGAAGTATAATGACTCCTAATAGTGCTATCAGCAAGATTCTTGTAGTTCCTGGAATCTTCGATTTTGTTGACAAATTCGTCGCCAAGTCACCAAATGATCACAAATATCTTCCGTCATTAATTCGGCATCCATTAAAGCTACATGTAAAACTCTCTTCCATCATCATCATCATATTTGGCTAGACAACCCAGGTTGGGCCTATGCCTTTCTCTGAATTCTGTTCCACCGCATTCCATTTTTGACACTTGTGTGCCAGTTTCTTTCCTGGATAGCCAGGATGTCTGTCTCTACTGGCTCCATCCATCTCATTTTGTGTCTACCCCTTTTCCTACTTGTTAAAGGTTTATGTAAAAGATTTTTTTTTTTTTTTTTTTTTTTTTGAATATGGAATCATCATTTATTCTAAATATATGAGCCACCCAGTTCATCCGATTTATTTTTATGAACTTTATAATATATGGTTCTCTATAGATTTTATATACTTCAAAGTTATATCTTCTTCACCAAACATTGTTGATCTCTATCTCACCAAGAATGGCACGCAAAATTTTTCTGTATTTTATTTTCTCCAGCTTTGGTCAGTGTCCAGGTCTCTGAGTCATAGGTAAGTATTAGTATAATTAAGGTTTTATATAGTAAAAATTTTATATTTCTTGATAGTATTAAGGATTTAAAAAAATCCTTTTAGTCCGTAAAAGGCTTTATTTGCATTCATTAGACGATCTAGCATCTCCTTGACTATGCTATTGGCATCAGTAACTATAGAACCAAGACACTCTTCCTTATCATAGAATTAGCTGCACCAGGACGTAACATTACAAATTTGGAACACTATCATACTAAGAGGGGGTGGGTGGGATGTAGTTGTTTAAAAAAATCCATAACCAAGAAATAGATTAAATACAGTATGTTACTTTGAATTTTTTTTTTTTTTTCATTTTTAAAAAACTGTTAAAACCATTAATTATAAACTATTCTTTTTTACAGATGAGTCTTCAATTTTCTCACTGTCACCCGGAGTTTTTTTCTTGGGATTAATAGTAATTCTGTTTTGTATATTATTTACATGCATCATCATTGGGTAAGTGAAAACCTACGAATGATTAAAAAAGAATATTTTAGATTTTATTTAACTACAATAAATCTTTCGGAAAACGTTTTTGAAATTCAGACAAACCTTTTTATAAAATTCAGTTGATTCATCAAAATGGAAATATTTTATATGGATTTATACTAATTTTAATATAAATGAAAATTATAAGAGTTATGCGTGTATATATGTTTCACTTTTTATTCCAATAAGTGGTAGTCTAATAATAATTTTTGAAATGGTATAACATCTATTTTTATGCAATAATATAATTACTTTTGTGCTAAATCTTGTAGCGGTATGTTAAACGATTAGGCCCACCAGAGCGTCAACTCATACATTCATCTTTATTATTAGTAGGCATAATATAATATTACCTCTACCAACAATAAATATTTTCGTTTTTGATATTTTAATTCGATTTTCAATTAATTAAAAATTAGGCTGAATTTTGCAGGCTTTTCGCGATAATTTCCGAAAGCACTATTGCACCAAAATAAATTTTATACAATTTTAAAATAAATATATACAAGTAACATATTTTTGGTTTAAGTAGAATGCAGGTTCGAAGCAGTGAAAAGACTTTGTAGTTTTAATTTCGTTTTAATATCCATTTCAAGAAAGCATTATAATTAACAAGAAGACGAGGAGCGGCACAAACACAGAAGGCAAAAAAGGGACGAACAAATGATCACTAGTCTTATATAACATAAGATTTCTGGCCAGGCGCCAAAGGAATACATGTGTTGACCTTTGACACCTTTTCAAGAGCAAAAGTATCACTTTCATTTGATACGTAGTACTGATGGCGCATTATTTTTACAAAGGGATTAATTAAACCGAAAGTGGAATTGGATCACGAAATAAGAGAATATTTTAGAATGAAGTTACGATGGGCTAAATTAAGATAAAGTTTTGGAAATTAATTTGGATTAAATTAAGAGTTTAAAATATCATTACATACATATGTATATATATATTGAATTGTACAAATTTAAAAGTCAGGAGAATTTCTGCAAAATTTTGTTAATTTTTCAAAAAAATATTTCTACCTAATTTCTATTACATTACAGGGGTGTTTGTGCTCCGGGGAAACCCCGGAATTCCGGGGATTTTGAACTTGGATACCCGGAAATTCCGGGGATCGTCGTTCAAAAGGAAGTAGGAATAATAATGAATTATTTATTTTGATCTGGGTAATTTTGTTTGCTTTGAAAGCAGAAAACGCAAGGTCAGTGTGTGGGGTGAAAACTTTTCCTTTCTTTCTCCAAAGGCAGTGATAATGCGTGAAAAGGGGGAAAAAACTTCTTTTTTGTTCTTTCCTTATTGCGAGTTATGACTCATTCCCCCGGTTCTCGGACATTCTCTTCTGGATTCTTTTCGGCAAGTAGGCGCGGCAGAAAAAAAAGGGAGAGACTTCGTTCGACCAGATGTGCGATCACGTGACCTGGGTTCAAAGGTCTTAATTTTGCAAAAAAAGTAATTCATTGAACTTTTATAATTAGGTCATTCAATACTTCATAATCGTAATTTTTCATTTCTCCCCCCCCCCTTCTCGAAACTCCAAAATGTCGGTAGTAAGTCCGTAAAAGTTTCCGGGGATTTTTTGGGGTCCCACAAACACCCCTGTACATTGTTATCCTGAAACTCAAATCGTTTTGCTTGTTTCATCATATATTTAATTGCATGGTTTTCTTCCATTGTTGAAAGCTAAGGAAAAAGAATTCTTTTTAATATCTTTGTATAATTTACAAGACGAATAGAGAAGTGAGGTTACAATATCGTGAAATCTAGAAGATGGATAGAGCATATTTATGTTTTTAATAAAGCTATGATGCCATAGGGCTGGTATATACAAAAAACGGTTATATACACAATAAAAAGATATTACACAATTAAAATAACATGGTTTTAATACCAGGCAATTCGACGGTATCATAGATATAAGTTTATATTTAAATAATTATTTAAACGATTTAACTAAAATAAATATAACCAGTATCTCTGACGAACCATCTCAGAGCCAGAGGCGACTAGTAATAAAATAAATCTTATGTATTTTTGAGATTATTTTGAATTTGTATGCAGCCCCTTCCATTAATAAATTAAAATGGCTCATTTTCTTTTCAATTATCATTATAGAATTTTGTTCTTTCTAAAACGAATTTTGAAATTTTAAATAATTTTCACAAATACTTTTTGTGTTATGTATAAGTATTCGCCTATTTTTAAGGGAAACATTTCGGTATTGTATTATTAAAATAATTATTTTCTCTTCTCCCCCAGGGGGGGCAACTCAAAAATGAGGATAAGAAGCTTCCGGCATGGCGGTTTGGTGGGTACAGAAAGAGGTAGGGTTAGCTACCTCCCATCCATGGTGGGATGAACTTTCCTCGGGAAGGGTTGTACCGTGGCCGGTGATGGTCCTTAGGACTCAACCACAGTGTTGCTATTGCGGTGGTCCAGTCATTCGGCTTTATCCGTGTGCCTACGGACGATTCGGAGTAGTCAGTTAACGGTCCCTATTTTACTTTGGTTTCAGTAATGAGTTACTTTAATATTTTACGTAGCTTTTATGCCTTGGGTCCTAAACATTTATCGTTTGGTAGTTTAAAATATTTTCAATAAAGAAAGGAACAAAGATATCACTATTTTACTGAAATTATTTCAACCATTATAGTCTTATTACTAACATATATCATTGATTGATTTCTTTTACAGAAAACTTTGTAGGCAATTGGATGAGAATCGACATATTTCCGCAACCAAATCAGTGCAGGCTCAAGACGAAAGAATGCATTTTGAAAACGACAAACCACCACCTTATGAGAGCTTACCTCCTTCGTACACAGAAGCAATCTGTTTGAACCGAGATGTAAATTTATATTTTACTGTACAAAATTAAAATCCTTTTTCAGGAAGTGGTTGTATATTTCTTTACACAGGAAGTTTCTTCTAAAGCAGCATTCACACGGGGACACACTATTGCATGTAATGGAAGGCCAAGCCTACCTCAGGTACATCCAGTGACCCCAATGGGACAACTATTTGCCATTGCCCCATTGTGATCGCGTGATCTTCCTAAAGTAGGCATGACCTTCCATTGCGTGCAACAGTTGGCCTCGTGTGAACCCCTGCTTACTCGTGAACCTAGAGCTTATTAAAAAAAATGGAAAGAGCGTTAAAGATAGAGATATATTTCCAATTAAAAAAAAAAACGAAAGTAGAGAATTTATTCTTTATTTCATATTTCGAATCAGAATTGGGACAATGAAATAAAAAATTAGATTTTATATTTTTTGAATCAATAAATATGAAGTTGAAAAGAATTTCAAAATAATTTTTACATGGTCTTCCGATTCTGTTAGTCGTATTAAGTACAGTAGTCTCGATATATTTACATTATGTATCCATTTATGAAACTGATTATTTTAAACGATTTAAAATGTGAATTCACAATCTGAAGAATACTTTTAAGACATGAAAATTGAAATTAGGAATTGACAAGTTTATAAGATTTAGATTTCTTTCAAGGTGACTATTTCGAAAAGACTTTTAATTATTTGTTTAGAAGAATGTCTTTTTTTTTTCTTTCATTTTATTACTTAGTTTTAAGTAAATTAAAAAAAAAAAATTGCTTTTTAGCTCAAAACAAGGGAATCTCTAAAGACTGAAAATAAATATTTAATTTAATCAAATTTTGAACTTTATTTTATATTCACTGAAATGGTCACACAAAGAACTTTCTTTTAAAAATGCTGTACCTATTATGATTTGATTATTGACATTTTATCCACTTTTTTATTAAAAAGGTTTTTTTTTTCATAAAAATCAAAAATTTCATCCTCGAAATATCTAATAAATTTAAAATGACGTCGAAATATGTGCAAGATTATTGACAAAAAAATTCTCAATTCTTTAACTAGAAAAAAAAAAAAAAAACTTACTGCATTAACAATATTTGTAGTATTCCAGAAATTAAAGTGCAGTTTAAATTAAATATATCCCTTTTAAAATACTTACTAATAAACATAAGAATATTTCGGATAGAAGGAATCCAATGCATACTTTTTTTACACAGAAAATGTTTATTAATGGAAATGTTGAGAAAAACAATACAATTTTGGTCTTTAAAAAACATTTAGAACAAGCAGTCAAATAGGCATCCAATATGTGCCATTCTGTAATTATGCTATAACATCTGTTAAATATCCATTCATGTTACTATGACCATTATTTCATTATTAAATCTGTTTATAGAATTTGTCAAGAATGTGATTTTAGGTGTGGCTCCAGTTTAAATCTTTTCAGAAACATTCTACCAATGGCTTTGGAAATAACATTATTGAATATGAAAGTTCTTGCATACAATCCCAGATTAAATTGTTTCCAATTTTGATATGTTTAGAGTTACATCCTTTAGATTAGAGAGGTACACCCTTTAGAGTTACTTAAAAAATAAAATCTATGAAGGAGAACCCACAAATACAGCAGATTTGTTAAACCGCATAACTCTAGTAGCACACATATATTGTACAATATTTTATGGTATAAAACATTATGCACAGTATTGTATAGTATTATATAATATCACACAATATTGTGCTACAGGCTATGCTATCTGGGAACTAGGTGCGGTGAAACAGATGTTTGCGTGTGTGAAAATTCTTACAGTAACCAACCCTGGCAAAAGGAATCAACAATTTTGAATATGAACATTTATAAAGAGATCTTCTCTACCAAATTTCTATCTCGACAAATTCAATGCTTTTCATTCTCACATGAGTGAGTGAAAATGGTAGTAGTATTTTCCAACAGTACCTTTTTATAGTAACTTTAGATTTACTTTTGGGCACTAATTATAGTTACCTTTGATAGATTATAGAGTTTTTGATAAGCATTTATTAATAATAGATTTCCACTTTAAAATAATCTGCAACTGAAAGTTTGGGTAATTAAATATGTTTCTACAGATGCATCCAAATGTATTATTCAGTCTATCAGTTCCCGAAATTCAAACATTTTTATGAGAGAAATATTTGAAGCCATTACCTAGTGTTTTAGTTTATTTTGAAGAATCTTGAACTGTGGCTAAATTTTGCAACTACAAATGATAATCTTCTGACTGTTATTTGACAGCATAATAAATTTCATAATAATTCTTTTTCATTATCAAAATACTCTTAAATTTCATTATCAAAGCATGTAATTAGTTTAAATGCTTTTGTTAAATACTCTACGTAATCTTGAAGAATGTTGATAATATATAATTTAATATCATATTCTGATTGCATTTTATTAATATATTCTGTAACAGAAGGTCTAAAGATCTTTTTAGCCTTTCGGAGTTTCAAAAATTCATCCATTTTTTAAGGCTCTTAATTTTAAAACATTCATATCAAGCAGAATTTTATATTATTCAAATCAAATGCAACTTTGAATCATTCAAATCAAAACAATAAAAAAAACAGTAATTCAGAAATCTAATAACATTTTAAATGTTGAAGTTCTATTAATAACAAAACCTAGAGAATACTATACTGAAATTAAAATCTTCTCACCTTCATCTGATAATCAAACTTTCCACAATTCAATTCCATTCATTCCACAATCCAATTATTCCAATTCTATTTTTAAATATTTCATCTTCATTCATCATTTAAATTAATTAATCTAAACAAAATGAGCTTATCTATGTTGCTGTGCCAAAATTATATATATATATATATATATATATATATATATATATATATGCTAGCCTCAGCATGAATGTTTCACATATACAAAATTTATTCTCTTTGTCTAGTCAACATATAAATAAAAACACTTAACACAACATATGAAAAAACAAACAGCACAAACACAAAAAAAAATACAATATGCTTAAACACATTTAAAATAAAGAAAAAAGGAAGAGCAGTTTTTCAAGAATAGTTAAATCTGTAATGATAAGGACATCAGTGCAACAAATAATTAGTTTCACCAGCAGAAATGAGTGCATTAATAGAACTCTTTCTCTTAAATAATGTTGATTATTTAAATATATATTATCATAATAATACTTATGATTTTCACTGACATTAGATTCCTTTTTATATGCGATGTAATTATTTCAAAATTTATAAATTTAGATGTTTATTTTAGTTAATGCTACTTTTTAAAATACTTAAAGATGGATTTATATATGAAAAATCTGCATACAAATTTGATGCATAGCAAACAAAGTTCTATATTTCAGGTATGGAATTATTTACTGTCATTAAAAAATATTAATATATTTCACTCACCATCCATCAAATATGCCAAATTTCTCATAAATTAAAATGAAAGTATTGTAAGATTTGGCATTACTTAATTTTAATTTCATAAACTCAATAGCTTTATAATCATTAAAAGCTAAAAAGATATTTGTCTTCAAATTACTTTTAACAGTAAATAAAAAATCTCTCGGTAAAAAAAGTTTTCATTCATATGCATAAACAAGCCTACATCAAATCATTTTCTGTTTTTTAATATAGTACAGAGAACCATAAAACACCTTTCTTTGACAAAAAGATTTTATTAGATGTACTTTTTGTATTTAGATTGTACTTTTTATTAGATTTAAATTGAATTAATATTCATTTATCATAATTTTCAAATTGCACAAAGCGTAATTAAGGATACAATTGCTTTATTTTCATAGATTTATTATTTTTATTAATATTAGACATTCTAATTTGAGTAGCATAATTTTAATTTGCAATACATAATATACAATACAGAATTTTTAATTGATAGAAATTGTAAAGCATATGTAACTTTTTTTTCTCTTGCTTTTTTCATGATAACATTAATATTTGTGTCAAATTTCGAATAGTCTGTGCTGTACATTTTCTAATTAAAATTAAAATAAAGCATAACTTGTCCCTTACATCTTTATAATTTCAAATTCATTTTTAAAGGGATTTTTTTTTCCTTCAACTTAGTTCTAAAGAATATTTGTTCAAAAATCTAATCTATAACATTTTTTATTAAGAATTTTATTTTTCTATTGAAATAAGTTAAACATTGCATTTTTGTCAATGCTATAAGTCAACATACAATTTTTGAGAATACAGTTTCAACTTTATCAACTACTATTCTGTATCTTTTGTTTCAAAAAAACTATTTCCAATCTCTAGCTTGTTTACATATCTATTTATATGATAAGTATTTGTGAAGTTAATAGTTTTTTTTTAAATGGAATTATTTAGAAAATTTACCTCCAACTACTTTTCTCAGGGTTTTTTATTTTAATACTACTAGAAGTTTTCAGTAGTATTCTTATTTTTAACTGTTAACCCCTGCATTCTTTTGTTAGTTTCCCTATAACTTCACTTTTAAAGTATCATTATGTATTAAAATGTAGGGAAAAAAAAGAAAAGAAAAGAAAGAAGAGAGAAAAAAATGCCACAATCAAACATCAGCCAGGAATAATCCAGATTAATGAGTGACATTTCATTTCTAGTTTCTTTCATACTTTATCTGCAATAGCAGGAAAAAAAAAAAAAAAAAAAAAACTTAGAAAAAATAATGTTCAAGTTTTAATTAAAAAAAAAAAAAAAATGCTCCATTTTAGGTTTCCCTTCTCCCCAATTTTGAAAATGTTTAGAGAGGATTTTCAAGGACATAGGTTGAATAAAGCTTATCGTAATTCTAGAAATATGATTAGAAATATCCAGTTATATTGAGGATTGCTTGTATATAAACATATTTAACTATGAAGTTTTTATCAATAGGATATTGCTTTTAGATTGAGATAAGAAGCAATTGCCGCTGGTGTTGTTAAATAAATATCTAACTCTAATAGTAACTATCACTGTTCTGAAGAATTATATCATAGCTTATGAATGTAAAATCAACCTATACTTTGCTCTGATTCATTAATATATTCCAAAATGAGCCTTGAAGTAAATGATTCATTAATAGGGCAGAATTAATGTTGTGAATATAATATCTTTTTATTAAATGCTTGTTTTTACTCTACTTGGTGATCTCTCACCATCAAGCAGAGAATGTCAATATACTACTGAAGCTGCTAAAAAGTATCTAACGAATTCAAATTTAAAAGAAACACATTTCTTAGAATGTTGATATTGTGCAAATGCAAAGTAATTTGTTAAATATTTTAAATTATCAATTTTTTTTAAAGTGCTATAATTTGAATATTTATTATTCTCAAATTATACTTAAGATTAATTTTAAAATTAAAATTTTCTTTTTAGCTACAATAATACTTTTAAAGAAATTTTCCTTTGTCTTTATCTATATTTGATAAAATCACTCAAGCATATCATGATCAAATAATAATAGGATTTGTAAAATTTTCTTTCAATTAATGAGTAATACAACATATAAAATATTAAAAAAGCATAGAAAATTATAAAAAAATAAATATTCTTCTCAGAAAAAAAAAGGGGGAGAAAAATTACACAAAAATTAATACGATTCTTTCTAATATGTTGCTATAAAGAAAATTTTTACAGAAATGTTACAGATTTTTATGCAGGTTTGAAGAGATTTCTTAGAAAGTTGAGCATTGATTGCCAATAGCAATTTACACTGAGCCTAAATTATGGGGGGGGGGATTCCAAAAAAAATCAAAATTTTTATAGACACTTTGATTTTTTATACTGAAGTTAATCTACTTTATTTATTATTTAAATTCTTCACTTTCCTCCAAAATCAAATTGTTAATTTCGAGTTTTTATGTTTCCTCTCACAATTAATGAGAAGTTTAGCCTTTATAATTCTAATTTACATAAAGTGATGAATGTAAGCAACTTAAAAAGTAAAATTTATAAATGAAAAAAAAACCCTTAAATTATATTTTAATTATTTTTATTGATAGATTTACAATTTTTAAATTTATCATAAAGTATTTATTGTACTTTTAAACATTTTAATAATGTTCAATATTTCAACATCAAGAAATAATGCATTTCAACATATATTTTTTATTGATGATTATATTTTCATCAATTAAAAAATTAAGATCATTAAGGCAATTCTTATTAAATTCAGAGGACAAATTATTCAGTTTTTTTTTTTTTTTTTTTTAATGAAAAGTTTGTTCACATATGCAAAAATAAAATTCGTGCAAAAAAATTATAAACTTTTAAAACAAAAAAATAATTAGTAACCTAAAAATAATATAAATAATTATCAATGACATTAATAATTTATTTTTAAACAAAATTTAATTCTGAAATCCAATTTACTTAATTTAATAATTATTAAAAAAATTTAATATTAAATTTATTACGTTTTCCCCCTCCCCTTTTCATACTTAAAAAGGATTTTTTTTAAATACATTTACAAAGAAAATTAACTCAGACTTGTCCTAGTTAGAATTTAAGGGTTAAATAGTGCATATTTTTCTTGTTTTTAATTAAATAATAGCAAGTGCAGAAAAGTCTTCAAGTATTACAATTAGTTCCTTTCATCAAAAGTTTGGAACAAGTTCATTATAAATTAGTTTGATAAAATAATGCAATAAAAGTGAAATGGATTAAAAGGGCTCACAATTACATGTTTAACTGTTTACTACATCAAAAAGAATTATGTTTATTCCTTTACAACATAATACAAATCATATTTGATATTTATATCTTAAAATATTCCATTACAATTTTTTAATTATTTCAGGAAAAAAAAAGACTGATGACCAAAATATTCAAAATGTTTTAAAAGTGTTATATTTTAACATTCATCAAAAATTGGAATATCTTTTCATTAATATTTACACCTGATGATTGAAAGCTGTGCATATGTTAATAAAATGCATAGAAGATTCATAAACATAAAATAATTTAAATTTGACTTTTTCCACATATCAATTTTGATAGCTCAATTACTTACTTCATATATGCTAATGCAGCTCTTTCAAAAATAAATAAGAGATCCAAATATCCATTTCCAGGGGTAAACGATTTATTCCAGTACTGCTATACAGACATTTTGAGATACAGATACTATAGGCAACTCACAATAATTGAGTGCACAACTATTAATACTCAGAAATGCAATATCAGGTGCTTGTTACAAGAAATAAAACAGATCTTATTTTAAAATTAAAAGAATAAATATTTTTTAAGCATTTCCAGTAAGTTGAGGTGGATCTTTCTTTGCCAACCCAGAAAGAAGTTTCTTCAATTCTCCAATAGCTCGACCAGGATTCAAACTTTTCGGACAAGTCTTGGTGCAATTCATGATAGTATGGCACCGGTACACTGAGAAAGGATCTCGCAGTTTATCAAGTCTTTCATCAGTTGCTTCATCTCGAGAATCAATCACCCATCGGTAAGCCTGCATTAGAACTGCTGGTCCCAAGTATCTGTCACCATTCCACCAATAGCTAGGGCATGATGTTGAACAACAAGCGCATAAAATGCATTCATAGAGCCCATCCAGTTTCTTCCTGTCTTCCACACTTTGTAAATTTTGCTTTTGCCCATCAGGTGCACCGTCTTTCTTCTGAAGCCAAGGTTGAATCGATTTATACTGCTGATAGAAATTATTCATATCAGGAACCAGGTCTTTAACAACATACATGTGAGGGAGAGGGTATATTTTGACTGGTTTCTTAAGGTCAGTATCTATTTTACAGATGCACGCCAGAGTATTAACACCTCCGATATTCATAGCACATGAACCACAAATACCTTCCCGACAAGATCTACGGAAAGTAAGGGTAGGATCCAATTCATTTTTAATTTTAATTAAAGCATCAAGGACCATAGGTCCGCAATTATCTAAATCAACTTCATAATTTTGCATACGTGGTTTTTCGGTGGGGTTATCAGGATCCCATCTGTAAATCGAAAATGTTTTAACTCTTGATTCAACAGCAGCAGCAGTCTGAGCAGCTCTTACTTGCAAAGAAATACCCTTTCCAAACTTCATTAATTCCCGAAAAAAATTATTTGCATTGACCATCGCCATGTCTTCCGTTACGTAATGTTGACAAAACAAGAGCTTCAAGAACAACCGCAAATGCTTTCGGACAGAAAATAGAAACTGAGTTAAAGCAATGCCAGATGACTTGCATCAACTAAAAAAATACGTTCATCGGAACAGATTATCATTACCGACATGTGTTTATAGATGTCTCATAAACTTTTTTAAGTTCAAGATTTCAGGATAAATGTATTTTGTTTTTCTACCTTGCACTTTGTTTTTCTTTCTTCTAAATATTTTAGGATTTGACTTGCATCAACTAAAAAAATACGTTCATCGGAACAGATTATCATTACCGACATGTATTTATAGATGTCTCATAAACTTTTTTAAGTTCAAGATTTCAGGATAAATGTATTTTGTTTTTCTACCTTGCACTTTGTTTTTCTTTCTTCTAAATATTTTAGGATTTAAAATAGCATAACAACTCATGTAAGCATCATGCCAATTACAACTCAACTCAATGTGGAATAAAATTCGAAAAATGACACTTTCTAGAGATCGGCCATGTTAGTACATTTACAGCGCAGCTTATAAAAGTATAAGGTTGTTTCAAACGAATAAGGGGGATTAAGGGATTTTTAGCAACAAAGGCTGTCATCCCAGCGCATAAGGTTGATGTGAGCTTCGCTCTGATTGGAGTTTCATATGGTAAACGCAGATTTTAGCGCAAGTTTCAACTATGTAAAATAAATAAATCCTCTAACATATCAATTTTTTCTGTGTTTTTTTTAAATCCCATTCTAAACTTTCGGGAGAGTTTATAATGACCCTAGATATGCTTAAATTTTTAAAAATGCCTGTTACGGCATTAAAAATTTGAAGGTATGAGGGAAAAAACATTTTCATGTCTCATCTCAAACTTATATAGGTAAACAGTAATTTAATAATACAAATTCCCCTCTTTTCCATCTATAATGTAAATAAAAACGTAATCCTCTAACCAATAACAATCCAGGAAGCAACAAACCACACAGATGGAGAAAGAAAGCCTATGACTGGACTCAAAAAGGTTGACATAGAAAGAGTCGATCGATCTCTAGATTGTATTTCGTTCATTTGATTGGACCTAAAATAGCTTGACATAGAAAAAGCAGATTCTTTTTCGCAATTAAAGAGTTTGGCCTTATTTAATCCATAATAATTATTGAAATTTTTATTAATTTGACCTCTGCGTCAGGATGCATCATTTAAAATGAGCACGGAAAAATAATAATAAATTTAAATAATGACGAAAAATGTACATAGACACGAATGGCCAACAGGTGGCACCATGTGTATTTTTCTTTCAGATGTAATTGGCTGAACCATTTGTCGCATATTAGCTGCAGAGATTTTTGAGTTATTTACGTCATTTTCGTTGCATCTTTCATCCATCCACAGAGGAGATATGTTTCTCTGAGCATCCATCTTTTTTGAAGCATAAGCCGGTAAGCTTTTTTGAAGCCGGTAAGAACTTGTCACCTATGCTGGTGGACTCCGATAATATACTTTCAGGTTTGATCATTATTTTTAATTTTGATTTGCAGTAAAAGCAAATGTATCAGATATACGATTATTTTCGAAGTATTAGGCTTTAATAATTAGTGTTATAAAATTTCACCAATATGCTGTCAGTGTTCATGAATTCACTGTACCATATATTTCTTGATGTCTATCCTTTAAAACATTTTCGGTTTGACGTCAAATAATTTAATATATACATGCACATTTTCAATGTTTCCTTTGTCAGTAGACAAAATTTACATAAATAATATAAATCTAAGAATTTTATTCCATAAATTAAAAAATGAACACTTTTTCATATACTACTGTATTTTTAAGATAATACATGTTGTTTTTAATTTTCTTTCTTTGTTATGATATGTGTTAGAGTAATGGATATATATTCTTGTTGAATATGCAATAAAATTTGTGAGATATTTAAAATATATCATTTATATAAAGTTTTGTCTGTTGAATTACATATCCAATGTTTCAACAAAAATTGGCACAAATATATATATATATATATATATATATATATATATATATATATATATATATATATATATATTCATTTGGAAATCCGTATTGGCTTATGTAGTTTCAGAATTATAACTGCTGTAGAAACGTTAATCGTTAACAATCCCCCTTTATTTCAACTATTATAGAACAGTACTTTAATTATATAACTTTTAGAAGGGCTATAAAAATTTGGGTAGATTACTTTTTTGTTACTTTTATTATGAAAATATTCCCGAGTGGAAGTTTTAAATCTGTTTTTAAATTTCCGTTATTATAAGATGTTATAACTAAAATCATAATTTTTGGAGTACTTTCTATATAATTAAGTTTAACATTATGATTAAGTTTCTTTCATTGTAAATATGGCAGTCTTGCATTATTTAAATTCAATTTCTTAGTGATAATTTTTTTTTTTTATTATTTGAATTCTGGTTAATATACTATCAAACCCTTTGAATATAATTTTTTTTTATGAATGGATTTAAAATATGGGTGGGATATAAATGTTCCCATTAATAGTCAAAAGTATAATTTCAGAATTACTGATATTTTGTTGTAAATCAAAACAACTTATACTATGTGTCATTATCTCTGTTGCAATTTCAAGTGTCAGAAATTTCAGATTCTTTAATATTTGTAAAAGGTACAGTTAAAGATATTATTTAGACAATAAAACTTCATTCAAAAGTAGGCATAATGGAAAAAATATTTTTAATTATTGATATTCTCAATTAAGCATCAACTTTCTTTTAAAAAGTTCTTGCTGTGAAAGTTTTGCATTAGATTATACTTCAGGTTGTTGACAGAACTGGGAAATTGGATATTGAAAAAAAGTCGGGTAAACTCATAAAAATCCAGAAAAATTGACAACCCAAGCATTTCATGCCAAGTATATATGATTGGTGATTTTATGAAATCATTTATGTATAGTGGCTCCCAAAATTGAGTATACTCTATACTCTTTCTTCTTTAATTTTCTTCTTTTTGATCTTAACATTCCTATTTATGGCTAATATTTATAAGAACGACAAAATATACATTAACAAAGGTATTAGGCTAAAAAACAAAACGGAGAAGTCAATAATATTTTTATTACAGTAATTTTTATGCCAAAGTTACAAATTCCAAAGTCACAAAATTGAGTATACACCTTATAAAACATGTGACTTGACTACTATTATTTATTTTCAAATGAATAAGTAAAACAGTTTTGTTATTTTAATTGGCAATCATTGATTTCCAAGTAAAAACAAATGTTTTGGTTATCATAATCAGCTCCAGAAATGAAACAAATGTTGAAATTCGGAAACTTGTTATTCGATTGTCTGAAGATGGTAAATCTCTACCAGAAATTGCAAGGGAAATTCAACGCAATCAAAGATGCGTTCAAAAAATTATTCAGAAGTATAAAATGTATAGCCAAATTGTTAATAAACCTGGAAGAGGAAGAAAAGAAATCCTCGGTGTCACGACCAAGAGAAGAGTTATTCGAGAAGTAGCAAACAATCCTAAGGTGAATGCTACAAAAATTGCTACATTTACTTCAAGAACAATTGGAAAGTGTGTTTCTGCAGAAACAATTCGAAGAGTAATCTGAAAAGCAAATTATAATGGTCACATAGCCAGAACAAAACCATTCATTTCCAAAGTAAAAGGAGAGAAAAGAATTTCATTTACTAAAAGTCATGTTTCAAAACCTCCGGACTTCTGGAATCAAGTAATATTCAGTGACAAAGTAATTTCAATGTTTTTGGGGGTGATGGTCGATGTTATGTTTGGAGAAAGCCCAATTCTGAACTTCTTCCTAAAAACACCAATGCTTCTGTCAAGCATGGAGGTGGTTCACTTCTTGTATGGGGCTGTGTGTCAGCAAAAGCAGTGGGAAATTTAGTTTCCCTTGATGGAATCATGGACAAAATCAAATATTTGGATATATGGAAGAACAATTTAAAACAAAGTGCCCAGCATTTGGGTTTAGGGTCAAGTTTTCTGTTTCAACAAGATAATGACCCTAAGCATATAGCTAAAATAGTTAAGTTATGATTGTTGTAAATTGCAATTGCACACCCCTCCTCAATCTCCAGGTCTCAATGTGATTGAAAATTTGTGGCACAATTAGGAAAATCAGTTCAAAAACACAATATTAGGGGCAAGGAACACTTAAAAATAGTATTACAAGAAGATTGGTCGTAAATTGGTCGAAACCACTCAAATTCTTGTCAATTCAATGCCACACCGTTTACAAGCTGTTCTAAATGCAAAAGGATATGCAACAAAATATTAATTTAAGTTTTTCTCTTTTTCTTTATAGATTTTGCTAAATGCAGGGGTGTTTGTGCTCCGGGGAAACCCCGGAATTCCGGGGATTTTGAACTTCGATACCCGGAAATTCCGGGGATCGTCGTTCAAAAGGAAGTAGGAATAATAATGAATTATTTATTTTGATCTGGGTAATTTTGTTTGCTTTGAAAGCAGAAAACGCAAGGTCAGTGTGTGTGGTAAAAACTTTTCCTTTCTTTCTCCAAAGGCAGTGATAATGCGTGAAAAGGGGGAAAAAACTTCTTTTTTGTTCTTTCCTTATTTCTAGTTATGACTCATTCCCCCGATTCTCGGACATTCTCTTCTGGATTCTTTTCGGCAAGTAGGCGCGGCAGAAAAAAAAGGGAGAGACTTCGTTCGACCAGATGTGCGATCACGTGACCTGGGTTCAAAGGTCTTAATTTTGCAAAATTAATGGTTATTAATTTTGCAAAAAAAGTAATTCATTGAACTTTTATAATTTGGTCATTCAATACTTCATAATTGTAATTTTTCATTTCTCCCCCCCCCCCCTTCGCGAAACTCCAAAATGTCGGTAGTAAATCCGTAAAAGTTTCAGGGGATTTTTTGGGGTCCCACAAACACCCCTGTAAATGTATACTCAATTTTGTGACTTTGGAATTTGTAACTTTGACATAAAAATACTTTAATAAAAATATTGATTCCTCCATTTTGTTTCTTAGCCTAATATTTTTGTTAATGTATATTTTGTCGTTCTTATAAATATTAGCCATAAATAGGAATGTTAAGATCAAAAAGAATAAAATTAAAGAAGAATGAGTATAGTGTATACTCAATTTTGGGAGCCACTTTACATCAGATGTAATGTCACCAAAACAATCTTTGTAACAGTAACCTGGGACATTTTTTTCAAGGGTATGGCAATTCTTTTGGAATTTCTTTATAAGAAGAGTGATAAGCTGAAGAATATTGCCTACAACAATCCTAATAAAACTATCAGGAAGATCGGTTTTTATTTTTCAAAAAGCAGCGAGAGTGAATAAATTTTGGTTTAACTCTTTTTCAACTAAAAACGTTGCAATAATGCCATATCATTGTTAAAGATGGTAGTAATAGCTTTCTAACTTTAATGTTGTCTCAATGTTGAGAAAGAATGTTTGATCAATAAATTGTTTATGGAAGAATATGGAAAACATTCATTATAGGGGGGGGGGGATTTTACAGCATTTAAGCAAATAGTGGAATAATTAATTCTGAAGTATCAAAGTAATTTTAAGTGTTAGGAATGTACGAGTCAAATATGAAGAGTATAAAGAGAAAAAAACTAAACAAAGAAATTGAGTGAAAATTGTAAAAGGAAGCAGGGTACCAGCTCAAAAAAAATTAAAAACTAAAATCAGTAAATAATAATTCTTGAGGCAGCTCAGTAAGAGGTTTAAGAAAGAAATTATAAAAACAGAATTTTGCAAAAAGAAGTTTTAAAAGTTTTATAATTAGTTTAATAATTGATATTTCAATTCTAAAATTAATGGTTGATTATTATTTTTAATTTTAGTTGTAATAGGCAAACATTTTTTACTTGTTACTAAAATTGTATCTTTTTTATAACTTTAAGAGGAATTTAAAAAAATAAATAATACATTTATGATTGGCATTGAGTTTAGCAAATAAATAAAAGTGTATGATTAAAGCAAATTAATTTGTAGGATTTACCAAAGAAAAAAAAGATTTAAAATAATATTTTGGTTTTTATTTTTTTAAACTTTGCTAAGCTAAATATTGGTTGCATATTGCTTTTATATTTAGGCTGCAACATGTATTTATCATATTTTTGAAAAGAACATTAAATATTTTTAAATGTTGAGCAAAGTTCATAACCTTTAATATTAAGAAATTTCGATTATATAAGAAATGTAATATGCTGGTTTAATAACTTTTTTTAAGATGATCATTCTATTGATTTAAAATTAAATTTCATAAAGATATTTAAATAATCCATAACAGGGTTTTTAGTAATGTATACTGTACACATATAATGATTCTAAGTGGAAAGAAAGCCAGGAAACAAAATTGGTAGCAATCAGTCAGGATTTTTTTTTTTTTTTTTTAGTAGTTATTCTGTATCTGGAGCTGAATGTGCCTGACTAAAAAATGATGTAATGACAATAGCGCTTCTTAGAATTTCTTTCTTCGTACAGAGTATCTCTGTGCAATTAATTGCATCAGATTTTAATTTTTATACATAGTATTTAAATCCATCATCAATAATGGAATTATTACTTTCTAATGTAGTTGATAAAAAAAAAGAGAGAAAATTATAATGCTTTTTTTGATAGCTTAACTCTCTAGTATTGTTTGCCATTAGAGCAGGGACTTTAATGTTTTTTCCACTGAAATTCTTTTCCAGGCAAAAATTTTTCTTGCATCTATGTTTTAAGAAATAAACAATTTATTGATACATAAAAGAATAATAGCTGTTTATTTTAATTGAATTGAATATTTAAAATCCTAAATTAATTTTTTATACATTTTCATTCATAGACTATATTAGAGTTCAAACTCTGATTCAGGATAAGTTTCATACACTTTTAATAAATTCAAGAGATAATATTCAATTAAAGATTGTTCACTAGTTGTAAAAGTATTAAGATAAAAGTGGCTGATATTTTTCTTGGAATGAAACAATTCTTTTGGCAATAATTATTAATAAGCACAAAATATTTTACTGGTTATATTTTTGAATATTTTAAATCATATGTTCCGTAATATTTTTACTGTACTGATCAGGATTGCCACGCCATTAAGGAAACTGGGAAAATACAGGAAATTTGAAAATTTTCTTAAGAACAGGGAATTTTTGTCCCCATCTTTAAAAATACGGATCTCTAAAGATTTCTAGAATAAAAGATTGTAGTCGTAGCTTCTAAAACGGAAACAATGCCATTTGTAAATGTGTAATGTGGATACTTGCCACTTCTCTCTCTCTGTGTCCCCCCCCCCCCCCCTCTGTATAAGTCATTCCAGTTTCAATATATGCGAGAGTTTGTATTTTCCCATGAGATTCCCAAATTGTAGCTAATGAGCATGCATAAGACTTTTGAAACTGCCTTAAAGAATAGAGTACATTTCTCTGGCGGGATTAGCAATATTTAATCTGCAGAAGTAGGGCAGTGGTGTTCAGTCAACCATATTTGAGTTTATTGAATAATTTATTAATTTAGAAACTGTTAGCTTATTTATAATGAATTAGGTAATTTTTTTAAACAGTGAGTTGCCCAAAATCCCTATTTAATATAAATTGGATGGATAAAAGAAATCAATCCTGATTTTGCTGAATGTATTTGAGAAGTTCCATAAAATTCATTTATTGCGTACTGCTACTTTTTAAGAAGATAATAAACCTAAGTAATATGGGAAAACAGGCACTTACTTATCACACCAAAAGAAGGTTCAAGAACTTTTAAAACAGAATTTTTATGGGCATTAAAATTTGCTGCACCTCGTTTGTCCTTTTAATGCATTTAGAATTAATGGATTAGGTTCATTAACTTCATGAAACTGTTGGCTGAAAAATATGTAATTCCGCATAGTGTATAAATGGTATATAGCATCATCTTGATTTTGTCATACAGATCACTACTGGTCAGATGGAATTAAATATTCTGTACTCCATTAAATAAATTAGTTGTTAAATTTATGTACTGATAATGGTTGTAGATGTTTAAATTCTGGAATGCTTATACATAAACTGCATTTACTGTTCGTTCTTGGGTGCAATAACCCTCTGCAGTTTTGCATATGTGGCAGGGTGCGCTTACTTAGTTAAAATAGGAGCGAGAGGAAAGACAAAAAGAGGAATTGTTTATATTTAGCAGTAAGGTGTACTTGTATTATATGCAGCCTTGGATCATCAAAACTGCTGATAACTCATAATATTGCAGGAAAGAGATACTGATAATATTTTAAAGCAGTGCAGTTTTTGCACGTTAAATTTTGCACAAATTAAGTACCAAAAGACCTAACCATTAAGTTATGGTGAATATTGGAAGATTTAAGAATTCCATTCTTAAAATTTGGTAATTCACTTTTTTTACAAATTTTTTTATGTTTAAATATTTTTTTATTTATTATTGATTTTTTAATGACATTTTGAGATTAATACAAAAATGAGATAATCTTGGTCATGTTTGATGATGTTATATAAATATTTAATGTGTCATTCCTGAACACATTTTTGCCTCTTGTATTAGCCATGCAAGCAATCAATATGCAATTTTGAGTTAAAATAAAAATTAAACAGAAAAAAAAATGAATTCCACAAATATGCTCATTTTTCCATGCCCCACCCTGTTGAAAAGTGGTAATCTGAGGACACTGAAATGAACAGCACAAGAATATAACTGTTTTAGGGTATAATTTACTTTTTATGTTTATCTTTATAATAAGCTGGAAATTCTAGCTTTTTTTTTTTTTTTTTTTTTTTTTTTTTTTGCTTTGTTTTTAATTGCTAGAGTCTAAGGTTCTGTTCTTCCCTGATTTTTTTAATACGATTGTTGAAAATATAATCATTCATTAGAATATCAACATAGCATATCAATTTGCTTAGTTATTAATTTCAATATATAATAAAAGAAGTGTTTTTTCCTCCTTAGAATTTTTCAGCATTTGTGTATTAACTATATGCAATTGGTGAACTTAGTTAACATCTAACATGAGATTTTTGGTAGTTAAAAGAATTCAAACATTTTTCTTTTATTGTTTAATGTATGCATATCTTTTTGTTTATTCTTTTTATATTTTTTTAGGTTTAATGTACTCCAATCCACTTACCTGTTGTGCATATTGTTATAAGAAAGCCGGATAATGTCTATCAAGTCAGTATTTAAAAAAGATAATTCGAAATGTGATGGACATGAATCTTCTGATTTTCCCAAGATGTCTGAGCATTTAACAGATTCAAATATTTTACAATCGAAAAAGACTTATGGAAGAAACAAAAATTATGCCAGTTTGTCAGTGTATAGTGAATCTTTTTCTGCTTTTGTTGAGGAGTTATGCACAGAAGAAAATTCTGCATTTGCAACAAGTATTACAAGCAGCAGTTATAGTAAAAATAAAGATCAGGAGGATGTTAATTCAGAATTCTGTCTATTTAATGATGAAGATACTGATTATTATATTTCTAGTTCGAATGATTGGATTTCTTCCCCTAATCTTGAAACAGCAAGCTCTCATTCAAATTATCAGCGCACTAGGAAAAATCAAAAGGATCGATTAAATAATAAGCTGTATAATTCTGAAAAAACGTTTAAATTGCCATCACATGAAGAAAATTCAAATTCTGAAGCAGATGACAAAGAATTTAAATCTGCCAGTGATTTTTTAAATCTTGACCAAGCAACTATTTCTCTTAAGCAAAGCTCTCTTCTGTCCCACAACAACCATGCAGGAATTGATGTGATATCTAGTGATGATCCTGTTGATGTATTACCTCAGAAATCGAGCACAACCTCAACCATGCAAGTGGCTAAACCATCTGGATTGGTTTTTGGTAAAGGACTTTTTTTTGAAAATCCTTTGATTAATACAAGTATTTTTTCAATAGTAGACCTGGTAAAGAGATTTTCAGTTAATAATGCAAAAAATAACCCTTCCAGTAAAAAAAATAATGAAGGATGTGAATTAGCATCTATCAAAAAGAAATCGGTTGCAAACCGTGCTGCATCATCAAAAAGAAATTCTTTTGATACAAAAACATTAAATTCTACTGTTTCTGTTAAAAAATCTAGAAAAAGTGTTATTTTTAAAAATAATGAGATAAATCTTGGTAATCTAGATGTCAAAAAGAATAATGCTAAAACTCCAAGATCTATACCGAAACGAAATGTCAGGTCTTTTGATAAAGTGGAAGGAAATGTAGATATAAGTTATGCACGTAATACGGACACACCCAAGAAAAGCAGTGCCAAAACATTTTCGGAAGCTGTACAGGAGGGAAATATTAAAAGAAGTGTTAAAGCTGAAGTTAAATCATCAATTACTCATATAACTTCTGATTTCCATTTAGTTGGAAATGGAACTACTGGAAAAATGCAGTCGGATTGTGATGAAAAACAAATTGAAAAGCTTCCTTTTGTTCATTCGCACGAACAAAAGGAAAATGCAGTTCAGAGCCAATTTTTTAATATTCCCATAATCTCTGCTCCAATTTCTCAAGAAACGAGTCCTCCATTCATATGGAGCAGCAATGATAACCAGGCTGTTTCATTTGGGAATATTGAAGATTTGGCTATTCCTGGTCCTTCTACTTTGAGTAATAATCATTCAAGTATGGAAAGTAATGAATGCAATACTGATATTGAGCCTGTAAATGGTAGCTGTGTTTTGATAAAGAAAACTACTACAACTACTACTCTCTTAGAGAATCCTATCTGTCATAAACAGGAAAAAAGGCCAGGAACTCTTGCTTATCTTGGTGTTACTGCTGAGCAACGTGCAAGTGATTATTTTCAAAAAACTGAAAATATGTGCATATTAAGAAAGCAAGAGATGGCTGATGAGATATTTTCGAGGCATCCTGCTCTTAGAGATGTAACTGTGAGTGAGTTCTGCAGTTCTCCTAGAATAACAAATACTTTTTTTGACTACTTAGATCAGTCTGTTGGTTTTCCTCCTAATTACCATGATGTAAGTAAAGGGTATGATTTTCCCGAAAATTTTGAAACAGAAAATCTGTTGAGTGTTTTAAAGGATTTTGTACATTCTATCATTTATTATTTAATTCCAAAAGATGGGCCAAAACCTTTATATATACCATATTCCCGAATCGTGAATGCGGCAGTGCACAAAATGTCAGCTACAGAGCAGGCTATTGTGACACTGGTATTCAGAAAGAACTTTCCGTTGGATAATCCTTTCGTAAAACTGGATGATATGTTGTCAAAATTGGATTTTGCTGCAATGCTTGTGATCTTTTACGAATATAAAAGGAGGCAAATTATTTCAAATTTAAAGAACTGAAACATGATTATTTTAAGTTTTATAATTTTTTAAGTGTATGGTTTGATGATAAAATTGTTCTTGGAATAATATTTGAATACATAAATTGCTTGAATATTTTATTATATCGGATATAATTATGATTGATTATATCTGCCTGTAATATATAATGATATATATAAAGTGTTCTTTATTGGATTTTTCTCTTACTACTGAAATGTATTTTAATTATGATATAAAAAGCACATAAAGAAAGGAAAACATAAATTATTAACAATTTTCTTAACATTGTGTTTGTGTAGTTAACAGAGTATTGAGAAAATCTTTTGAATATACATAGACTATATTACTAATATTTATTTGAACTGATAACTGTATATTTGTTATTGTATGTCTTGATGTGAGTGTGTATTTATTCTATCAGATTATTGATGAAACTTTGTAATTGTTGCATAATTTCAACTCTTCCCTTTTTTCAAATATCAGTAGTTGTAGAAAAATTCATCATTTTTGATAAATTTAATGTGTGGACAGTATTTTATGTTATGTTGAATTTTATTTTAAGTACAATTTCTAAATGAATGAATATCTGAAACTGCCACAAAAATGTACAAAATTCATTCATACTATGTTTTTTGAAATTTATACCTCCAAAACATTTTTTTTATGCAATAAAGAAAAAAAAAATAGATAAGGACTAATTTCCTACTTTTTTTTTTTTTTTTTTTTTCTTTTTCTTTCCATTTTACAGGTTAACCATTGAGCCACTGTGTAAGTGATTTTGTTTTATTATTATTATAGTTGGCGAGCTAAAAGTCGACATAATTTTGATTTCATTGAAGAATTGTTCTTATTTTGATGTAGAGATTTTATTTTGCATTTGTAATTTTTCTATTAGTAAAATTATCATTCAGTTTTGATTGATATGTTGATAAACTGTATATGGATTGGGGAGATCATGCTGGAAAGAAACAAATCATTTCATTCTTAAGAACTCCACCAATATGCCACCAGTACTTTTGTACTATATTTTTTTGCCAGTAAATTTGACAAACAGTTCTGAGATATGATTGGTTGACTAGAAGTTGGTCTAGATGATCATGTATCTTCTAGTGTTGGTAAAATATTGCTGAAAAAGGGGAATTATTTTAAATAATTGAAGCAAAGCTTATCTGAAATTCAATAGGTGATTTTTTTTTTCTTCCTTAAAAATAAAATTTTATTTTAAATTGATTTTAGTTAAGAATAAAACAATTTTTCAAATAGTTAAAAACATATTGTGCAGTAATTAAAGAGAATAAAATAAAGCAGCATGAAAATAACAAACATCCAAAAACTGCCAGGAAAAATTTTTAAAACCTGAAAAGTCGGGGAAATTCAAACTGCAGAAATGTTGGCCACCCTGTCATCGTTTTGTTGTATACCTCAATATGCTTCCTTTCTTTTGTTTTCAAAATGTTATTTTTTAATTTTATGAAGAAAAAAAGGAATGGATCTTCTTTTTGCTTGAAAGTTTTGAGCTCCTTTTATTTCATTTAGCCATTGTTTAGTTGTTAAAAGTTTTATTGCAGTAAATAAAGCTGAAAGGTGCTTTAAAAAAAAATCTTTAAACTATTGCGGTTCTAATATATATTATTAATGACAGTTTATTTCAAATTGAGCTGAAATAGTTGTCCAAATATATTCAGTTACTTTTAAATTCATTGAGATTATATCCAGAACTGTGACAGGGTGCGTAGCGTCATAAAAAGTGCTCGATTTTCTTGAAGTATAAAAGCAGCATTTTATTCGTTTTGTTTCCTCACACGTTTAATACGATAATTTGAAAGCATAGTCGTTAAGACTTGTTTATGAGAAGTATCAAGAAACAAAACCAACAAAAGGGAAGAATTCGGACAAAGAATCCAGGGTGAAATAGGTCCAGGGGTTCTAAACTTATTACGATCACGCTCACGACTTTTTCTTCAACATTGTACATTGCTATTTATTGAAATACTGGAATGCTTATCCAGAAAGGGCAATAGGAAATATGTATTGTGCCATTTTTGCAGCTCGAAAAATTATTTTTAATTTCTCAGGTACTAAAATTTTTAATGGTTGAGATGTTGGAGAATTTATTTAAGTTATGCCAGGTACCTTTTATGTGTTGTTAAAGAATACTCAGATCGGTCCGGTCAACAGAAAATAAAAATACAGCAAGATGAATTTGGTGCTCCAGAGCGATATTTCGAACATGGTAGAAGCTGCCGAAAGAACACTTACAGTAAAGCCTCTTTAGTACATTACACATTCCGCCATCATTCTCTTTCATTTTTTGTTTTGGAGCAATTCCTCGATCCATTTATTAGATTGATTTTAATATACTATGCTGAAATATAATTAATTGCGGCTTTTGGGATGTTAGGTGCGGACTTAAAGCTGATTTTTATATATATATATAAAACAGAATTTTAACGCTATTTTAAAGGCTTAAAAAATAACTTTTCAATGATAAAAACTTTGAATGAATGCATTTTTGCCTCTTTTGTGTAATTTTTGTAAAATCCGTTTTGGACACAAATTTATAACAATTTTTATTATGATTAAGTTCAAAACAGTGTCATTGCGTTTTCGAATCGTCACATCACATTATTTTACCGCGGTTTAAAATCATGGAAAAAGCAAAATGATTTTATATTTAAAGCAGTTTATTGAATAAGATTTTTCATTTGATAATTTTTGTTAAATTTTAAAGCAATGCGATATATTGTCTTGTGCTGGCTAGAAAAAAAAATACTTTTAAAAAGTACTTCAACTAATATTTTATATTTTTTTAAAATTAAAGGTACCGGAACACGCTGAAAAGGTCGATTTTCGCTAAAAAAAGGGCGTTTTGAAAAAATTCTTTTATGGGGTAGACCAGCCTTTGCGCTATCCAAAATAAGTTTATTTTTGTCCCTAAGTCAATTAGAAGTCGAGATATTATATTTTCGTAATGATCGGTAAGCCAGAAGCACCGATTTAAAGGGCCAAAAGTATGTTAAAAATTTAAATAAACACAAATTTAGTTGTAAATAAGGAAAATTCTTTGCATGGAAAAACGCAAATTGCCAATGAGAGTTTCAACGGTGTTTTGTGGAAATTTGTACCTAAAGATATCTGTTGAGCTCTGGACCCTCAGATTAGGGGCATTTATGTCTGTAATACAGTTTTAACGAAGGTTTTATGGGATTACTGAATATCCTTAATGTTATTGGAGTGCATCCTAGCGCAGATGCAATTGGAGCATTTACTGAGCTCGACAAAGACAGAATAAATGAATCTAGGCAGCATTCACTGCCAAATAAAAAAATTGCCAGAAAAAAAAATGATTAAAAAAGGAAAATTATTAAAAGCTGAGGAGGAAGAAGGTATAACCTATAAATATGGTGAATTTTAAATATGTACAAACATAATTTATTATTAAAACACGTTACTGTATACTTTAAATGCATTTTTCTCAAAATTGATGTTTAACTTATTTTTTGCTCACTTCAAATCAAATAACTCAAAATATAATTATCATACTTTTATGAAATTTAGTGGACGTTGTCTTCATACTATTTTCTAAGGAATGAACTAAAAGAATTTAGATTGAGTGAATATTTTTTTTTTTAATTTACAGGCTATTTTTTGAATAATAACGTCATAAATTTACTAAAAAATTCATGATAAATCTTCGACTGGCTCTAAAATTTTTATTTATTATTATAACCATACGCTTGTTATTCATTCCCTAGATAAAACTATTTAGTTTATTTTATTATAAGTTTTATTCGGATGAGAATAATAGTTTTTGGTGTAGCCAATTTCAAGTTTTTAAGAATTTGCTTGAATTTATACTATTAAATGCCAATTTTCAAATAGTTTTAATGTTTATTTCAAATATTGACATTCTATTACTAATCTATATCTATAATTATAACTAGCCGCATTTGGCGACCAGCCGGTTCGCCAATCTTAATGTTCGTTTAAATTTTAATAATTAAATAGCTTGAACCGGAGTTGAACACCCTTCTTCACCAAGTTGCGATAACGCGCCAAAGCTGGCAATCTTTATTATGCACTATGATTAAACATCTGCTTCTTTGCTTTTGAACATTTCGCAAGGCCGTTGTTGGCGATTTTTAAAAGCAGGGGGTTAAACTCCGGCCGTACCATTACATATTTTACGCAATTCCAACTTTAATAGATTCTTCAGCAAAATATTTTAAAACTTCAAATTTTGATAGTCATATAATTCACTCATAATATTATAAAGGCCTTCAGTCATAACGTGATATGTATCTTTCTAATTTTCTGTTACCCCTCGTAGAGTTTATGGCTTAAATTAAAGTGAAAATGATTAATCTGCAATGAATATAATAATATTTTTTACTAAAACAAAGCATTTTTTTTAATAATATGATTACTGATAATAGAGTCACTGAGCGTTTAAACTTTATGGGCACTAAAGAATATCTTTCTTAATTTATGTAATATCTCAAGAATTTGTCAACAAAATTTTCTCAGATTCATCATGAACATATCTATTAATTAACAATGTTTAATTTTAAATGCATCAAACACTAAAAAAATAAAATGAATCGTTTAAAATAATCGGTCGAAAACAGGTTTAAAAAAACTACATAAAAAACGATGTACTTAAAACTATAAGCATATACAAAAAAACATATAACTAACATAAATACAATTTACTTACAAAAGCATGCAACTAACCTAAAAATAATTTGAATCATTAAAAACAGGTTAAAAAAAATTACTTAAAAAACGATGTACTTAAAACTATAAGCATATACAAAAAATATATAACTAACATAAATATAATTTACTGACAAATGCATGCAACTAACCTAAAAATAATTTAAATCGTCCGTTGATAATGGTTGTCATGGCAACAATCAGAACACAAAGCGCATGCTTGAATTTTTTTCGCCATTTACGGTAACGCAAATGCGTGAATTTTTCTACTCCAGTTGGGGTAACGCTATGCAGATTAGACATTTTTAATTTCCTTTATTATGTGTTATTTTAATTCAAAAGTACTTCAGAATGAATCTGAAACATGGCTTAATTAACAATGCTTAATTTTAAATGCATAAAACATTAAGAAAATAAACAGAATCGTTTGAAATAATCCGCCGAAAAATGTTAACCCAAGCCTCATTACTGTTGGGAGAAAAAAACAACAACTAAAGCCTTACTCATTTGGCGGTGGGGAAAATGGAAGATTTTTTTTGGCGGAGGGGAAAATGGAAGATTTTTTTGGCGGGAAAGTTAGTTTTTAATTAATAATTAAAATTTCAAAAAAAGGGACCCCAGGTGCACATTCCCGATCTCTAAGGTATACATGTACCAAATTTGATAGCTGTATGTCAAATGACCTGGCCTGTAGAGCGCCAACACACACACACACACACACACATTGAGCTTTATTATAAGTATAGATATAGATAAAGCTCAATGTGTGTGTTGGCGCTCTACAGGCCATACCATTCAACCTACAGCTACCAAATTTGGCACGTGTATACCTTGGAGGCCGGGAATGTGCACCTTGGGGGTTATTTTTTCGAATTTTTAATTAGAATTTTATTTATTTAAAAATTAAGCGAAATTTTGGCGTGTTTCTGCTATAACTTCCGAAAATATTACCGCACAAAAAAGATTTTTACATCAAGTTAAAGATCAAAAATTTATCTTTTAAATGATACCAATGTTTTAACCTTAAAATTAAATTTCTATTTTTAATGAATTTTTAAATAAATATTTTAATTATATTTTTCAACAATTTTTTTTCGTACAAAATAAAAATAAAATTTAAGCTGTACGAGCACGTTTCGTATTCCTGGGAAAAAATTAGCTTTTTTCAAAGTGTTGCCATCACATTGATTAAAGCTCCAATTAAAAATAAATTAAATCTTTTTGGAAATGAAATCTGCAAAAATATAATTTTCGGCACGTATCTGTAGGAAATGAAACAAATATGAAATGTTATTTTTTCTATAAAATAAATTCAAGAAAAATTATTTTATGATCTTTTACACTCTCTATATTATTAACCCAATAAATCAGTTTTATTTTAAAGCAAGTTTTGTTTAATACGAACAGGATATCCATTCAAATCAGAGCCACACAGCTAATTTGTAAACCTTTAGTAAGACACAGATCTGCTAAAATGGTCTACATGGAAAATGATTATATTTTATGTAACTTGATTCAATAAATACTCTAATAAATAACGAATTTTTGATTTTACATAAAGCTTCTGCTGTAGAAATCACGAATAACAAAATGTTCTTAAAACACTAATATTTTAAATAAAAAGAATTTCCAATCAACTAAATCAATCACTAAAACTGACTGATTTATGAAAATTTGAATATCACTATTCAATAAAAAAAGGATAATTTTAGATTTTCCATCGATCGTTTCAAAGAAAATACGCCAATCAGCGCGCAGGTTTCTCAAGATTAATTGGCCTAAGATTATGAAAATGTTGAGTTTCTCTAAATTGTTAACATTCAAAACTTCATAATAAACTTAGTTGATCGTGGAAAATAGAAACATTCATTTATTTATTTAAAATTTGGTGTGTCCAAAATATTTCTCAGAATTTGATACCTTACTGCATTAAATTTAGACTTCATAATTTTTGAAATAATATATTTATAGGCCTAAACAAAATATTTTTATTGATTTCATTCCAATCTTTTTGAAAGCAAAACTAAAAACTGAATTTTATGCTGAATCTGAGAAATTTTTGTTGAATTATTGTTTAAGATATTACATAAATTATGAAAAATATTCTGTAGTTCACAAGACTTAAATACCGAGCGATTCTGTTTGCAATACTCATATTCAATAATAATAATCTATACTTATATAAAGCTCAATGTGTGTGTGTTGGCGCTCTACAGAAAAGACCATTTGACCTACAGCTACCAAATTTGGTACGTGTATACCTTGGAGGTTGGGAATGTGCACCTGGGGTCCCTTTTTTTGAAATTTTAATTAGAATTTTAATTATTAATTAAAAACTAACTTTCCCGCCAAAAAATCTTCATTTCTTTCCCCACCGCCAAATGAATAAAGGCTTCAGCATTTTTTTCCCAACAGTAATGAGGCTTAGGCTTAACATTTTTCGGCCGATTATTTCAAACGATTCTGTTTATTTTCTTAATGTTTGATGCATTTAAAATTAAACGTTGTTAATTAATCGATCTCTCAGATTCATTCTGAAGTACTTTTGAATTAAAATAAAACAGAATAAAGGAAATTAAAAATTTCTAATCTAAAATTCTTTACCCCAACTGGCGTAGAAGAATTCACGCATTTGCGTTACCATAACTGGCATTGAAAATTCAGGCATGCGCATTGTGTTCTGATTGTTTACATCTATTTTCACCGGAAACGGATCACAGAGAGGAGATCTCTTTCTCTGTGAAGCGGACTTGATTTAAATTATTTTTAGGTTAGTTGTATGCTTTTGTAATTAAATTCGTATTTATGTTAGTTTTAGTTCATCGTTTTTTAAGTAATTTTTTTAAACTTTTTTTCGACCGATTATTTTAAACGATTCTGTTTATTTTCTTAGTGTTTGATGCATTTAAAATTAAATATTGTTAATTAATAGACCTGCTCATGATGAATCTGAAAAAATTTTGTTGACAAATTCTTGAGATATCACATAAATTAAGAACGATATTCTTTAGTGCACATAGGTTTAAATGCTCAGTGACTCTGTTTTCAGTAATCATATTACAAAAAAAAAATGCTTTTTGTTAGTAAAAAATATTATTATATTAATTGCAGATTAATCATTTCCACTTTAATTTAATGCATAAATTCTACGAGAGCTAACAGAAAATTAGAGAGATACAGATTACGTTATGACTGAAGGCCTTTATGAGTGAAATGAAATTTGAAGTTTTAAAATATTTTAATGAAGAAGCTATTAAAGTAGGAATTACATAAAACATTTAATTATTAAAATTTTAACGAGCATTAAGATTGGCGAACCGGCTGGTCGCCAAAGGCGGTTAGTCTTTAATAATCTTAAACCTAGGACAATGGTTAAAGTATGTCTACACCATGTTTTTCTAAAAAAGTGCTCCGAATGTGTTCCTTGCCTTTTAACCTTCTGACTTCCAAAGCGGCCGAGACGGCTGAACATTCAGACATCCACAGAAAGGCTGGAATACCATCTGTTTATTTTCTTCCCCTTTTCGCAGCAGGGTCGTAAAACGGTGCGGGGCGATTTTGTCTTTTTAACAGCGGTTGCTTCCATTCCCGCTGTCACTGTTGATTGGTGTCTCCAGAAAGTGTTTGAGGGTAGATGCTTAATTTACAGTACGCTTTCTGCTCGCCAGCTACTAAAATCTCTTGCTAAAATGCCGGGATATCGGAAAGTTTTAACTCAAGAAGAAATTAATAAAATTCTGTTTGAAGATATGGATGAATTCTGATTTAGATATAAGTGATGATGAAGATGCTGGATCTGACACTTCAAACTCTTTTCAAGAAGAAAATATTTATACTTTGTTAGAAAATGATTCTGATAGCGAAGATGATATTGAAGTTTCTGAAAATGATAGCTCGGGACAGATTATTGAATGGAAATCAAATCTGATAGAAAATAAAAATATTTCCATCCCGAAATTTGACCAACTCTCAGGCCCAATCCATAATTTACCGACGGGTTCATCAGCTTTACAATATTTAAAATTGTATTTGACTAATGAAATCTGTGAAAAAATGCGATTGGATACAAATAAATATTTGGAATAAATACTATGCAAAGCAGCGAGGATAGGAAGATAAATCTTGGTATTCAATCGCAAGCATAAAAGAAATGTGGGCATTTTTTACAATCTTGTTCGTAATGAGCTTAGTGAAGATGCCGAGATTAACGGATTATTGGGCGAAAACAGCAACCCTTGGAAATGAGAGAATGAAAAGTAGGATGGGGAAGCACCAGTTTCTAAAAATTAAACACTATTTTCACATATCTGAAAGGGAATCAGAAGTAAAGAAGAATGAAAGTGGTTTTACTTTCTCTTAGAAAGTAGATCCACTGCGAAAGTATCTCCACGAAAAGTTTATGGAACTTTTTAAGCCTACAGCAGTAGTTTCAATAGATGAAGCGCTTGTGAAATTTAAAGGTCGTTCAGGAATCATTCAATACATGCCTCTGAAACCAGCAAAACAAGGAATAAAAATATGGATGCATGCACTCCTCATTTCGGATATGCCTTGAATTTCGAAATGTATTGCGGAAAATCCGAGAACAAAGAATGGTTTGGGATACGACGTGGTTATGCACCTTACAAAAGGGTTAGAGAATAAAAACCATACAATATATTTCGACCACTTTTTCTCAAATGCAAATTTATTGCTGGATTTACATAAAATTGGAATTTTTGCTTATGGAACTGTAATGCCTAATAGAAAAAAATTTACCCTCAGAAATGAAAAAATTAAAAGAAATCCATACAATTTCTACTTTTCAATGCAAAGATATTCCAAATTTGTTGTGTACCAGTTGGTTAGATAAAAAACAAATTTCTATCATTTCAACCGATGCGAAAAATGAAATTTGTGAGGGGTGTAGGAGAAAAGGAGCAGAAAAATTGTCAGTTCAATCCCCAGTTGTTTTCGCGCAATATAACAGAGACATGGGAGGTGTGGAATTAGCCGATCAACGCAGAAAATATTTTTCTGTTGCGAGAAAATCATCGAAATGGTGGTGGTACATATTTTCGTATCTCCTCGATAAAGCTGTTAATAACGCTTTCATTTTAATGAAGTCAACGAATTCTTCTCCAACAAAACGAATTTATCAGCTTTATGATTTCAAGTTAGAACTCATTGAAGAACTTCGAAAGGAAGGATGTTACAAAAGGGCTCATTCTGATTTTAGTCGCACGGAAGAACACAGCCACAAGAAAAGAAAAATTGATAGCTGTAAGAGAACTTGTGTACATTGCAGAAAGCTAGGTTTGAAAACTGCTTCAGGACGTTCAATTGAAAGTTCGTGGGAATGTACAATCTGTAAGATCTGCTTATGTCAGAACTGTTTTGTTGATAATTAGTATCACAATTATTATATATAAAATATAACTAATCGAGAATTTTTGTTAAAAAGTTTCAACTAATTTTCATTTTATAAATGTAAAAAATAATATGTAACAATTTAGTACTTTAATAAAAATCATATTGAAAATGTAACATATTTTAAAAATAATTCTCGAACACTTTTCTCAAAAACGGTTAATTACAACTAGGGATGACGGATATTTTAAGAGCGGTTATTACGTAACCAATATCAAAAAGTCACAAATACAAGTGATCAATACTTTTCAAAGAGGGGTGTGATTCAAATCCTTGATACGATCTTACTGATGATATTTCGATTACAGGTTTTGGATCATGATAGAAACTAACAATCGATACGATATCACTGAAATTTTCCGGAGCGGTGACTTCACTGGAAAGTAACAATTGATACGATCTGTCCAATGGAAGCTCTCGAAAGAAATCTGTGATTGGATTGAAAAGTGAACGGACCGGTTATTGGAATTATCGTATCGTATCATTGAATTGCATATCACTGAAATTTATCGGAGCGGTGATTTCACCGGAAAGTGCGAGGCTTCACTGGAAAGTGCGAAGTCACCGCTCCACTTTACGGGAGTGACCGATATTCGTATTTGATGATGCAATATTCCATACAGATCATTTTTAATTGCTCGTGACATGATTGACTTTGATTACATGTATTCTGTTTACTACTGGCGCCATCTATTGGTAGAATATAGGACTACAGTAAACATTTTAAAGAAATGACATATATATTTAACTCACCTTTTCCAGAAAATGGTTCACTCTAATAAATAAATAGTTGTGAGAAAAAAATATTTAAGAAATAAGCTGAAACAGATAAATTAATTCAATCACACGTTACTTAAATTAGTAAATTAAGTATTAATTACAATTAATAAATTTTATATTTAATATTAAGTAATAATTTTTAATTAATAATATGATTGAAATAACAGATATTTGGAACGCATATTTAAAAATAACAATAGCAATATTATTTGTTATTCAAAAAATCGTGGATTATGCATCTCTAATTACAACAGCCAATTACAGCTGTAGCGATCGTTCTAATTCTCTCAGAGAAAGCGCGATATGCGTTTCATCTCCATTAATCATAAATTGGCCTTGAATGCGCAGCATGACTCAGTTTCCCGCCTCTCGGGGAGCGGAGAGAAACATAACCAGAGTAGCTCCGAGGGACAGAGCGTGCGATGTTGTTGTGTGTCTAATAAAGATATATTTTTGATATAACCGAAGAGTGATTGCTTCCAAACCCTTACATGGAGTCAGATTATGACAAATAACATTATGGATCAATCAATCCTCCTCACAGCTTTTTAAAAAATAAATACAATAATGTACTCCATTCTATATAGTGTTAATATTAGATATCTGTCTTTATTTGTCGGGCCAATAGCTGCCGGTTTCTTTTTTTAGTATTAAGTTATAAACGTTCAAATTAAGCAACAGTTCTATTCAGCCGTAGAAATGAATTTCTCATAAAATAAAATTAATTATAGCGAAATGACCGATGCTACACTATCATTATTTTTTGTTAGAAATAACTTTATTAAATTTGTCACGTTTTCTTTTCTTTCCAGATTTAGAAGAGATTTTCAAACTCATTTAATTTTTTACAATAAATATTCAGTAATGCATTTACTGCAGACCAAATTGCCATTCTATAAACATTTTCTGGTTTGTGTCCAGAAATGTATTCGCCATAATCATGTATTTGTCCATAATCATGTTCATGTACATTCACCAAATTATTAAGAATTATCTCTGCTGCTAAATACTTTTGATTTCAAAAATTCCTTTTCATATATGGTACATAATATATGAATTATAATATAAAATTACATTTACATTGTTTTTATTGAAGAATTTCAAAAAAACTTCATATAAAATTAGTTTTATGAATATTGGCTGCTGTGTCAACTCCAAGTAAGCAATAAAAACAATATTCAATTCTATTGACACTTCAAAAAATATGAAATAAATCTTTGAAACATTAGAGAAACTTTCTTTGGCTGCCATTTAACTATATATTTTGTCCTTATTTTTTGTTGGAAATAACCTAAATTTAAGGTAATTTTGAGGTAACAAAAATATAGCCAGACTTTCTGACAAATTTATATACGTACATGCGGAGCCAATGAATAAAATAATGAGCAGAATATCATCATTACATTGGAGTACCTTTTACTGTTTTCATTTTGAACAATCAAGGCAGATTGCTCTTTAATAAATGTGATCGATAACATTGGTTAAATTTTCTTGGGTTATATTTAAATTTGCCATGAATCTGGAAAAAAATATCTGAATTCAGCAATGAATTATTTGTTTTCATTTCTGGCAGATGCTCTAATATTTCTTTAAATTATTGATGTTATTGACTTTTATTGGTAAAGAAATATTTGGTATATTTGACAGGCTTGTTTTTCCAACAAAAGCTGACACCTCTAATAAATCATTTATTACGACAGATAATGCAATTTCAGAACCATAACTTAATTGAATATTCACAAATAAAATTTTGTTTCCTTTATGAATAATCTTCCTGAAATTTGGAGAGTAATTTGATATTAAATTAATTAGATTATCTTTCATATTTTTATCAGATAAATACTCTATGTCAAGAACATTTTCAGAATTAACATTTGTGCATACTTCCCTCACTAATCATTCAAAATTTACATCAGAAAAACTTTCAAAAGAAGTATCACTTATTAAATTAACATCAACAAATTTATCCTTATTCAAAGATATATCATAACTCTGTAAAAACAATTCAGAGTCAGCGTCCCTACTCGAACTAGTAGTAATACTTTTATTTTCATTAAGAAGAGAAGTTGAATTATTATCATTTTTATACAACAAGCAGAATGAGAAGAAATATGTTTTGTTTCTTTTTTATTCTCACGGATTAATTTATTTGATTCGTTCCCGGTATACGGAAGGAATTATGCAACGTTGATATTCTTTTTCACTTGACTCACGCTCGGATTTATTTTCAGAAACGCATTCCATTGTAGGATTTTTACAGGAAAAAGTATTTTTAAGATCTAAATAGCTATTAGCTGGTATAATACATTCAGAAGAAATAATTTGTATCTGCTGCTGCTTTTTATCAACATGATTTATATCTATCGGCATTAACGGAAAACTAATAACTGAACTGTTCTCTAATTTAATTTTTGTGCTACGGCCTACATAATTTGGATTAATAATCATCAACATGCTTCCGCTATCAAGCAAAGCTTTAATTGGAACGTCGTTTACAATAATATCTACGTATTCCAACTCTGTGGTTATTAACTCTTTTGGAATTTCATTTGATTTAAACATTGAGTTTACCGGATTTGAGCTATGGGATCTTCCATGATTGTTATGTATCCTAACATCAACAGTTTGGGGACAGAATTTTATTGCAGGCGATGAAGAATTACATTTAAAACAAGTTTTCCAATCAGTATTTCCATCGTGTACATGACCATTATTTTGACGGGAATTACTGATAAGCGACCTTGAACTATAGTCATGTGTATTTCTGCTTTCTTCCCAAAACAAACTTTTGTTTCTTGCGCGGAAGTAAATGTCTATTTCTTTTGCTAACGTCAGCGGTTTTAACCAGTCTGAGAAGAGTCGGCCTTCTCTTCAAAGGGGATTGGGCGCAAAAAGTCATTTGGGGCCCTAATTTTTTTGTATAGCGGAAAAAAAATACAAATATGAACATATATTATTAATGCATATTTATTAATTGTGTGTTTTTTTCTTTTTTGCTAATACATCAATTACTTCAGAAAATTACAATTTTTTGTAATTTCTTTTTCGATGACAGCAAGTGCATTTAAGCGTTCTGAATACATGCTTGACCGAAGATAATTCTTCATTTTTAATTTGCTGAAAGAGCGCTCAGTACTTTAAATAGTATATAGTAATTAGCAACGTAAAGAAAAGTTTTAACACAGTTAATACATTTAGAAATAATTCATTATAATTATTATTTAGTGTGAACTGCAATATGTCTTGTGTTTTATTTACATCTCTTTCATTCAAAATCAAATCCCGTAACAAACAAATTTCTTGGATTAGGTTTTCATCTACACCTGTGTATAAAACTGTACGAAGTTTTTGGAACATTTCTCTTATTCATATTTTGTATCTTGTGACAAAACCTGACAACAGCTACGAAAACACTTTCAATAGCTCTTAATCTCTCACTAAGAATAGATTTCAATTTTTCTAGCGCCTTTGTGGTTTCTAAGTGTTTAAGACTGAAATCATGTATAAAAGCTTAAAGGATAAATGTAGGAAGAAGGTATATAAATTATTTATATCATTATTTTTCAAAATATTAAGTTTTTTCATGTATAAAACAAATTCCTAATTAAAGATGAGTTTAACAGAAAAGTGAAAAAAGCTACAAAATACTAATTATATTTAATACATTCCATACTATTAAATTTTAACAAAATGAATTATTACATTTTACTTACCAAGTTTTGAGTATTATTTGTTCCACTTGGAGCTTCAATTCAGTTTCTGGATACTTTTTATAGCAAGACACAGTAATTAAGGTTCGGCAAGACTTAAGATTAATGTCCAGTTACTTGCAAAACATGACCAAATCGTGCCAACTTTCTGAATAAGAATGAGTTGACGATCTGCCTAGCCAGGACTAATAGTTAAAATAGTTATAAAATACAGTTTATAGTCTATACATTATAGTTTAAGTATAGTTTTATAGTTTGCAATTATAATAGTTTCAAAAAAAATTCGAACTCCATAATTTAACGAATCAGCACATTTTAGATCTCCCAGAATCTGAGCAACTTATTTTTTGAATGAACAAAAACGCCTATGAATGAACTTATTTTTTGAACCCCTATGAGTGAACACAATTATTCAAAAGCGTTTTCAGCTTGATGGATAAGATTTTGTATATGGTCTCCACTTCAGATTTTTAAATTTCTAACAAATTTTGAACAAAGTGCATTCAGAGGAAATTTGTTAATTCGGTGGTCCAAAAGTAATTTAACACAAGAAACAAATCGAAGAACGCTAAATGAATAACATTTGATTACAGATTTAACACCTGATGGTGTCGTGCCCGCTTTAATGAAAGTTCGTGGGAATGTACAATCTGTAAGATCTGCTTATGTCAGAACTCTTTTGTTGATAATTAGTATCACAATTATTATATATGATGATGATGTCGTGTCCGCGTTACCAGGGAAAGGGGGTACAGTAGCTTCTGAGGGTAAAGACCCCTGAGCACCCGAGGGCAGAAGTCTGACTTCCAGTTCATATGAAGATAGCGCTCACACACTCGCATGCACAACCCTTTTTTACAGAGAGGCTCTTTAACACACTTCACAGATAGAACACAAGGGGGAAAACAACCATACCAGGTCTCCCAGATCACGGGGAAGACGCGCTACCTCTAGGCCAGGAGCCGGCAATTTTGCCCCCTCTAGTATTCTATGCTTGATTATTAGATTTGTTCCATTGTTAGTAATAATCATTGGTTATATTTCAGTTGTTATTGGATGCAGAAGGTTTCAACAATCACTTTTATTATTGTTGTTAGCAGAAATATTACTGTTTAATGTTAAACAAAGGCACAAAATACAAACAATATAATAGATGAAACAATGAATCCACCTTCTGCTTCTCTGTTAAGAATCATTTCTCTTTTTGCAATTGATCATTGTGTGACTTTTTTTTTTTTTTTGAGCTATGCTTGGTGCGATTTGTGAACATTTCAATGAGGCTACGGCCATCGTTGGATGGATCGTCCTATGGACGATTTGGGAACTGTTGAAATATTACATGTTCCCTCACTTACCCTCAATCGGAGATCTGTTTTTCAATCCTGATTTGGATCAAGATGTTGATACAACATCTGACCCACCTGTGACTAGAGTAGAATCCGTCCCAGTGGTTCGCTCCTACACGGTATTTAGGATTTGCCAGGCTTTAGAACTTCCAGCAAAACTGGTTCCATCTGCAATCCAGAAGTCTGATATCCCTGTTGTAGAATCCTATACGGTCTATAAACTGTGTTATGCTCTGGGTTTGTCTGCACGGACGGATCCTGTCAGAGTGCCAGTTGTAGAATCCCTTGCGATCTACCAGTTCTGCTTAGCCTTGGATTTTCCAGTGAGATAGCGGTCGCAGAAGGACGCAGTTTAACATCAAAACTGTCGTCGGCTGCCCGATGCAGTTTTCAGATCAGAACTGTCTTCGGATGCAGCGATGGTGGCTGGGTGGGCGGGGAACAAAAGTAGCCCACCTCCACGTGGTGTTCCCTGAGCAACGCTGCAGTTCTTTGGAACTGCATCGGCTAAGAGGCTACTCAAGTATGAAATAAATAATGAACTTTTTATTTAGTTTTACAAAACTACACATCCAATTTTTGATTTTGCCCAAAATTTTTAATGCCCCAAAATTTCATTACAAGCATCAAATTCAGAACATGCAGAACGTGTATTTATGGTAGCAACAACTGCAATGCTTTTTTATATATACGTAAGAATTATATATTTATTTTTTCTAAAAAAATAAAAAAAAAGAATTTAAAGTATGCTTTTGAGAAAGAATTGTTGCAGAACTCACACATACAGAAAATCAGTTGCGTTGACAATCATCAATCTGATGGAGGAATTTTATAATGATTTAAATTTGAAAAATTATAGTAACAAAAATTTATAAATTCATAACATAATTCGTAGCCATATATTTATAGCCGGTTATGGCAAAGTAGATTAAAGGCCTTCTTTTCAAAGGGGCTTGGGTGCAAAAAGTCATTTGGGGCCCTAATTTTTTGTAAAGCGAAAAAAAAATCTGAACATATATTATTAATGTATATTTATTAATTGAGTGATTTTTTTTTCTAACAATTATTCCGAAAAATTACAATTTTTTGCAATTTCTTTTCCGTTGTTTAATACAGCAAGTGCATTTAAGCATTCTGAACACATGCTTGATCGAAGATAATTCTTTATTATTATTAAGTTACTGAAAGAGCGCTCAGCACTTGCTGTAGTAACTGGCAACGTAAATAAAAATTTTAACACATATAATACATTTAAAAATAACTCATTATAATTATTATTTTGTATGCATTGCAATACGTCTTGTGTTTTATTTACATCTTTTCCATTCGAAATCAAATCCCTTAACAAACAAATTTCTTGGATTAGGTTTTCATCTACATCTGCGTTGTAAAACTTTACGAAGTCTTTGGAACATTTCTCTAATTCACATTTTTCTATCAGTGATTAATTTTAAATCAGAAATACTATTTAGTATACTTTTAAACCCATCTTCTATTTGTACAATAACAGTATCAATTACAGGATTATAAAAATAACATCTAAATTCCATTACTGTTTTTTTTAATAACTTCGGAACATTATCTTTTTCTTTTTCGAATTCGTTTTTCAGGAAAATGTTCAAAATATGTGCTAGTCGAAAAATGTGTAAAAGTTTGTTCTTAAAGTTTGGATTTCAGTTTTTATTTTATTGACTAAATTTGAAATCCGAGTCAAGAACAATTGTTTCTCCTTCAAATAGTTTATTGATAGTAATAATTTTGGAAAATATTGCAAACAATAAACATAAAATAAATGACATTCCTTGCACCTAATAAACCTTTAGCTTAGGATACCGCTGTATTATCGTTACTTACATCAATGAATTCTTCTAGGGCATTACAAGCTCCTTCAAACTGTGCATGCAGTGCTTTCATCTAATATGTTTTGGATTCCCAACGAGTGTCACATAATGGTTTAAGAGTAAGGTTTAAAGGCTTTGCAGAATTTCCCATCTTTTTCCTATTGCAGAAAATAAGCAATATAAACGTTGTAATATCCTAAAAAGTTTTTTTACTATATATACTGCTGGAAGCGGCATCACAAATTAATAAATTAAAGGAATGTGATGGGCAAGAAACATAGATTGTATGGGGATTTAGAGAAAGTATTCTAGATTGCACTCCTTTATATTTCCCTTTCATGTTACTACCTTTGTCATATGCTTGCCCTCTACAATTCATAATATCTAAATCAAGCTCAGTAAATATTTTCAATAGAGTTTTTGTTAGTCCTTCCCCAGTCACATCAGTTGCTTCAATAAACCTTATAAATGACTCATTTATAGTTAACCTTTTCTCTTCAAATTTTATATACCAAGTAATAATTGAAGTTTGTTCCTTATATGAAATATCAGGAGTACAAACCCTTTGAATACTTTAGTACAGGGCTGCTTTTATATCATGATTAATTTTGTTGAGGACTTCATTACCTAATGCACCGATAATTTGTTCTTGCTAGAAAACGCACAATTCTATTTTTCGAATTTATTATTTTGTTTATATGATCCGTTAGCACAGGCGTATTTACTTAATAATTCGTTCAAACATAAAAAATTTCCATTATTAGGCTATCCTTTTATTTCGCGATTTCCCCGAAGTGGAAGATTAGAAAAATAGAATCATTTGATTTGATTTGTTTTACCAATAGTTGAACGTTAATTTAGTCGTTTTAGTAATTATGGTGAGATTGCTTAATGGCCGAGAGATTTCAGCAAGCTGAGGAATAAAACGCCAATGCCAACAACAAGTTTGTAAGAAACTTTGGACGTTTCATATTTTTAGGAGGAGGGATTTTTATAATTGCTTCAATTTTTGCACGATCTACTTCAATTCCAGCTTTAATGATATTGTGGTGAATAGCATATAAGCCAGTTAACAACTCTTCTACCCGAACGATCGTTTTGGTATAATGGTTAAGTTACTGGACTGCTAGCCACAAGGTCCCAGGTACTATCCTATCACATCCCATACCGCTTCATTGGAGACCTTGAACAATGAACCTTCAACCTTCGTACAGCTGTTGTGGCGACATCTACCCGCAACCAAAGTCGTCAGACTCACTTGACGCAGCTAAACCAAAGTCGTTAGATTCACTTGACGCAGCAGACCAAAGTCATCAGACTCACTTGACGCAGCAACCCAAAAGCCGTCAGACTCACTTGGCGCATCAGCAACCACAAACGCTCGCCATAACGCTTGGCTCTAATCAACTGGGTAGGCCCATTAAAACAACAGCTACTAATAACTTAATACATCACCACTCAACATCCATATCGTTCGTCTCACCACCGATTCACTGGAGGGAGAGTACTGTGGTGAATAGCATATAAGCCAGTTAACAACTCTTCAACCCGAACGTAAGTTTTGATATAATGGTTAAGTTACTGGACTGCTAACCACATGGTCCCAGGTTCTATCTTCGCGCATCTCATACCTCCAAATATAATGTCCTAAATACTTTATTTTTGGACCGCGGAATTACATTTGTTTCTGTTTGCATGAAGTTTAAAGTGCTGAAGACGGTCAAATACTTGACGCAAATCTTCAATATGTTCTTCAATTGCCAAAGATAAAGCAATTACATCATCTAAGTAGGCTAAAGTTTTGATTTTAAGCCCATTTCTGAAAAAGTCCATCAGCCTTTGGAAAGTTGCAGGAGCTGTCTTTAATCCAAAAGGTATTCTTGTGAATCGATAGATTCCAAATTGACACACAAATGCAATTTTTTCTTTGCCAGAAGGATACATTTGAAGTTGATAGTATCCACTTTTCAAATCAATGGTTGTCATGAAAGTTGTTTGCTTCGCGTTTTGCAAGAAGTTCATTCTTGGTAGAGGATATGAACCAGACTTTGTTATTGTATTGAGTTTGCGGTAATCCACGCAAAGACGAACTATACCATTGGAATTCGGGACAAGCACTACTGGTGCGGTATAAGGAGAATCGCATTCTTCGATTATTCCATCTGCAAAAAGTGCATCAATTTCTTTCTTTACGATTTCTTGTCTAGCAGGAGACAATATGTATGGTGGTACTGCAACTGGTAAGTAGTTGCTTGTATCGATTTTGTGTTCAATGAAAGGTGTAGACTCTGCCTCTGGTTGAAAGTATGTTTCGTATTCTTCGAAAGGGAGTTGAGTCTTTGCTTTTCTTTCAGAAGAAAGACCTGTTCCTTCGTTTTCATGAAGCTAGCAAGGATGTGCACTGCTAGCAAAGTATTGATATCAGAATGATTTTATAAAATGGAATTTTATTTGAGGAGATTCAGAGAAATACCAATCTCCTTTTTAGAGATCTAGGACGATTCTCGCAAATTTTTAAAAAATCGACACAGGGAAGAGTTTTGTTTCCTCTGGCGTTTTTAATGAGTATCTCCATTTTATGTATCAGTCAATAAGCAAGATCATATCAATAATTTTGTTCTGGAATGACAAGCCGTTTTTCTTAAGTCGTTGATACAGCCTTTGTCCAGCTACTGAATTTGAAGCACCTGTGTCAGCATATACCGCTGCTTGAGTGTTACATATATAAATCTCAATTATACTTCTTGGATATCCTTCCATTAAAAAAACTATAAAAGTTCATATGGTTGAGATTTGATGATAAAGTTACATATTGTCGAGCTATTCTATTGCATGTATAACATTTGACTTTAATTACTCCAGAAGCACCACCGTTATAAAAGGTCAGCGATACTCGGTTTTCTACAAGTCCATCTGTGCTTCTTCCAAGGATCCCCATGCCACCGAATGCATACTGACTCTCTCAGGGCACATGAGAAAGCCAGAAACAAGTCTCGAGGAAGAATGGTACAGGAGAGTTACATCAAAATATCAAGTTAAATCATGTTCATAAATACCAAGACCTCTTCAAGATTACACAATAACTGAGACCAAAATGCTACTTGTCAAACTCAATGAAATTACTTATTCAAAAGTGCAGTTCTCACGAAGGAAATCAAAACACAGGACCCAGACGGACTATTATTATTCTATATTTTCTTTTAATTATTTTTCCCTCCCCCCCCTTCTCTTCTTCCTTCCATCTTGTGCTCATCCAACTGGTTGGATAACTTAGAGTTATAGGCACCGGGGCACAGGATGGCGTTATGTTATTTGCTTCTTCCATGGGATCTGCCATTGCTAATGGAATCCCGCCTACTTTGACTGGGGATTCTGGGATCCTGCATACTGTGATTGGGGATTCCAGACAGAGACTGTCAATCATATTGAATTTTAGAACCTTTTGAATAAAAATTTCGTTTATGATTTGTCTTCTGTGTATCTGACTCTTTCTTATGGCTTTCCAAATCTAAGTTTGGCGTTTCTTTTTTGTTTCGTCGCAAATTTAAGTAAATATCCAATTTGTCTATTAGGTCATCGGGAATGACCTATTCGCACCATACATCTTTACTTCTGGAGGACACGTTTCTTCATTTGATCGACGATCATCTTTTCAGTTGATCAAATTCCGGAATGTTTAATTCTTCCAGTCTTCAAAATAGTTTCTTAACTCAAAGTTACGTAAAATCTTTCCAGGTTTTATCTGGGGCCTTTCTATGCTTGGTGAAAAGATTACGCAATTTCTCTGCGCTTAATTTCAATCTTTTCAAAAGCCAGTGGCGGATTTCCGCACAGGCGTTGGAAGCGGTCGCCTCGTGACTTGAGATTTGGGGGGAGGGCTCAAAACCTATATCGTAATGCTAGTAAACCTATATCATATTTTTTTCCATTGTAGATTTGTTCAGAATTTTTTTTCCCTTTTACTTAGAAAAAAAAAAGAAAAGAAAAGAAAAAAGGCCAAACGTAAACCAAATGTAGGTGGAAATAACTATGAATGAAAAAACTAAAAATAAATAATTGCAAAAATAGTGATATTCAAGAAATTTCTAAGATACAAAAAATTATAAAGTCTTGAAAAAAAACAATATATTAAAACCATTTGTTCCAAATAAATTGCAATATGATTAGCAAAATCATATGATTGAATATTCTTATTAACTGAGGGAGATATGGTATACAGGGACCGGAATATTTAGGCGTACCTCACCTGGATACAAATCACCTAAGGACTGCAATAAAGGAATCAACCGTTGAATCACTAACTGCCTCAATATGATAAGTTTTGGTTGCTAGACAAACAAACAGAGCTATATAATCTTTTGTGATCCTCAAGCAACGACCTTTGTAAATTTTAAAATTACAGGTCCAGCCTAATCAATGCCTGTGCTAAGAAATGGTCTTTCAAGCATTACTCTTTGTTTTGGCAGACTTCCCATTAGTTGACTATTTGATGACAATTTATATCTTTGATTTATGGATAAAAGAATGAATAAGTTTCTTACCCTTTACAATCCAATAGTTTTGTTTTAAAAAATATTAGCCTGTAACCTAGAACCGGCATGCATATGCGTAATATGATATTGCTTAACAAGTAAAAAAGCAAATTTATGTTCACCTGGAATTATTATAGGATGCTTAACATTAAAAGTCAAATAAGAATTTTTCAATCGACCTCCCACCCGTAAAATACCGTCATTATCAAAAAAGGGAGAGAGTGAACTCAAAACACTTTAGAATTTAAAAGTAAATTGTTCCTAATCAATTTCAAATCATTCTGAAAACATGCAATTTAAATCCACTTAATAATTAATTTCATAGCTGCCTGCCGTTCACTTGCTGATGGAGGGAAAAAGAATGAATTTGGCAACATATTTTCATCAGCTGCAGACATCCGTTTTTTGCACCTAGAAATAAATCTTAAACAAAAAGAGATTATATTTACTATTTTAGATAAAGAAGAACAGGTTTGAAATAAATTGTCCACAGTGTCATTAGTTAATTGAACTGCAGTACAAAATATAGATTTTGTCTTTTGTTCAGCAAAGACAGTTGCATCATTATCAGTCTCATTACTGATAGAAGATTGTAGAGGCCAATTTGAACTGTTTAACTTCAAGAATGATTGTCCATGCCACCAAAAAGGTGAGTTGTGGAGAAGTTTAGGATCAATACCTCTAGAAGGGATGTCCGCAGGATTCTCTTTTGATGGAATATAACTCCATTGTTGGTAAGGTATAACATCTAGAATTTCAGAAGTCCTGTTTGCCACAAACAGCTTCCATCTTCTAGGGTGATCTGCTAGTCAACTTAGAGTCAGACCAGGCGTGGAAAGAAATGTCGTAACTGGAAAAAACATCCCTCACAGCCTTGAAAAGTCTGACAAGTAGTAATGCACCTAGAAGTTCCAGTCTGGTTAAAAACACATGCTTAATGGGAGCTACTTTAGTTTTAACAGCCACTAAGTTCACTTCATTCCTTTCAGGAGATATGGGTTGAACACAATAGATGACGGCAGCATAAGCAGATTCTGAGGCTTCACAAAATCCCTGCAGACAAATACTCTTCGTAGTCGTATGGAGCCACCTGGAAATCTTAAGATCATTGAGAGTTTTAAGCTTTTCTTGAAATCGTAACAATGTGTCTAGCCATTCCTTGGGAAGTGGAGAATCCCACTCAAGTTTCAGCAGCCACAAACGTTGATAAAACATTTTCAGCGTGACTGTGCATGATGGAGATAGCAAGCCAAATGGGTCAAAGATCTTAGAGGATTGTGAAATGAATATTCTATTGGTAATTTCAGTTCCAAAATTCATGGATATATCAAATGATCGTTACAGATCAAATTAAGAATCTTCTAACAGTATAAACACGTTTAATTTCACATTTAGAATAAAGTGTTACGGAAACGCCTGCAGCAGAGTGCTGCTCAAGCCAATAATAAAACATAACAGTAATTGCTAAGAGCATAATACAAATTGAACATTAAATTGGTTGCCAGATACAATGTCATACATTTAAATGATGATAATAAAAGAAACACAAGAAAACAAAAACACACGAGAACAGAACAAATAAAATAAATACAATTATAGTTAAAATTAAAATTACAAATACATCCAACATTTAGTCTTTATTAGTCAGCATCAGGAAATGAAATATTTCTGTTATTTCAATTTAACATTTTTTTTGTTTAAAAACAATTTTATTGAAAAATATTCATTACTCAATAATATTTAAATAAATAATTAAGTCTATTAAATAATATATTTAAAATAAACATTATTTAAAATAGTACTAGTAATTTAATTATTTTTAATAATATTTTCCTAAAATGCAAATGCGATTTCCGTAACATCAAATAAAAGGGTGTGAGAAAAATATTTAAATAAGCAATTTTCGTTAGGAAAATAAATTTGTGGTGGTAACATTATAAGCCAGCTAACAACTTCCGGAGAAGAGTGTACACTTTTGTCCAGTGACTTTGTTACTCGGCTATGAACCCTAACGTTGCGAGTTCGAACCTCAACCTGCACATTGGTGACCCTGGTTCTGAACAACCACATCCTTCCTTCAGCTGTCGTGGCTCCATCTACCGGCAGCAACCACTCACACACGCTCACCGTCGCCCGCCATAACACTTGGAGCGATATCAACGTTCGTCGCTCGCCATAACGCCTGGCGCGATAATCACGTTCGTCGCTTACAATAACTGGCGCGATAAACTCTACCGACTCACTGGTGGGGGACTATTGTGGTGGTAACATTATAAGCCAGCTAACAACTTCCGGAGGAGAGTGTACACTTTTGTCTAGTGGCTTTGTTACTCGGCTATGAACCCTAACGTTGCGAGTTCGAACCTCAACTTGCACAAATTAAACTTTTATTACTGAAAATATTTAATATAAAATATTTATTACTGAAAGTATTTAAAATAAAATTTTACTCAGAGATTCTCTAAGTATTATTTAAAAAAATCTTAGATGAGAAAATTTTATACATTTTCTTCTTTCTTTTTTTCTCTGCATTGTTAATAGAAAATACCATTGAATTCTTCGGTCAAAGGATGTTGACACTGTTTATACGAATTCAAAGTTTGGAAGGAATGTAAATAAGGATATTTTCTCCTAATAGTTACTGAATAGAACGTCATTTTATTCTTTTATGTTAACAATTTTTTTTATTTTTATAAAAGGGTTGCAATTTTTTTTTATCTGTTTTATATATACATATAATGTAAAAATTGTTAAAAAGTAAGAGCAAATCTAAAGTTCAATTCATATTACTTTCTTGGTATAAATAGAATCTACTTAGAAAGGGGCTTCAAAATAATTTAGCGCTTGTGGCCTCATGTTGTTGTGGTGATTAGCATATAATCCAGTTAACAACTACGCTACATGAGCGTAGTTTAATCGCTGGACTGCGAACCACAAGTTCCTCGCTCATCTCAATCCGCTAAATTGTCGAAATCCGCCGCTGCTTCTGACAATTTCTCGACGGCCAACTATGAACTGAATGCGATGGAAGTCCGCATTCTTATTCAAATGACGTTCATTCGGGCTATAATTTGCATTACTTTTGGCCGAATAATCGACAAAATGGCAAGTGAGCAAGACGCCGTATTTTAGCAGATTCATATTTGTCTTTCTACTAAGATGTTATCAAAAGTTATGACAAAACTATTTTTTCATCGAGTATTTCGATTATTTGCAAGTGGAATTATTAGGAAAAGTACTTTTATATTATACATGAATAGGGAGATAGAATTGTTTTTTCTAATTCAGAATTCAATGAACAATAGTTCTAAAATTTCTCGTCATTTTATTTATCTAATTGTTATTTCCTCCGTAATGAATTGGTAAATTTATTTTCTGTGAAAATTCTCTGACTAAAATCTAGTTAATGGTTAAACTAAATTTAATAAAACGCTATCTTTTCACCCAGCACTCTTGTGCAATATGCATGCTAAGTAGAATTACTTTAATGTAGCCAGATTATGGGAACTCATTATAAATAACGGAAATAAGTAAATTGTATAATTGTAAATTGTTCATTTAAAAGTAAAATATCTGTTTTCTGCAACCTAATTTATATGATGCAATTATTACACTAAAGAAATATTACTGACTGCAAATGACGACAAAAATTAAATATCTGTGATATGTTAGTTTTTTAGCTGCACAAAAAGAACCTATCCAAGTATGCACTAAATTTATTATATAAATTACTACCTAAATTCTTCAGGACCTGCATTCAGAATTATAACTACGTAATTGGAAAAAGCATTTTTAAAAATTTTCTTTTTCATTTTTTCTTTCAATTACTCTTCGCTACAAAATCTATATAATTTCAGGTGCTTCTAAATTTTTAATAGGCTTTAGATAAAGATCTTTTGATAAAATGTTAATTAAAATAGTCATTCATCGAATATTCATAATATATTAACCCTTGACATACGAATTTACTTAACTTTCTAATTAAATGGCACATATTATTTGGAACAATTATTATTATTTTTATCCTTAAAATAATATAAAAGATTTTGAGGTAATGATATACAACATTTTTCCAAAATTAGATCTTAGTGTAGATATATCTCAAGAGTCTCATAAAAAAAATAGACTGAAATATTGACAATTTTTGACGGTCAGTAAAAACAAACAAACAAACAAACAAAAAAAAAACCGAGAACAATTTTTTTTGCAAATATTTTTGTAAATTTTTAAGAATGAAAGAAAGGGGCAGTATTTGAATAAAAAAGAAGAAGCTAAATAATACTTAATATCCTTTAATTAAATGTAAAAACTAATTGTTATGAGTTATTTTGAAGCCAAATTAGAAAAATTGTGCTTGTGTGTATTACTTAAATTAATAAATAAAGTATTAATTGGAATTAATAAAATTTACTATTAATAATAAATAATTTTTAACTAAAATGTAATTGAAATGGTAGTTCTTTGGAACAAATATTTGCTATTAAAAAATCGTGGAGAATGCAAGTTGTCAGCCTACTCTGTATTCTGACATCAAAACATTTTTTCCTTTGTTTGTTTGAATGAGGGGGGTTTAGGAATTTTTAGCTACAAAGGCTGTCATCCCATTTTTTTATCCTATTTTCAGATTCTGAATAAATTCTGAAATTATACCAACAAGACATATTTTTCATATCAGCTGCTACTTATGATTTCTACTTGTATTCATAGCCTATATAAGTTGTAGATAAGCTTTAGATGATTAATATTAAGCTTTCGAAAAATATGCTGTCTGATTGACAGCGTAGATAAAGTACGCAATTATTTGTAAGTTTCTACATTTAAGTCCATTAAAATGTTTCTATTTCAAAATGTTTGAAATTTCTAAAATAATGTACTTATTTCGTACGATTTTTATGTTACTTCATCAATTTATATTTAACAAAATAAATTATTAAAGGTATATTTTTGAATAAAATTGGCAGCAGCCTCAGCTGATTTTAATTTTATTACTTTTTTTCCATGTCATGAAATGAGACGGAAAATGTTTTGCTATGAATTATCAAATCGAACATCATGAAGATTTTCTAAACTGTTGGAAACTTTGCAGTAGTTCAGTGTTCAAGAAAATATTTACATTCGAGTTATACTTAATCACAATCAGCATTTTACTTGTTTTCGCTTTTGCGCATCTCATGTGTGATTAAACCATACTGTGAACTTAAGCAAACATCAAAGCATAAGTAAATTGAGCGAACGTTTAAAGGTATATATGCATGTGTACATAGTTGATGAAATACAGTCACCTAAATAATTCACTTATAATGCGTTTACACTATAAAATTTTCAGTGCTTCTTTATATAAAGTCAGATAAAGACGTATGAAAAAACAGGGAAGTATTTTTAAATGAATTTCCGTAGTTGAAGGATTTAGAACTTCATTTGTAAGATTTCTTTTTGTTAATAAAAAGGAGTTTCTGTTATGAAAATGGAGTTTTAGTAGTTAAAGAATGAATATAATCTTATAGGAACGTATTTATTGTAAAGCAAATTTCCTTCTGTGTAAACATGTCTTGTTTTGAAGTCTTTCCTCATGATGTGCAAGCCTTTTTTTTTTTTTTTTTTCTCTTTGAAAACTAACAGTAAACTTATGTTAATTATTATTTTAATTGATGGAAAGTATCTTGAAATTTCCAATGTTTAATTTTTTTCATAATATTTTTGACAAATTTACTAAATATTACAATTTATTTTTAAAAATTTAATTGTGACACTTAAAATATCTGTTTTTCTAGCACTTCTTTTTTTTTATGTATATATATATTTATTAATATTATTTTTTTAAATACATTTTTTAAAAAACTGCTTTAGCAACAGAATAAGTATTCCTGTCTAATTAAGTTCAATATTTTTTAAATCTTCATATTGAGAATAATATATATATATATATATATATATATATTTCTTTCAAGAATAGTATATATATTTATATATTCTTATTTATAAATATATATTTAATGTATACTTGTTTATATCTCATCAGAATTTTTGTAAAGTACTGGTGGCATTTAAAAGATGGAATCAACATCAAGTAGTTCAAAAAGGTCAACAAAACCTGAAGGCCATGAATCAGAGGAATCTTCTTCTAATTTAGATGGAAATTCTGCTAAGGAACCTGTCAATGGAAAACGTTTGAAGAAAGATGACAGTGGAATTAATATAATACCAGAAAGTGATAACTCTGATGGAAGTGATTCTTCTGATAATAGTATTGTATGTGTCTTGTCTTCGAAGTTGTGTGACCAAGCAAATGAAATTTCAACAGGTCCTGATGAAAGTGAGAAAGACAGTAATGATTCTGGTAATTTAGAATCTATTAGTATGACAGAATCAGAAGCTGCTGCAGCAGAAGAAAATTCTGCAATTGCTAAGCCTTTTGAAAGTTTTCCTTGTTTACAAGATGCTATACGTAAAAAAGCATCTCGTGATCCCCCTGGCATTATTAGTTCATCAGATAGTGAGGATGATATTGACATTGAAAAAGTTAAACCAAAAAATAAAGAAATTAAAAATTTTGACCCAACACCAAATGCTCCAAGACCAAAACATAATTGGTCAGCACCTAAATCAATTCTTTCTCGCCAATATGGTTACAGTTCCAAATATTCTCCAGATCTCTTTAGATATAATTGTTATGGTGCTCTTCATATGGTGGAGCGTTTAGAGCTTATGTATAAGATGAAAAAACATGATGGTTGTGTTAATGCTCTGAATTTTAACACTACTGGAACTAGATTAGTAAGTGGTTCTGATGATTTACATGTGATAGTATGGAACTGGACTATATCTGAACCTGTTCTAGAGTACAGAAGTGGACATCAAGCAAATGTCTTTCAGGTTAGTAATCAAGGAAATCATTTGCTCAATTTATTGTATTTCAGGTATATAAAAATATAAACTAAATCATGTAAAAACATGAATCTTCTATCATTTATCACTGTATAGTTATTTACAACTTTAGTTATGCAATGTATTTTTACATTCTGTTAAATGCTTTTCAATATGACCCTAATAGATTTAAAAATAATTGATTTATGTGAGCTGAATTTAATTTTAAGGAGCCTTAATCAAAGTAACGAAACTTTATTTAAAATTAAGATTGCTTTGTTTCAAAGGATTCTTCCATGTCTTAAAATATATTATTTATCATTGATTCTTTCACTTCAAGTTTTCTATATACCATCAATTTAAGTTGTTCTTGCCTACACTTAGAAGGGGGGGGGTATATAATTTATTATTTCTAAAACGAGGTTATTGCATTTCAATGTTCAGTATGATTGATTGTTAAAGAACTTGATACAAAATCAATATTTGACTATATAACTATATCTGAAAGTGGATTAGAATTTTAAATAAATATATACTTATATATTATTTTAGGCAAAGTTTATGCCTCTCAGTAATGACTGCTTCATAGTAACTTGTGCTAGAGATGGAGCAGTACGCCTTGGCGAGCTATCCTCGGAAGGTGTATGTAAAGGTACAAGGAAACTTGCTCAACATAAAGGATCTGCTCATAAGGTAAATTTCTTAAACAGTGATTTAAGAGACTGTTTTACTTTCAAAGATAATATTTTAAGATATTTATTAATAAAGTTCTGTTTAAATTTAAACCAGATAAAAAATCTGAAGTGTTTTAAAAAATGTGCAACAATTCTTTTTGGACCAAATATATAAAAATGCTTTTTACTTGAAAACTTCAAATTATAAAAAAATGAGACTATGTGGTAAATTATTTATTGAAATCTTTTTAATTAAAAGAAAGGAAAGATCGTTCAAATTTAATTTTTAAAACCTGTTGAAACCAAATATCTTTTTTTTTCTGGGTTATGTTCTATAATTTATATTTCATATTATAAATTGAATGAATATTCAAGGATATATTTGTTGTCTTTGTATTATTGACATCACTGCTATCTTTTCATAAATTTTTGAAACACAAAAATTTTAATAGAAAAATTATTAACAATAAATTTTTTATTGTAGTGATTATTTTTTTTAATGATGTTGCCATGACATTACAAATGTAACTTATTAAAAAATTATTTAATTCTGACACATTTTATTTTATTATGACTGCATTTTACTGAACATTAAAATAAAAAAAATTCTGAAAAATTTAAATATATATCCATTTTAAATTTAATTGATATAGAAGTACATTTATATTTAAATAACTTAATGAAATTTTATGCTACAGGATTATTAAATTTCTCATTAAATATTTTATCAAGATTTCTGCAATTTAACTTTTCCAGTGCTTGAGAGGATAAAGTTTTGTAATCAATCTTTTCATGTATTTTCTTATGTGTAAGAATTTTTAAATTTTATACACTTATGTGTTTTTAGTGATAGTGCTTGTTTTAATGTTTTCAGAACTTAATTATCAGTTATTTGATGAATGTAATTAATTTGTCATCCTATACTTGGGGGTAGGAAATTTATGAAAAAGTTTGTTGCGACTACCTGCAATATTAATTATAATAAATCATAAATTAAAAATGAAAGAGTAAGAATAATTAGGATGGGGAAAAAAAAAATCTAATTTTTTAATAGCCCAATAAAAGTTTCTAAAAGCTATTTTTATTTATGCACATATATAAATATGTTTTGGCAATAGCAAAACTTAAATTTTTATTAGATGGTAGCATTCATTTTTTTAATACAATAGAAAAACAATATTTATGTGATTTTAGCATTTTAAAAGTTTGTTTTTATATAATTTGTCTTGTCATAGTCTAGATATAATGATCTAAATTCATTTTTGTTGAAAACTGCTACTTATGTATATCTAATGCCGAGGTTCATTTTCTCATATTTGTTCATTAGTTTAATATTTCAAAAGTAGATAACTTTCTTTTGAATACTGCTTACCTTGTAAGTGGTATCTTATAAGTATTTTTAACCTGAAGGTTCATTTTTCATATTTGCTTATTAGTTTAGTATTTCAAAAGTAAATGATTTTCTTTTGAATACTGCATACCTTATAAGTGGCACAAATGCTACTCAATGAATTTTCTGCCTTTTCTTAGTAGGTTGGTGTATTTACTATATGATAATTATAATTATTTTATATATTGATAACAATGACTTAAACAATTAAAATTTCTTTTCCCACAATTTTAATTTGCTTATCTCAACTCATTTTGTTCCCTGATTTAAGAAAAAAAAAAAAAAAAAAAAAAAAATAATGAATCATAGAACATGATATGGAATGACATTAGAATAAAAAAATAATACACATATGTTTGAAATATTATGCATAAAATAGATTTTTTTTTATGCTTTGTTTTCTAAATTTTATATTATTCTTATCTAGCTTGCTCAATCTCTCTCTCCTTTTTCATTTTTTAAATTTTGTTTGAAATATACCAATTTTTACTCATATATCCTATAAACCCATTTAGCTGTTCATTAGTATTAATCTAAAGTTGTTGGTTGTTGTTGTTGCTAATCTCCATGGCCTAACTTAGTCAGATCAAATCCAAAAATCTGTTTCAAGAAGAAAGTCTAAAACGAGGAAGGGAGAAGAATAAGTTAATCTAAAGTAGTAACCATTAAGTAAAGTACAACATTTATTTATTTATTGTAATTTAACAAAGCAATTAATTAAAATAATTAGTTAAATAATTGATGTTATTCCAAGTTTTCTTTAATCTAAATTCATTTAGAAAAAATGTTACAATCCTAAATGATGGCTAGTTTGTATCCATTAAAAATGCTATTAATAAGAAAGAAAAAAATCATCTTGCTGATCTGTAATTCGAAAAGTGATCGCTACTATACTCTGTTTCACCCTAACTTGGCAGTATTGTAAAAGGCAGAAAATGTGACGCTCCGCGTTGGGAAAGAATTCCCCATCAATTCCGACTTTAAAATAGTTAAAATGCTCAGAAATTTATCAAATAATATCATAAATTACAGAAATCCTTTTTTTATCAGTATGTATTTAAAATTATTCTCAAGTTAGAAGTGTTTATCTGTTAAGTATTTTGTAAATAAAGCGAGCGAATAAAACGAAACGATTGACATAATGAATTCCACTTTGGCTAGAACCGGTCTTCAAGGTCAAATATTTGGCGTGCTTTTCTTTTACGTCTCCGCCAACTCAGCTTCATTTAGTTCCCAACCATTATCATCTTTCGTACTTTTTTATTCTCGCTTTTTTACCAGCTGATATTTTTGATACTATTAATCACATTAGTAGTTATTAGTTTTGATTGTTGAATATTTATTCGATTCGTCATTTCTATTCACTTCCAAAATGTCTGAAAAAGAAAAAGTGTTATCACCGAATACGCTGTGCACACCTTCAAGACGAGTGAAATCAACAAAAAGTGCAACATGAAAACAGAAATAAAGGCATCCAGTCCTTTAAGTACCCCTGGAAAGAAGCTACCAGGCTCAGTAGGTAAACATTCAGGTCAACTTATGAAAAAGTAAATATGATGATGTAAAAACGATTTTACATTAAAATATGATTTTACATTATCCTGTATCTGACGAAAACTCCATGCATTTATTCGTAGAAATGAGATCCCAACATTAGATAAAGTTTTAAAAGATGTGAACGATGATACAGATATCTTATCTAAAAACATTAACCGAACTACGCTTTACAGAATATTGAAAGGTTTAGGGTTTTCTTTTGAGAAACGATGAAACGAAATGAAATAACTTTAATGATTTATTAAAATAATGTATCAATAATATTGAACAAAATAATGAAAATAAGGAAAAAATTAATTCTCTGATTTAAAATGATAATATAATAAAGTTAATAAATATTTACTATTTGGCGAAAAATTTGCGAGATAAAGCTCCGCCAGCGATCTGCATTTCTAGTAACTTTATTGTTTAAAGTAACCCAGTTCCCCTCACATCGACTGTGATTCGGCATGCCTAGAATATACACTACTGCCAAGTTAGGGTGAAACAGAGTATAGATGCTACTACTAGCTACTTTTTGCTACTAGATGCAATTCCATCATCAAGTTACGAAAATGTTAGAGGTTCTGGAATTTATTTACCAAGGGCTGTGGAAAGTTGTCATCAGTTATGGGAGACAGAAAAAGAGAGGAAAGAGAGGAAAAGAAAAAGAAAAAAAAAAAAAAAGGACATTGGCAGGCATTGTTTTGGTTTTGCTGTCAAGATTTCTGTTATGATTAGTGGGCCATATAAGCAGGCTTACAGTCATCACAAGAGGGAATGTTTCATTCAGATGTGCCTTGGATATTCTCTTTTTTTATTTAGAAAATACAGATGGCTTGATTGTATTTTTCTCTATGGTCTGACATCTGCCATAATTATGCTTGTTAATCCAGGTTTAAAATCCTACTGATTTAACCAAGAACAATGCTATTATTTACACAAATTCTCTTAGCAGGAGCAAAGTCACTCTGTTTCATTAATCTGACTTGTAAACATTAAAATAAAGCTTGTTGAACATTATATTTGGCCAACAAGCCAAAATGCAAAATTCACCTAAGATAAGTTATTTTTTCACCAATCCATTCATTCTTTCAGATGGATTTCTTGGAAAAGGATTAGCAAATTTGTTTTCTCTTCAAAGAAAATTCACATTTTTGTAAATATCAAAATAGATGCTTCTTAGATGTGATTTGGGCAACGTTTTCCTTAAAATGAAACATCAAACGACATCTTTTAATTTTTAGGTGAATGTAAATTTTAAATTTAGAAACTAGATGCACATATAGTCTAATTTTCACAAGAATAAATATTAATTTTAAAATGCAGTAAGATTTATGTTTAAATATACAATGCAAAAATTTTAAGAGATGTATTATCATTGTACCAAACTGTGTGTGTATATATATATATCTTTTAATAATAAATATGATATGTAGGGCATTTTATAGATTAATTAAATTGTTTTAGGAATTTAAAAATCGGAAACATGCCAGTTCAAATATTCATAATTAATATCTTTACACAATTTAAATGGATACATTTCACATAATTTGTCAAATAATAAAATTATAATTAAACTAATCGTCTTTGCCAGCGACAACCTAGTTTGCCATGAATAATGCTTACTAAAATTTTTAATTAAATATTTATGTACTTTGGTCTCTTAGTAGCTTATTCACTAAGCTTCAAATTTTGGTAGTCATATAACTTACACTATTAGAAAAGCTTTACGATGTTCAGAACATTGTACTATATATTTCTCTAATTTACTGTCAACTTCCATCAGTTTTAAATTTGAATTTGAAATTGAGCAGTTAAAACTTCAATAAATACAAACTTTTTTGCTGAAACAAAAAACAAACACAATTTTAAAAAAAATGACTGCAGAAAATCGAATCCTTCAGTTCTGTAATCTTATGAATTGCACAGAATATTTTTTAAAATAATTTATGCAGTATTTCCAAGAATTATTCAATAAAATTTGTCTGATTCATCATAAAATTCAGTTTTTCCTTCAAAAATATTTAAATGGGGGTAAATAATATTTTATTTTATTTCAATCAATAATAAACTTCTGAAAATAATTATCAAGTCTAAATTTTATATATCTCATCAATCGTATAAATCATGTTCAGTAAAATTATTTTGACAGTCTAGCATTCCAATCTTCTCGGATCAAGCTTCACTGAGTTATAAAGCTTTGAATATCATTATTTTAGGACAATCAACAATTTCATTACTTTAGACAATCAGTCTTGAGAAAGTCAAAGCATTTATTGTCTATTTTCTTCAAAACAGTTGATGAAGAGGTCCAAATTCATCCATTTTTATAGGAATAGAATAGAAGCATTTAAATTTTCATAACTCCGTCAGTTTTTGAGCAAAAAAGTATAACTTTTGTTACTTAAAATATTAGTATTTCAAAAATATTTGATTAAACATGACTCGCAAAACACGGGATCTGCATAAAAATGTCAATTTCGTAATTAAAATGTTTACTGATTGAAATTGCATAAAATATCCTTATTTATTTCATGTAGACCATTTTGTTAGCAGATGTATGTCTATCTTTACAAATTAGCTGTTGGTTCCTGATTAGAGTGAATATCTTGTATGTATTGAACTAAATACAGTGGCTCACAAAAGTGTTCGTACACCAACAAGAATCAATTAAAAACCTCATTATTTACCATTATATATTATTATTTTTACATGAAAATTTTTTCATAGCATATTTTTACAGTTTTTAATAAAGCAGTGAAGAATAAATTTTAATTACGATGCAAATTATTTTTTAAAAAAGGACAATAAATAAAATTGCACAAAAATAGGACACAAAAGTGATCATATACTTTAAAAAAAATCACTAAATATGAAATTTTCTAAATTTTTATAAATGTTTAGTATTTAGTAGGATATCCTTTATTCTTTATAACAGCTTTTAAACGTTTGGGCATAGATTTAACTAAACGGTCCGTTACTTCTGCACTGATCTTGTTCCATTCTTCGATCATTACTGCTTTCAGTTGAATTTTCGATTTAATGTCGTGACTTCTTATTCACACCTCTAATTCTTTCCAAATATGTTCTATAGGGTTTAAATCCGGTGATTGAGCTGGTGTTTTAAGGGTTTGAGGGAAATGATAGAGGCAAAAAAGACGAACATTCATGGCCGTGTGCTTAGGATAGTTGTCTTGGTAATACACAAAGTTGTTTAAAATGCCCAATTTTTGTGCTGACACTTTTAAATTATTATTGAGAATATTTATATAAACTCTTTGATCCATTATACCATCAATGAATACTAAATTGCCTACTCCAGCCGCTGACATACACCCCCAAACCATGACACCTCCACCGCCATGTTTTACTGTTCCAACTAAATTCTTGGGATTAAGTTCTTTGTTTTTTTTTTCTCCATACAATGATTCTCCCATCCATTCCAAAGATGTTAAACTTGCTTTCATCTGCAAATAAGACACAATTCCAATAGCTCTCTGGCTGGTTTATCATAGATTTGGCAAATTTAAGCTTAGCAATTCTGTTCTTCTGACTTACAAAGAATTTCTTCGTGCAGAGTGGCCATGTATACCAGCATTCCGAATAATTCTACGAATAGTTTCACAGGAAATAGAAGTTCCATTTGATTCATTATATTGTGAAGTAAACTTTATTGCACTCAGACGTGGATTTTTTAGAAATTTACTCACAATATTTCTTTGACTTCTAGCTGACAAAATTTGAGGGCGACCATTACGAGGCTTGTTTGCAATCCTTTTTCCCTCTCTGTAACGTTTTATTATGCTTTGCACCGTTGAATGACGTAGATTAGTTATAGTTGCAATGCCTCTAATTGATTTTCCATCTTTAAAATGAAATATAATTAATTTTCGTACGTCTAAACTTGTTTCTTTACGAATGCGCGTCATATCTAAGAATAAAGTAAATAGAATAAATAATTGTGATATTAAATACTGAAATCAAACGATTTTAGTGTATTTTTCAATTAGAAGAAAAATAAGCCACAAAAGATATTTTTATGATAAATTTAAATAAATAATGTTTGGATGTACGAAGACTTTTGTGTTCTAATTTTGTGACATTTTTTATTTATTTATTTTTTAGAATAATACTAGTTGATTTTTTATAAAAATATTTGTTCAGTTTTATTAAGAACTATTTAAAGATGCTAATTAAACAAACCCAACTAATAAAATGCTTTATTAAGAAGTATAGAACACAATTTCTGCAAATTTCTTTAGTGTATGAACACTTTTGGGAGCCACTGTATGTTTTAAATCAAATTGAAACACTAATTTAATATGTCACAAAAGAAAATGTTTAGAAAATATCATATTTCAAATTTATTGCATTTCGTACAGACACATGTTGAAAATTATACTTTTCTAGGTATAATTTGCAGTAATATTTAACATATTTTTAATTTGAAATTTTGTCAATGTGATGACAACACATTGATAAAAGCTAATTTTTTCCCATGCACATCTAATGTGCTCGAGTAGGTTAAATTTTATCTTTATTTTACGTGAAATAAATTTTTGAAAAATAATGGTTAAAATTTTTATTTAAATATTTATTAAAAAATAGAAACTTAATTTATAAGTAAAAATTATCATTAAAACGATAATAATTTGCAATTTGTTTGTTGTCCTTTCATTGATTATGACCAAAATTTTATGCACAAATATTATTTTAGTCATAAGCCAAATTTCTTATATCTAAGTTGTGATATTCTTTAATAATAATGTTAGCATAGGTACTAGTATAGGTTGACAGATAGTCACATTATTAACAAATATGGTCCAAAATTTGATACTCTGATGATAAAACTATATTATTTTGTCTATATAGCTTTTTAAGTTTTAAGTTGTCATGTTCCTAGGCACACATGCCATTGGATTTCTTATTGGGGGATGTAATTTAAAGTTTTATAGAAATTAACAAAAGAATACAGTATTAAGACTATATACTAAATTTCATCAATCTAATTCAAAAAGGTTTTGTGCTATTGGGTTCACAAAAAACAGATATAATTTCCAAAATGTATTTTTAAAATTCTGAATTTCTAAAATGTGGAGATGCATCAAAATATTAGGATTGAATTTTTTGACGATTACAATATTTTCTATTTATATATTTCATGTATGAGAAAGTAAAAACCAAAGCATTTTTTTTTTTTTTTTTTCCTCCCTTTAAGTTATCCTTCCTTCCTACGTTTGGTTTTGCATTGCATTGTTAAATGGAAGGTGTTGCATTTTATCTTTTTATTTCCTTGCATGTATTGTCTTAATTACTAAATGAACTTTTTTATGAAAAAATATTAAAATTTCATAATTAAAAATATTAAAATTTTCCAGTAGCTCTTTTTTTAAAAAAATTTGGTAATGTTTAAATTGCATTTTATACTAAGTATATTTTGGACATAAGTATTTTTTTGATTGAATTATTATTGGTATATTATTAGAGTGGCTGCAGTTTCATTTAATTTTCTAAATAAAAGAATATTTTAATTTGAAATTTCTTATCATTTACCATATATCTTTCAATTTTAATCAATAACCAAGTAAGAACTTAAGTTTAGTTAGTTTTGATGAGTTGATTTTTTTTTTATTGAATGAAATTTATTTTTGTAAAATGAAATATTATTATGATTAGAATTTCTGCATTATATTAAATATTATTTAAGATTCGAATTTTAAAACATCTATTTCATATAAGAAATATATATTTTTTTTTACTTATTTATTTCTTGAAGCTTGCACTGCAAATGGATTCTCCACATTATTTTTTAACTTGCGGGGAAGACGCTGCTGTTTTTGGAATAGATTTGCGACAGGAAAAGCATAATAAGTAAGTACTTAAATTTAAGAAATTGAAAGAATATTTTAATATGCGTTTTATATTTGTTAAAAAAATCTTGCTGCTAGATTCAAATCTCATAAATTAGGGAACAACCTGATGGTAATGAGCCATTTTGTGAAAATTAATCTGGATAAATGCTGAAGACTTAGATTTCATATAAAAATTACCTGTAATTTCCAGTTACAAAGTATTAATCCTTACAAATTGCTTTTTCTAAAGTAAAAAAATAATTCTTGAGGCTGTCAATTATAGTTTTTTAAACATTGGAACTGTTTAGCTGTTTTTATATATTTCTATTGTTCATGTTTACAGAAACAAAATTTTGTTACTCTCTTCATGATGTGCTTAAGTTTTAAAATTCTATAAAATTGTTTTCACAATAACAATAAATACACTTCCTTAATATTTTCAATATTTAATTATAAAGATTGAATTTAATTAAATTTTGATTTCATACCAACTGATAATGTTATATTAGTGCAAAATTCTACTGTATTAATAATAAATTTTAAATTTAAAAAATGGGATATATAAAAAATATATTTTTTATAAAAGTATTTTTTAGTGGTTGTTTTTTGTATTCTATTTTATTTTTAATGTATGTCCAAATTGAGCTTTAAATATTTTCTTTTCAGATTATTAGTCTGTAAAAGTAAAGAAAAGAAGGTGCCTTTGTATACCATTTTCATCAACCCTCAAAAATCTTATGAATTTGCAGTTGGTGGTAGAAGTCAATATGTGAAGTAAATATGCTATAAAACATATTTTGTCAAATAATATGTTTCTTTAATTTTTAAAAATTAAGAAGTTCCATTTTTGTTTCTGTAATGAACTTTTTAAATTTTAGAGTCTATGATACCCGTTATCCTCTTGATACTGCTTATAAAGACTTTTGCCCTGAACATTTAGTAAGTTCTATCTATAATTTTTTTTTTTATTATTCATTCCTTTGTCTTTCTGTGTTTGGGATTAAAATAATATTCTACTAAATTAACAAGTTAATTTTTTCTTGCTTTTCATGCTTTTGTATTGAATATTAAGAATAGAGAAAGTGAATTTTTCTCTTAGAGAATTAATTGATCCTCAGTTATTGTATATGTATAAAGTGCCAACTTTACTTCTTTTTATTTCTTTGCCTGAATTTGACTTATTTAATATTTTGTAAAGTATTTTTGTGAGAAAAATAGTCATAAAATGATTTTTTTCTTATATTGTACATAATTTTAATGCATTAAGAATTAAAAAAAACAAAATTTGTTATATTTGTCTTCTGTGCAAATAAATCTTCTGAATCATGAAAATTAATTGTAATATATTGTCGAATCTTATCCATGTCTTTTTATAATTTTATTAAATGTTATTTTATTTGTATTTCATAAATGATTTTTTTTCAACAGGTGAATGATAATAAAGTAAATGTAACTTCTCTAGTTTACAATTATACTGGAACAGGTAAAAGAGGAAAAAGCTTAAAAATCATATGCATTTTTCTTTTCAACTTTTTTTTCTTGTCAAATGTATTCATGATTTCCCCACCTTTTTCCTGTCTAGAAATCTTGGCATCATATAATGATGAAGATATTTATTTATTTGATGCTGCAGCAACGGATACCACAGAATATATTCACAGATATAGAGGGCATAGGAATAATCAAACTGGTTAGTTACTTATTCTTTAAATAGGTTCTGAAAATTTTTCTGTGTATTTAAAGATATTTTCTTTCTTTCACAAATTCTACTTTTCCTTTATTTTAAATGTTCATCTTTTATTTTTTATTTTTAATCATATAAAAGGCATAAAAAATAACTATTATGTAATCATATTTTGTTTTTTACACGAAAAGTGATTTTAGAATAATTTTAATAATTCATAATTATTAAAATTATTATAAGTAATCTTAATATTTGCTATAGATTTTAATGTTAAAAGATTTTATTTGGAACTTGGATTTTTTTCCCCCTATTCTGGTCTAACCCTCTAAGTGATAGCCTTAGGCAGATAAGGTAATCACTTTTGATAGTTTGATATATTCTCTATGTATAAAATATGCATATTAATTATATTATAGCAAATAATTTAGCAACTGAGTGTTAGAATTGATTTACATTATATTTGATTGGTTTCTAATTATAATTTGGTTTTTTTTTTTAAAGAAGTTATTGAAAAAAAAAAATTAGCCACGATTATATTCTTGTTTACTTTCTGTTTTCTTAATTCGATTGATTTGAAATTATCCATATCTGCCTTAAAAGTTCTCTTGAATTTTTTTTTTTTTTTTTTGCCTTCTTTCTATATTAGTTTTAATTTTTAATATGATGCAAGCAATCAGTTTCTCTAGTTTTTGAAACAATAATTTTTTATTGATATAATTAAGAAAAATCTAAATGTTTTAAAAAAATCAAACCTTTTTTGTATTTAGAATTAACTCTTCCATGAAATATTACAATATTTAAAAAAAAATAGATGGTTGTAAACTCATTTATGGAATAACATAGTAAGGACTTGAGACAATTATGTTTCCGTATGCATTAATTCTAAAAAACATTCCTTGTAAGAAGTGGGCTTCTCCTAAAGAAGACACGAAACCAAAATTATGCTTCATATCACATCAAAAGAAACTGTTTAAGAAAAATATTAAACTTTTTTTATAAGAATAAATAAAGAAAAATGTTTAAAACCTTTGTATTTCTTTAAGAACATGATTGCCCTATCTCCTATAGAATTTTATGATGATTATAATTTTTCAGATTTTGTGTTATCAAATGCTTTATGTTTCTTTGAGGAATGTTTATTTTCTATGATTGGACTTAGAATCATATATATATTGATTTAAAAAGATAGTGTATTTAGATTCAAGCTGAGTTTTGTTTAGATTCATGAATTTTATTTTTAGAGCTCTGTTTTTCTGTTTTCAAAGTTGTATAGTATAGTCCTTTTTAAAAAAATGCAATTACATGATTATATCTCTTAACTAACCTCCATGGAAAAATTTGTATGTGTGTATTTAGAATTACTTAAAGAAAAGTTGTAATTTTGCCTTTTTTTTTTGTTTGAAACTGCTTTTAAATTTGAAATATTTTTTGTGAGATGCTGATGTTGAATTGTCTGTTGGGTTGATGATTTGCTTGAACTCAATTGTTTTTCATTCTTCACCTTCAGATATTACTATTACTGTACTATAATTACTAGTTCGTCTATTATTCCATATAATAAAATGACATAGCAGATATAACTACCTAGTGAATATGAAAGTACTATATCTTAAAACATGATATAAATTTAGTAAGTTTTATTTAAAAGTATTTGGAGTGGAAAAAATTGAAGTTTCAATTTTTTTTTGTATATTTTATATAAGTTATTTGTTCTTTTAGTTTTTGTTTATTTATCACCAAATTCGATTTCATCGAGTGATTCTAGTTTGGAGAAGTACCAGATTAGGACTTGGCTAGTCAAATATCATCTGTTTATAATTCTTTTGATCACTTTTGTACTATATTTCATAGAGGGTTACATTATCATTCTGCAAGATACTGTACTGGTGACTCAAAAGTATGCTTTGTTATTTCAATCTATCATGATATTTGTTACTAAGAAACTGCTTATATAGATTAAATATAATTTAAGGTACAGTGTTAGTACAGTGCAGTATAATTTTAGGAAAATAATGAGGTTAGAACTCTCTGTAGATTTTAATCCAAGCAGGTGTAGTTTTCTGTAGATGCATAGAATTAACATTGCAATTAGTGTTAAGACACATATTCTCATTTAACAGTGTTTTGGACACAATGTTCCATATGAATTTTAAGGACATTCACATTTTAGTAATTAGAAAGTTTAAGTTATTAATGTCAAGATGCTTTTTTTTTTGTTCCTTTGCTGCATTTGCCAATTTTTAAAGATGTAATTTATTTTAAATATAATCTAATTTTGACTACAGAATTTATATTTTCAAAAGAATAAATAAATATCTATCTTTGATATCTTTTTTTATTACTTTCTCATATTCAAAGAAAAAAATGATTTGTAATTGTGAAATTGATCCTCACAGATGAAATTTAATGTGGTATCTATATCTAAATTTATAGATTTTGATTAAAAATTTGTATCAAATATATTTATTATATTAACAATAAAAAAAACATTAATAACTTAAAGATGAAATTTAGCATACAGCCTTTTGTCCGAGTTGCAGCTGTTTATCAAATATAAAGTAAAATTCACCAGTGATTTGATTTTGTATTGTTTTGTAAATTCATGTATATCTAAATGTGTTTGCCAGAAATGCAACAATTTAGAGCATAGGAATTTGGCCAATAATCTTAGGATGAAAAGTGTAACTTTATATCAAATTTTCTATTTAAATGCCCTAAAATGCATTCTTGGTTTTTATACTAATTTATACTGTTAAGAAATGCTTTACTTTTTGTCTGTATATGTTAATGTTAAAAAGGGGAGGAGGGGAGATCACTTGCACTGTTAATAATATTGACTACCATGTACTGTTGCATCATCCCAATAATGACACACTTGAAGACTTTGGTGATACATCTCGGAAGCACTGTCTCTTCTAAGGAGAAGTAAACAAAATCTGTCTTAAAGCATTCTTAATAGTTTTTACGCTCTCTGGAGAGAAAGTTCTGTATGTGAAGATCTACTAATTGAAATTTCATTTATAAGCACTATGGGTTGTTAATAGGTAGTTTCTTGTTGGAACTCTACCTATTGCAATGGTTCTCATGGCAAGAGTTTGGAAAAATTTCTTCAATTCTTCACCAATCATGGTTCCTAGAACCCAAAAGCATCCTTCCTTCAAAAGTTTATATATAATTTAAATCCTAATTCATTTCCTAATTTTTATCTTAATTTAGCCCATATTAACTTCATTCTAAAACGGTCTCTTATTTCCTGATCCAATTCCACTTTTTATTTAATTACTTTTAACACATGCTCTATAAAATTACTCACTTTAGTATTTTCCCACATTCCAAGTGAACGGATGAAAATTCTTAATGTTTGCAACAACGTTGTAAAAATACCTAAATTTCCCTTTCCTCGGACTACACATTTCAAAGAAATCCCTATCAAAATCTTATTGTAAAAACACTAAAGGGAAAAATGTTGGTCTTTTTTACTGTTGTGTCACGATGTAGACTGACATATTTCTTACCACTTTTTATCTGTATAAATTATGCCTCCGGAATGAAATAAATTAAGTTAATTAAACCCAAAGTTAAATATTTAAAAAGTTTCTTCTATTTGACCACACAACTGCTCAAATATGTTCACATACATACATATATATAAGTCCAATGCTTTGTCCATGTTATCTTATATGGGAAAGATAACTAGAGTAATTTTGTTTGGATTTTAACTGGCTAGGAATATATTGTTAGAAATGTAAAAATCTTGTACGAGTTCATAAATGGCTCATCTAGCTCAACAGAGGTAGAAATGGTGGAGGAGGGTTGAAATTTTCATTTCACTATAATTTATTCTTAATATTGAAGGTAGAAAAATAAATCAACCAAATTAATGCCTCATTAAGATGAACAACTTTTGCATTTAAAGTTTTCCGATAATTGCAATATCTTACAAGTTAGGTGCTGAAAAGTGATTTTCTTTCCCTAATTTTGTCTATTTCTACATCAGCAATTTATGTTGTCAGCTAATAACTCAGTTGCCTTCAGATCTTTGCCTTCCAGCTTGCCGAGAGGAATTTTGTATCTATTGTTAATTTTTTAGGTATTATGAAATAAACATAAGCTTTGTTTTATTTCATATATATAAATTCAAGTATGAATCACCTTGTCATTTATGTTCTGTTGTGATGCTCAATATTTTAAATTTACATTTTGACTTTCAGTGAAAGGTACTAATTTCTTTGGATCTAAGAGTGAGTACATAATGAGCGGAAGTGATTGTGGTTGTATATTTTTCTGGGAAAAACAATCTGAGCACATTGTGAAATACATGTATGGAGATGAAGGAGGAGCAGTAAGTTAATTTTATTATGTATAGTTATGTATGTTGTATATGTATAGTTATATATGTTGGAACAGTTAAATTTGATTCATATAAAGGTATGATACAAGCATAAATAGATTCATATTAGTGTTTATACTTTTCATATTTCAGTACTTAGGAATTAAATGTTTCACACATATACATGCATATATCAAACCTCTTATTCAGATTTGAATCTCTCTAATATTTTTTCCTGAAAGTTAATGATTGAGGTTGGAATTTTTATAAACAAGCAAATACTGTGAAGAATATTAAATGCTTGAAACAGAAATTATTTGAACAAAAAAAGATATAAAAAAATTTTTTTTTGTAAGTCATTTTGATATCAAAAGTATCTGGTATTATATGTAGATATTATTTTTAATTAAAATTATACTAAAAAAACATTTATGTTTTCGAATATATCAACACAATTTACTGCAGTGTGTTTGATATGATTTTTTTTAAAATTGCAGCTAGTAACCAAACTAAAATTATAGAATAAAATGAAAATAAATAAATAAATTATGATATATGTTTTTAATATAATTTTTTTGTAAAATTTGTGAGCATCAGATTTTGTATGAATTATTCATTTAACAAATCTGCTTTGTGTATCTTAAGATTTATCTTATTTCAGTATTAAAAGAATATGCAAAAATAAAAATATAAGATATTTTTAAGCAATTTGTTTGATCAAATTAAAAACAAAAACAAAAAGGTAGTTAAACTTCATAGAACATTTTTCCTCATGCTCTCACACAAAAAATGAATTCCAATGAATGTTTTTAAAATAACTATTTTATCTTAACTAATTTGATTATTACTAATTTGAACTGATTATTACTAATTTGAACTAGATCTATTGAGTACCAGAAACTGACAGAAAAGAAATATTTTGTCAATAACAATAATTTGCAACTTGATCAGATATTGTACCAAATAGCATTAATGTGTCAGCATTATTAATTGTTATGATGCAGTTTTTACAATCATGTGCATGGCAGTCTGTGACTATGTGAGTCTATTATCATAATAATAGATCAAACAACTTCTGATGTAAGCTAAGTGATGTTTCTTTTCATATTGCTTTATCAAGATTACCATTGTTTAATCACAATCCTGTGTGTCTTTAGTGAGATTATAGATTTTTCCCCCCCATATGAATAATAGTATTATTCTTATGTTGATTTACTTACATATCTATTCAAAATAACTTTTCTTAAGGGAATACAAAAAAATATTTTGGAACTATAAAGATTTAAAAATGTTATTTCTATCATATATTATGTTTTTTAAGCATTTTTGTTGGTTTATATGTTGAAATATTTTGTAATATTGTATTTTATTATTTTCTCTTGTTACAGGTTAATTGTTTAGAGCAACACCCAACTATGCCCGTATTAGCCACAAGCGGTCTTGATGATGATATTAAAATATGGGTGCCATCCTGTGAAGACCCTCCTGATTTGAGCAACTTAAAAACGGTGTATATATTATTTATCCTTCTAAAATGAATTGTAAATTTAGTGACAATATTTTAGTGGCAAAAAAAGTCTTTCAATCTTAGAGCTTTTTTTTTAATGATTAACTTTAATTTTCAATCAAATTTAAAATATTTAAATACTCACCCTCCATTCTTTTACTTCTCCCTAAAATGCAAGTGAAATTTGTTAAATATCTATCTTTCAATTAAAAAAAAAGATTACTTGGTGCAAAACTGCTTCAAAAGCTGAATGTTATTAATTTAGAACTATATTGAATTCTGTATTGTATAATCCATTCATTTTTTTTAAGATAAAAAGAAAAAAAAAGATCAAATATATTGGAAATATTATTGAATTACTTATATATTAAGTCGATTTAAATTGGTTAAAAGTACTCAGTATGTCTTTTCTGATATTAAAATATATGAATTGCAATCAATAAGCAATTAAAATTTTCAGTTTATAATTTCTTTATTCATTCATAATTACGAGGGTTATGAAACATTAAAACTTCAGGTATCTGTCCTGTAAGACAAAACAACTATGTGTTTATCTTATTTTTTTAAAGCTGGCATGGGGGGGGGGCGAGGGTATTATTCATAGGGTATTATATCAGGAAAACCTGAATTCAAAAAACTTATCTCTCATTTTTTAACTTTTACTGCCATAGTTTTAAAATCTTCCGATTAAATGTACTAAATTCTGAATTGCAGTTAGATTCTGACAAAATTGTTGTTTTGCTGAATATTTTCTATGATTTTTTATTGACTTTTGTTGATTATATAATTATTATTGAATTGCATGCAGGTTGTGAATTATGTAATTGTAATTATTTGAAAAGAATGCATTGCTTACATTTAACTACTATTTATTTTAATATAAGTTATACACTTTCTTTCAAATAGCATATATCCCGAAATATGCAAGAAAGGGAAGAAGATCATTCTAGGGAATATCCTGATGCTTTTGTTGACCAAACAATTTGGTTCCTGATGCAGCATCTTTCTAGATCTAGACGAAGGGTAAGTAACACTATTATTTAACTGAAACTGCAATATGTATATATACTCTAATGTTATGAATTATTAAAGTATGTTTAAGGCATTTAATTATCATATAACCAGGAATGATTGCAATGTTTCAAAATTACTGAAGAATGACAATTTGATGTAATTGCAATAATATTGATGTGGTATGCATGCCCTAATATTTTTGTAAAAATTTTATTATCCAAGCAAAAAATTTAATTTTTTTTGAAAATAATTTGTTTTATTGAATCATTTTATAATATTATTTACCTCTTGTATATCTTTACATTTAAAGAAATAATTACTAAGTTTAGCTTGCTTTTTTTTAAAAAAGGAAATGTATTTTCTGGAAATAACTTATTTGTAATTTGCTTAGTTAACACTTGTGAAAAACCAGCGTGACAAGCAAGATATTTTGATCTACTGAGGGCTTTTCATTAAATTTCCCAAGTAATAGATTAGAATCTGAACTATGCATATTAATTGAGGATGAATATGAGAAACAGAAAGAGAATAGTCATATAATGAAAATAATTTTTTAAACTATCTAAATAATGTTGACTAGTAAGGTTTTTTGAAATATTTTCTGATCTCAAAACTTCACCCATACTTTGTAAAAAATTTTCTTATTGTCAATGTCTGCTGTATTAATGTACTACGTTCTATCATGATTTTACATATATAGTTAACCGTTGCTATACATTGATGAACAAATGATCTTGATGAAAATAATTATTGGTGCAATTTTATGTTAGGGGCAACAAATGGGTTAAGAGAATGCGATTGCCTTTGAAATCATAGAAAATTGAGACAGAAAGTTTATACATTCATTAGAAAAAAAAAAAAAAAATGCAGATGATTGCAGGCAAATCGAAGAGAGTATATTCGTAAGGATTTAGGTACCTTGCATTGCAATGCAATTTTAAATTATTATATGCTTTAAGTTGACTAAGGAAGTTTTGAAGGAAATTTTCTGTTCTCCTTTAACTGTGCAAATGGGAAACATGTTTGTTTGAGGATATAGGTGAGCAGCTAAATTGTTCCGAAATATCTCATATTTTTTTTATGGGATACAGAATCAGGTGAATGTATTAGCCATGTTTTGGTGAATATCTTTACTGGTGAGACAATTTTACACAATTACACTACTGCATTGACAAAGTCATTGTCCATAAATAAAAAGTTATTTCTGACAGAAACACAGGGAAAAAAAGAAAAAAACCCCACAAGACATTTTCACTGCAGTTGAATTTAGAGCCGTGATGGCTTTCTCCCAATTATGAGACAGCATAATGAAATAGCAACTATGATAATGCATAATGAAATAGCAACTATGATAAAGCATAATGAAATAGCAACTGTGGGACAGCACAATGAAATAGCAGCTATGAGACAGCACAATGAAATAGCAACCGTGGGACAGCACAATGAAATAGCAACTGTGGGACAGCATAATGGAATAGCAACTATGGGACAGCATAATTTAAATAGCAATTATGAGGAGACAGGATAATGAAATAGCAACTATGAGACAGCATAATTTAAATAGCAATTATGAGGAGACAGGATAATGAAATAGCAACTATGGGATAGCAGAACAATCAGCTATATGCTCTGCAAAAATCAATTCCTGTTTTAAATATGTGTAAAGTTATTTTGCTATTAATTCTGATGCTTGCCCATTCATTCTATTATGTTTTAACTACTACATTGATCCCTTTCCCGGACATTGACCTTTGTCAGTTTTGTATTATATTAGTTACTGTCATAGGATAACAATCAACTTTTTCAAAAAGGCTCTGTAAAGGCAAATCCTTGTCATATATAGTTTTAAACAGTTACTATAATGAGTTGTCTTGAGGTTGGGACATACGTAACAAATGTACTTCTATAGCAATTTCTTTACAACATTATCCCATTTTATCCAAATCCTTATAGCTGCATTGAATTGATTTGTCATTTGATTGGTTGTCATTTTTGTTTATGTTTTTACTATTAGCATTATACAACATTATTTGTTTTCACTGTTAGTACAATGTACCAGTCATCTTAGGCCATTATATTGCAGGTAAAATCTCCTTGTTATTCTGTCCACCTGATACTACCTTAAATCTGGAAACAATACTGCAGATCATGTCCAGTTTCATGGCAATATCTGTTATCCTTTTTCCTTCTCTAATTTTTCAGTTATTTCGCTATATAAAATCAAATATAAATTATGCCCAAGTGATGTAATTTTCTCTGGTGTAACTTTCTTTCAACATGTTGAAATGTCATGCCCAGTACTTATTGGCTCAATGCTATTCTGTCATGTAACCCTTATATACAAATCGAAAATTTGAAATGTTATCTTGATTCACTCTATATCATGTCTTCATAAATATTCCTACAAATTGTCATATTCGATTTTATTGTTGACATTGAATACTAAAATTTTTTAAGGTTTCATAATAAATACACTGAAAAATAAGACGGGAAGGTGGCAAACAGACATAAATATGGAATTTATGGACGATAATTATATTGTCCATAAATAGTTATTATATTGTCTCTATATTATTTTTTATGCACTAATCAAATAAAAAACATATAAATGACATTTGGTTAATTGATTAAATTTGTTTTTAGACAAAACAAATGTCATTCTATACTTAAGTCATTCTCTATGGCAAGTATGCTCTTTACTGGAAAATGTCTGCTGTTTTTTCCCCCATTATGTATGATACATAAAAGGATGCTCTCAATTAATCAAACTCGTATGTTAAAGGAAGTTAATTGAAAATTAGTTATTGCAAAATATAATCAATATGGCGTTCCTCTGTGTTATAAAAATTTATTAATAAGTTTTTTTTTCTTATTTTGTTATTTGAACAAACTTGCATAAATTTGTATATATTTAAATTTTATTGCAAGTTTTTGAAGTAATTACCATCTAAAATGTAATAAAAATATTGTATCTCATTTTGAATGATTAAGAAAATGTCATCTTATTATAGGTCTCAAAATAAGGTGGAAAATGGATCAATTTTATGTTTTACTATAATTTAGAAATCCTATTATTTTATGGATATAAAAATTTAATCCCTGGTAGATTTTATTGTATGATAATGATAATGATATGCCTTCCATATATGAAATTGATCTTCAATTTAAAATTTTACAGCAAATTGAAGGTTCTAGCGAAAGGGATGATAGTGATTCCAGTACGTCATCTGATGATGATATGGAAGTTTCTGGTGTATCAGCTCCTCAGTGCAATCAATCATAAAAAGAAAGAGGACTCTTTTTTCTCATCCAAATTCACTACGGAGAGAAAATTTTTTGTTTGGGATTGTTATGAGGATTTTAGTTTTGAATAAAGAAAGCAATATTATAATCAAAAGGATTGTTAAAAAAAATTATTATGCTTTTTTTGCCTTATCAGATAGTTTCATTACTCCTATTTTTGTACATATATATATCTATATATTTGATTTATTTGTACCATGCGAATCTTAGATTTCTCTAATTTCTTATGAAGAAATTTTGATGATTATTCTATTTGAAAATAGAAATGTGGATGCAAAATTATAATATCTTCGAGACTTAATTGTTGTGTAACTGTGAAAATATATCTGTTTAATAAAATTAATTTTATATGAATGTTGGCTTAACAATTATATCTATTCTAATTTCATAATGATCTTTGAAATATTTTCATTTGTATTCTTTTTGCAAATTTCTTATTGTAAATGGTAAGCACAAATCTAAGAGATATATGTAATGAAACAAAAAGTATGTGTATAGATATTTTTATAATACATTTTATGCAACTTCCTAATTTTTATACATAGAAATACGTTATCCAGATAGTAAGAGTATCATTTTATTGTACTGATTAAGGCTTATAGTGAATGAAAAAAAAAAAGAAAGGGAGGGGCGAAAAATGAATGTTTCATTATTTGAAAAACAATTAGTAAAGCTGCAAACTTATGAGTTGTTTTGAAAACATCAAAATCTCGTTATTAGTACATCATTGTGCTTTGGTCTTAATTTCATTTCTCTTTTAAAACAATCTTTATAACTTCATAAGTATTCTATAGTTCATTACTTAAAATTATACAAAAGAAAAATTTTCAAGATAAATTCAATTCACATTAATATAATTAGAATCAAAAAGTGAGCATTTCCTTGCAGACTTTATTAAAAAGATATTATAATTGAGATAGAAATGAAAATGATTATCTATATTAATGAAATGGACCGAATAATGAGAGCTACATTTGTATGACAAATAATGTCTATAAATAATAGAATATTCAAATATAATAATCCATTATTATAATTGAATAACAATGGAAGTGATCTGGAATATATCAACAATATATTGTATGGCTATAGTATTTATTTATTTCTGAACCAAATTCAATTGCTTTTTGGTCTTGTTAATGATTTTAAAGCAGTCTTATTTGCTGTCCTACTAAAACATCAGGAAAAATTATTTTATATATCCAATATAATGAAAGTTGACTTTTTTATATAAAAAAAAGTAAAATGGGGTAAAATAAATCGAATTTGGTTAATTCAAACTTAGTATACAGAGAATCGAAGTTTTTTTTTTCTTTTTTTTCCTAATCAAGATCTAAAATTTATGTAATAACTTATTCTGTTCATCATTATTGATGTTTTATTGTGAAAGAAATCTATTTTGCATAATTTTTTTATCTCTAATCCGTATATTTTTCCTTAATTTTGCTATAATATGGGTAATTAGTTGTAACAAAATGTATTGAATTCCTATTGAGATAATTAAAAGTAAGCTATCCCACTCTTTTACATGTTTAAATAATGTAACTTCAACAATTTAAAGAGACCTCTGCTTTCCTGCATACTCGGTCATTTATAAATTATTAAATGCCAATTTGTTTATAAGATAATAAAACTATCGGATCATAGAAATAACCATATTTTGATGTTTTGTGAATGAAAATGAAATTCACATATTTGAAACATGGTAATTACCACTGAAAACTTTAACAAGCATATACTATCATTCTCAATCTTTTAAGACTTGTGTAACATAAAGAAGTCCCTTTAAAAAGCACATTTTTACATGAAAATAATTGATCCTTGGTATTTATCAGAGTATAGAAAAAGGAATGAAAAACATATCTTTGAAGGAAAAATGTAGGCTATCCTGACTTGCTTGCATTTCACTAATATCCTATTCAATAGAAGATGCAGCACAATAATTACAGAGCAGTGTTTTTAATTAAATTTACTAAGATGAATATGTTATAGTACTTCTTTTAAATACATGGGGTGATTGTTTACAGAAAAAAGATGCATATATATATTTTTCCTTTGACATTGGTCTCCAAACAGCATGGTATATAAAACTTTTTTTGTGTATTAAATATTTACTGTAATGAAAAATCTGACATTTTTTTGCTGTTAAAGACCCATTGATTTTAGGTGACCAGGCACTTTATGTTAGTAAATTATTAGGATTGATAAGAGTATATGATGCCAGTTATAATTGAACCTTATTTTTACTTTGATGGTAACAATAATGCTTATTTTTTGGAACAAAGAGTAATTGTTGCAGTTAAAAGTTTTAATTCAAAATACTGTGCCCAATATTTAGTTTTTTTCTTCTGTATAAAATATGTAGCTAATGTAATATTTTTATTAATAAAAAAAATGTTTATGTATTGCATCAGCTAAATTTGATTTTTGATAGAAAAATTAAGCAACTCAAAAAAATGATATAAAATATTTTTTATTCAGCAATAGATTTGGCACAAAAATATGACTTATGCTTTTAGCAAAAAAAATGTACAAAAACTTTTAAAGCAGTTATATAAATGTTATTCTTAAAAACTATATTATATAAAAGATAAAATATTTACAACACATTGCACATGAATATAGTATAAAATCTTTGGCATGATAAAAACAATATTATAATAAAAGAAATAAATGCAGTCTTTAAAACAATGGTAAGTTTGAGTCAAGACAAATACATATATATTCAAAATGTAAATAAACTATATAATTAACTAGACATTGTTATTATTTGCAATCTAGTCATCAATGAGCATAATAAATGTTCATTAATCAGTGTTTACCCATGAATAAAAATTCAATATAATCGTCAGCTTTTTGGTAAAATATATGAAGCACTTATGATAATAAGGAACCAGATATATAAAATAATGCTCTCTACAATTAAAAAATAATGTATTAACGTCTAAAATTAGTTTGCTGCAGAGCAAGCATTGTATGATGATGAATGGAATCTAACAATTTTTCCATTTCACCCATTAAAGGATGAATAATGTCAGCTTTATACTTCAACCAGTTGGAATCTGGTGCACGGTAAAGCAGCTTTTTGAAGTTAACATAACTTTGCCTGGAATAGAGAGATTAGATTAAATTCATAAAATGAGATACAGTGTTAAAAAAATTCATTTATTAAATATACAAATAATATTTCTGAAAATCTTATTATTATTTTTGTTAAAAAGAGTCGTTTAAAGAGTAAATCATTAAATAAACCTTATTACTTTATTTCTCTCCAATCCATTATGTAATTCAAAACACTATTTGAACATAAAAGTTTTTCTGTTAACAGGCCTTACAGATAAACATCCAAAAGTAAGATGCGAAATTTTTATAAAAGGAATTTGATGCCATGAAAACTAAAATTGCAATATTATTTATATGTTGAAAGAAATGTCGTTTTTAAGACAAATCTTAGGTTTGGGAGCCAACTATTAAGAAACTTTATTTTGATTACTGGATTATTGAAAATTAATTTATAGTTATATTAACGTCCTAGTTTAAAGAAACACTGGCTCTTTTGGGACGGAATTCGTAATTTTGAACCACGGTCAGATGAAGACAGCTGAGCTGGCACACCATACCAATGCGAGGGCGATTTAACGTGCATAGACCCGCTTACACGACGTTTCTTCGGTGGAAACGGGCCTCAAACCTGAGAAAATTAATAGAAATGAATAAAAATTCCTCTCAGCAAGCTGGTAGGCAAAGGTAGATTTCCTGTCATTTAAGTCAATGTTTTTAAATTTCCTTCAATTCTTAGGTTTAAAAAATAAAATATTGCACATGGCTTTTGATTTTATTGTTATTGCATTATTCAGCAGTTACAAAACAAATATTATAAAAATAAAGTACAAATAGGGAAGTTTTGTTTAAAATATATAATATGCATTTAAACAAATTCAAAATCAAGGAAGAAAGTATACATAAAAGCTTTTTTCTTCTTTTTTTTCCAAAACTGACTGCACAGATTATGCTAAAATAATTGAAAATCATTTTTTGGATTCTAAGTATTTTTTATCTAACAAAACACTTTTGCTTCAAAAGTTGTTCATCTTTATGAGATGCTAGTTTGCCTAACTTGATTTATATTTCTGTCTTCAACCATAAGGAAACAACCAAAACTTTTACTCTCCATACAATATACCAAGACCAGTTAAAATTACACTATTTATCGTGTTAACAATATAACATGAATATTTATTTTAATTGAGGGGTGGTATTAATCTAAGCAATGTCTACAGAAATTTTCCTGAAGTTGTGTCATAAGATCCATTGCAATAGATCCATCTTACCATTGGGAATATACCCAAAAGAAATCTCATCAAAAATACATCTTTCTCAACTGGGGGGGGGATACTTTAATAATAAGTATGCTACATTTAATTCTCAAGTTTCTGATCTTAACATAGAATATTCTCCAAAGAAATAAATATCTATTGTTGTTGTTTCTTATGGCACTTGCCATGGACAAGCACGCTGTTCGAAGCCAGCTGATTTAAGCCAGAGAGGGGAGCGCCTCTTGTTTCTATCGTAGCGCCATCTAGGGCCAAGAGAGCGTCTTAGTTACACACACGTCACAACCCTTTTTACGGGGCGGACTTCATTCACGCATTTCATTCACTCAACCACAGATCGTAATTTAGACCCGAATCAGAGAACGATCACCCCTGATCCAGTACCCCCAGTGGTATTACTCTCGACATGGAAGACTTTGTGACCACGACAGATTTAACGCGCGTCAGCCACCAAGCACGTGGGGAATCTTCGGCCGGCGGGGTTCGAACTCGCAACCTAAGGGACGCGAATCCGACGCTCTACCAACCAGGCTATCCCGGCCTCCAATAAATATCTTAACTATTAAAGTACATAGATAATAATAGTCATTGTAATAATAAAACTACAATTTTCATAAGGAGGGAAAGACATATTTAGATACCATTTTTATATGAAAATAAAGAGATATTAAATGCATTTAAAAAGGTTTTAAATGAGTATCTATTTGCTATTTATTTAGGAAAGGAAGAATAAAATACCAGTTGTACTTAAATAGTTCTGAAGATTTATTTTAAACATTCTAATCACAGAAAAATGAGAAAATACATAATGTTTTTAGAAATCTATAGAAGGAGATAAATACTATTTGTGTAAAAGGATATATATTTATATATATATAAAATATGAATAACAAGTGTAACTTATCTGAGTGTAGTTTTTTGCATACTTATAGTTAACCTGATGGTTCTGCAAGTCTCAAATTGATGAGTTATATAGGCCTAAACAGTGAATGATTAGTACAGAAATTTAGAAGTACAGCTATAGGATGTGAACTATATTTTTTAAAGAACCATTTCTGATAAATGAACAAATACAAGCAGCAAAAATATTGTTTAGCGATGTTAAAAAACATTTTGTTTGTTTTGTAGAAAGGTCCACAGAATATTTTTAAGCATTACTCCCTCCACCTATTGTCTTATTTTATACAACACATCACTCTGGCAATTGCAGAATCATATAGAATGGAAAACCAAAACATGCAACAAGCAAATTTGGATTTTGAAGGAGGAAAAATCAGTTTTACTAATTTCCATCCTTTGTGCGACATCTTTGTATTGACTTTCAAATTATGACTTTTAATAGGGCACCAAGTTTCTAAAATACTCCGTATATGAATACAAAAATACCTCCAATAAACAAATTTAATTATTAACTTGCATGTTCACCGTTCTGAAACAAAAAAATTAGTATCATCTTATATTTTTCATTATTACATTATAAAATACATTAAGTTAAAATTACTTAAGCTTTTCTTCAAGGAGGGTGGTATAGCTTAATGTGCGTTGAACAGTATCAGAAAAGTTTTTTAAAGTTCTGATGCCTTCATTGAGATTGGTTTCTGCAGCCTTTTTAAGTTCCGATTCTCTTGTTAATGCAGATTCAAGCTGCAAAAGAAAATTCCACACAATATTAAAATTTTGAAGTATTGATAGAATTTTTAATAGTCACAAAAGAAAATATATACTGCAAGTTTATTAACTTAGATGTTTTGAGTGAATATATATGCTCTGCAGTGTTTTTGCACTGACTGCCATGGATTCTACATTTTATATTAGCTACCTTTGGTGACCATTTGGTTTGTCAGGATTAATGGTAGCTAAAAATCAAATATTTTTTAAAATCATGTTTTAATGATTTCCTCCAAAAAAACACTTTTATATTACTAAACATTTAGGACAAGAAATTTACATGTGTCTTTTTGCAGCTGCTTCTAGGAATTGAGATATTTCTGCTATTAATTATTTTTAATTATTTCTTAAAATATTTAATTAAACATTAAAAATATATGTCAAACTTTAGTATTTTTGCTCAATTTTAACCATACTTCATCTTGCAGTTTCTAAAATAATTATTGCAAAAAAACAGTTTTATATGTCAAATTAAAAGTGTAAATAATTATCTTTTCAAAGGCTTTGATTTAAATTTTAAAGGGTGCATCATTTAATTTCCGTTGACATTTAGATCGTCCTTGTTAATATAAAGTTATATGATGTTACTGAATCCTTTCTCCACTGATGAAGGAGAATTAAATGGCTATAGCAACTAGCTGGTTTGCCAGGAATATTGGTCATACTTAATTTTATTTAAATTCTGACATAATTTTAAGTTCATGATTAAAGCAAATTAGCAGACATCAAAGCCATGTTATTTTAATTATCCTATACATGTTCAGCTCATTGTGCAAATGAACCTTTCTGATTGGAGATCAGTCCCATCACATCCTAGCACTATTAAAAAATTATATGTCCAGTTCATTTTTCTTCCAAATTTCACAGTACAGTACCCTCAATTTTTTTTTAGCTTTTAATAACAGAAGAAAGCCACTCAACCAGAGAGTTGATGAAACAATGAAAATGATTTGAATTTCAGGGAACAATGTAATCAATCTATTGTTGAGAATTGGGAAAAAATGAATAAAGTTGACAAAATTTAAATTTGCATGATTATTAAATTGGTATAGTTAAAAAAAGGAAATTAAAAACATTTTTTTTTGGTATCAAATTTATTTTTGAGCAATAATTTGTAATGGAAGACACAAAACATCAATAAAAACAAAAATTTTTGTTAGTAAAATTAAGCCTTTTAATATGGTTACAGAAAACTGAATCTTTCAGCATTGTAATCTCATGTGTACCACAGAATATTTTTAAAAAATAATTTATGCAATATTTCAAAGAATTATTCAATAAAAATTTCTCTGATTAATCATAAAATTCATTTTTACCTTCAAGAAGATTTAAACGTAGTAAATATTTTATTTCAATCAAATATACTTCCAAAAACAATTATGAAAAATCTAAATAGTATTCAGTAAAATATCTTGATAATCTAATGTTTCAATTTTCTGTGTTGAAAGTTATAAAGCTCTGAATATCAACACTTTAGGACAATTTCTTAGTCTTAATCAGTCTTAGGGAAACTCCAAATTGGTGTATTTTCATTTTAAGCCGGTTGATAGAAATGTTTCTATTATACAAAATCATGTATTTTTATATAATAGAGACATTTCAAATTTTCTCAAACAGCTTTAATTGCAAAAGCGTGGAATGTTTTTCTTTGAAATAATATTCTCTCAAGAATATTCTATTATATATACTCATAGAACAGAGCATCTGCATAAAAATAAAAAAAAGAAATTCATAATTCATCTGAACATTTATTCTTTTAAACTTCATAAAATATAATTATTTTATTTAGATATATGTGCTAATTAATAATTTTACAAATTAATTGTTGGGTCCTGATTAGATTGGATATTTTGTATATAATAAACCATGTATGATTTAAATAAAACTAAATTATTGAATTAATAATATAAAAATGTTGAAAGGTTTTTTTTTAAAAAGAAAATAAAACAATTCACGTTTATTTAATTTCATACACACACATGCTGAATATTTCATTTATGTAAGTTTAGTCTGCAGTAAGAATTGATTTAATCTTTCGATTTGGCAACACGATAAAATTTAATTTTCCCCAAGAACTCATAACATGTTTGTGCAGGTGGAAGTCTATTTTTATTTTGATTATTATTCTTATTTATATTTGTATAATTTATTTTGTTATTTATGTACATACGAAATGAAACCTTTCTGCTCTCTAATGTCTCAATAATAGAGCTTTCATTGCATTATTCATGTCTATATATTTTTCAAGGAATACAACATTTAATACATATTTATATATTTACCTCTTCTTTCCGCTGCAGTAATTTCTTGTTATCTAACACTAGTTTATAGCAGAATGTTCTGTCATCAAAGTTTCCTTTTGATGCATTATTTAGGTACCATTCAGCTATGACCATACACAATTTTTTTCGTGGCCCAACAAGTCTGAAAATGAAACAAAAATAAATTTATAATTTTTGAATTAATACAAAACTATTTTTAAAAAATCAAATTCTTATAATGAATATTTAAATAAAAGTTTTTAATCCATCTAATAAGCTTACTGAATTCCTATTTCTTTCAAATCTTCCTCTGTGAGTAACCAAAACATATCTATATCAATACCATGGTTCTCAAATACATAATAGTACTTTGATAGTTTCATCTCATTAAGCAACTTTTGAAGATCTGTTTGATTTGAATGAGAAGAAGATTTCATGCCTTGTGGATTGCCTACATTAAATAAAATAAAAAATTCAAATATCTGGTTTAAAAAATTCAATTTGATACAGACCGTATTCACTTCTAAATAATTATAAATTTTATTAAAAACATACACACATAAGATAACAACTAAAAAAATAATAATTGAAATAAAATTTTTCTGACATCTGTACAAACGAAACATAAGAATTAAGAAATAATTTGAATTGAATACGACATTTCAAGATTATACAGAAAGCATATTCTAAAAAAAAGATAATTCACATTTATTAATTTTGTCAACAATATTCAATTGCTTTTCTAATAATATAAAAACTTTTAAAGCTCTAAGATATGTAATAAGGACTACTAAACCTGCAACGTAACAATAAAACATATTTTAACTATCATATTAGAGAGAAAAATTTATATTTCCATAAAAAAAAAAAAAAAAAATTCACTATAATTCTGTATGCATTTGCTGTAAAATGCTTTAATACAATAATTATTATATATTCTTTTAAACATAAAATCAAAGTTTGCAACTAAAAGTTTGTTGATGATTTGATTTAATCTAAACAGTGATCAGTATATTTAACCAAAATTATAGATTTGAAAACAGCCCCACTGGGGCAAATTTAATAAAAAAATATTTTTTACAAAATATATTGAACTTTGTTTTCACTGTTAATAGAAATATTGACAAATTTTAAAATTCAGCAATAGTTTTCATTAACTGATTTTTAAGACTATTTCTAAAAAACTATAGCAATCAAAATATATGCAAAGTCATTATTAATTATGTGAGTGCATGTGTGTATTTTGGTACTCTTTAGACCAGATTATTTAACTTACAATCACCAAATTTCCCATATATATAAAACTTGGACAGTGCGAATGTGCACCTTGGAGCAATTTAAAATTAATTAAGCTGAATGTTATGTTTTTGTGACAAAAATTCTGAAAATATTGAACATGAATTTTACATTGTTGAAGTACAATACTGTGAAATTTAGAAAATAAATAAACTGGACATTTACTTTTTTTTTTTAATAGTGCTATGATACCATGAGGGTGATCTCTTTTAGAAACTTTCATGTACACAATGAGAAAAGAATATGCAAAAACAATTTTTTTAAAAAAAGACTGCTTTAATGTCTGATAATTTGCTGGAATCATTAACATAAAAATATGTCTATATGATTTAAATAAAATTAAGCATAATGAATATTTCTGACGAGCGAGCTGGTTATTCTAATGTGACCAATGGTAAATAAAAATGTAAAAAGACTTACAATTTCTTTTAGCACATAAATGAGCATCTACCAAATTCTTCACTTTCATATGTCCATTTTTAACTGCTAAACTTCTAGCAGTTTCTCCTGATTTTGATTGTGAATTTGGATTTAAACCCTAAAATAGTAATAAAAAATAAAATATTTTATAAACAAAATATCAAATAAGCAAAAATAATAAACACACATAGGCAAATTTCTATTTATAAAAAAGAATGCATATGTGTATTTGTGTTCATGCTCTAAAAGTCAGGCCATTTGACCTACAACTATTAAATTTGACACATGTATACTTTGGAGTAGGAGAATGCATACTTTTTGTTTGCAAAATGTTTTTGAAATTTTAAATAAAAATAAAGTGACATTTTTTATATTATTTCACAATAACTTCCAAATTGTTTCATAACAAAATTGATTTTTACACAGTTACTAAATTAAAAAAACAAATTATGATACTTGTTAAAATAATCATGATACTTTTTTCGGAAATTTGGTAGTTCATTATATATATATATATATATAGCTTAATTTCCAATAACAGATTATTACATTGATGCACAGAAATTTAAACCACTTTCATTGCTTCATTAATTATTTAATAGCATGATTTTTCCCCCATTGCTGAAGTTTCAACAAAAGTTTGTACTTAAAATATATGCTGATTACAAAACAAAAATGTACAGTTACAATACCATGAAATTTAGAAAAACGATAACTGGACATTTACGTTTTCTAACAGTTGACTAAGAAGTGTGTTTATAAGAAACAGAACAGATGCAAGAAAATTAAAATAACATGGGTATAATGTTTAATAATTTGGTGGAATTATGGATATGAAATTAAATCTAAATGATTTATCTGAAATTAAATATAGCCAATATTCTGGCCTAGTGACTGCAAGGACCACTAGCAATAAATTAAATGAAAAAGAACAATTTGATTTCTAATAAAACAAATGCAAAAATTACTTTTACAGCTAAAATATATATAGACACCCTAATTGACAGCATGTGAATTTTTAATTATTTAAACAAATAAACTGATATTTAGAGCTGAATGCACATTATATATGTAAAACAGTTAAAAGTGTGGGTAAAAAGCAACACTTTAGGAATGTGAACCTGTACTGACCTTTAACAATAGTCACCATGTTTATATAATTGAAATGTGGAAAGACAATTCAATATTAATTTTATAAGAGAATTAATATGCCATTAAATATATAATTATTATAATTACAAAAAAATAATAGCATCACCACCTTACTATATTCTATCATTGACACCATTTTATGATTTTTAAAAAATTAAATTAATAAAATTTAAAATAAACCAGAGAAAAATACCTCTTTTTTTACACACATAAATTTACATAACATTGTAAATGTCATTTCATATAAAAAAATTCAATGCATATCAACTTTTTATGTGTCTAATTAATAAGCTCACATGGTAAAATCTGCCATAAAATGGATTTCATATTTGTATTACAGTAAAAAAATAATTTCATTTTGAAAATTTGAAACATTTGTTCCTCTTTCCTTTGAAAAATGGCTTGCATTGTCTAATGAATCATAAGACAGAAGAATAAAACCACAAAAATCAAGTGGGACTTAAATGTAGTAGCTTGACTTATATTTATATTCCTTAAAATTTTGTTAATCAATTATAATAAATTCCCAAGTCTATTGATAGCGTTTACTGCTTTCATAAAAGCACTTTTTATAGCAATAGTTTATAACAAATTAATGTGTCAAATTTTCATTGAAGGAAAGAGGGACCCTCTAAGAATCTAAAAGAATAATTTTAAAATACAAGGGGATTTTCTCCCATTAGAAAATAACAATTATTTTCTTTTATATACAAAAACAACTAACTGTACCATGAAACAAAAACAATAAAAATAAATTAATTATTTTTATTTATAAATCTTATCTAAAATGACTAGTCAAACTTTTAAATTCAACTCTAACTTCACACAAAATTACTTACTAATCGAAGTAGATCTTGCACAACCATTTCATGTCCAGCAGCAGATGACAACATTAAAGGTGTCAGTCCTTCTTTCTTATCTCTGAAAAAATGAAATTATAAGCATAATGTAATAAAATCTAGAAACTTTCTGATACCTTATGTCTTCAAATACATATATACATATCATTTAAAAAAAAAAAACTTAAAATGCAAGACAATGCAAATTTAAAATTTACAGATGGAGAATTAACTGTTTAATGATATTCTCTTTATATTGTTTTGTAGCTACAGCTGAAGAAGTTTTAGTTTTTAAATACTTTTATAAATCTATAATAAATTTTTCTCTCACTTCTTAATGTGGTAGAGTTTTGAATTTTAAATACTGAAGATGATGCATGTTTAATATTTTTAGAATTTAATCAAATTTTTATTTTATAATAATGGTGCCATTTTTTAGTAATTTTGAGAAATAACAGATCTCAAGAATATCAAATAGCAAATTAAATTGCTGTTTAGTACACTAATAAAGCACATTAGTAAATTTTTCCTGCTATTTTTCATATGTGTGGCACTTACTTGAATAGACGCAGTTAGTAAAAGTAAAAATATCCTTATTAATATAGTTTGAAAAATTTCAAAAGTTTTAGATAAGAGGGACACATTTTATATTTATTAAATAAAAAAAAAGCATTTTATTGAGTTGAAAGCCAGTAATGACATTCAAACACATTTATTGAGTCAACAATGTTGATAAAAAAAAAACAAAGCAAAAAGAAATAAACAGAAATATTTGATATAAAAGATTATATATTGATCTGGCAAGTCATAATTGATGGATGATTATATATATATCATCGATATTATGGATTGAAAAAAAAAATAGTGGAAAATTGTTTGTGTGATAAATATAATTCTTTTTTTTTCTTCTACATAAATACTAAAGGAGATGACATATCAAATTTTTGAAAAATAAATAAGAATTTAAAATAACAGGTAAAAAATATAAAAAAATGCCTTGAAATCAAATGAAACAATATGTATCATTATTTTAACATAGAGAAATGCATCTTGGAATAACGATAAAGACAAACTAAAAATAATTATCCTAGACTGTAATTTCTGCATATGTCAAATAACATAAATTTTATATTGTTTTCATTTCAATTGTAACTTCTACATGTTATAAAAAAAGTGCATTCTACCTTAATGATCATATTAGAAAAATAAAATATCCCCAAGAAAATAAAATTAGCAACAATGAATAAGTTAAACCAAAAAAAAGTTCATTCATATAAGCTCATGCCAAGTTCCTAAGAAAAAAAAAAAAAAAAAAAAAAAAAAGTAAATTATCTAGTATTGTATTTTATGAAATTCAAATTCTCTGGTTGTTTTTCACGAGACATTCTCTATTAAATTTAAATTAGTAAATTATAAGAAATGTTTATTACAATGAGAATGATACCCTTTATTTTTAATTAAACTAGTACACATTATTTTATTTTCTATAGCATTAAAATATTTAGTACAATAATTTCAGTTATAGATTTTTAAAATTCAATTTCAGTTATAGTTTTTTAAATGCAATTTCAATAGCACATCAATAAAGTTTTTATGGAATTATTATTGGAGATTTTTATGGAGAATTTATAAAAAACTTAATCCTTTGATTATTATTAAGATAATCACTTCTTAAAGAAATCCATAATCAAAAGGTTGAAGTACAAATGATATGTACATAATATTTTGAGTTAAATATGCTTTTTTTAAACAACAAATATACCTTAAGATTATTTAAAATATTTTGAAATAAACAGGCCTATAAGTATAAAGCATGAATTAAAGGTATCTGTTTATTATTATAGCCCCTAGGTTTGGTCGGTAATTTTCAAATCACACCAAGTTAATGCCATGTTGGTGATGGTGTATGTTTTTTGGTATTTTATCAGAGAAGCCATAAAAATAATCAATTATCAAATTAAATGAAGACATGTTTCAATGAATAAAATGCAGCAATCAGTACCTCAAAAATTAAATAGATTATGGAAAAGCAGTATATAACAATATAATTAAATACTGTAAAAGTTATATTTGAAAAAGATTGATTATAAAGATGCATATGAAAATTCTAAAACAAAAGATTATTAAATACATAAAAATGAAAAAAAGCATCTTACACATGATCTACAACTGCTCCCTTTTCTATTAAAAGTTGCACAACACTTCTGTGTCCAAATGCAGCAGCATACGAGAGTGCTGACCAACCTTTGTTGTCACAGTCATTAATAAAAGCTCCATGCTAAAAATAGAAAATGGCATTAAAGTAAGTATTCTTCACTTTTTAATAATGAGTATTAATGAAGAAATCTGAATTAAAAAACAAAACAATGTAGATACTAAATGTGACTAAAAATTTGTAATTGTATTTATAGCTTTGCTCTGACACACTATAACTGACCTTCTACTATAGACAGACAAATACACTGGTAAATGGATGAAGTTTAAAATAGAGAAAGGTTTGCATAGGCATAACATAGTTGCAACAGATTTTTTGTGTAGTGCATTTTTTTCTATTTTTAATTACTGATATATTTTTAACCTCTAATAGTGACAGAAAGAAATAAAGTCAGATCTGACAAATTTTGATTCATGTTCACCTTCTAATTTATCAAAATAGGTTAATATCAAACAATTCTTAAATACTACCTAATAACTTGTAAGATCTAGGATAAGTAGTATATTTAGCCATTTTGCAGTGCCATGCACAGCACACTATGAGGTATTTTTTTTTAATAACTGTCTTTAACAAATAAATAATATTTTAATAAATTTTTATTTTATATTGCAACATTTTTAATTTAATAAAATTATTAAATAATTTTTATTTTAGTATTTTGTTATTATTTAATATTAAAAACTTCAATTATAATGTTTTAATTATTTTTTTTAAAAACTTACACAATGGACAAAGTTAAAGCACAATGTGTGTACTTACATGCTGCCCAAAGGTACAACAAACATTACAGTGTTGTACCTTTGACCAGTACTTATTATAAAAAGAAACAAATGAAAAATGAACTTTCCTCATATAAAATGATAAAGAAATAATTTTTGATTAAATCTCAAGTTTTTATACATAAAAATTTATTTATAATAGCTTATAGTTTTAAAAAACTTCATTCATTTTTAATATAAATTTATTATATTACTATTTAATAAAAGAGGAAAATGATTAAAGAACTTTATAATTAAAAAAATTACCACAATCTAAATTCAGATTTTTATTAACCTTTTTTTGTTAAAGCAGAGTTTCTTTTGAATTCCTTTTATGAGCAAAATTTTTGGGGGATCTTATTTTCAATGTCTGAGAAAGTTAGGATTTCAGGACTGTATAAGTTAATCTTTCATGTGACTTTTAGTTTTTATTCACTTGTTCCTGTTCTTCATTGAACTAAGGAAAGGTCTCATTTTCAGGGAGCATCATTAAGGAGCTTAATGGTGTATTTAAAATGGTAAGACATCTGGACAAAATTCTACAACAATGTCCCTTATACCTCAGAAACTTAACTATAATTATTATTTAGTGTCCTCATTTAATTTGGAAGCACTTAAATATTATAGAAGATAAAAGAAACAATTAACTTCAAACTAAATAAAAAATAGTAAGAAATATAAAATAGAGAAAGGTTTATATAAGAATGACATAATTGTAATAAATATGATTATGTTGGTGCCTTTTTAATAACTTAAAAAACAGACTGAATAATTAATGATCCAATATATTATAATAAATTATGTTTTATTTAATAATTTGAATAATTCACTGTAATTCTCATATTTTATAATTCACTGAAATTGTATTTTAGAACTTTATTTACTTGGCAACTAGACTAGTAACACTTCTTTTAAAACTGACTTGCTTTATCATTCATTCAGCTGAATAGTTCTAAGCAGCTGCACGATTAGAAATCTGCTAATGTTAAGTTTAATTTGCAAGTTTATAGTCATGTATAATAAGCATTAAAATTTACATTTAACAAAGTTATAATATAGTAAAAACATGGAAAAACTATCCATAGGTTAATTATTATAAGTATTTTAACTAAATAGATAATTACAACTTTTAAAAACTTTCTAGTCACTTTTGTAATTTGATTTTTAATTCTGAGTTACACAATCCCTAAACCAATTGTCTTTAAACGATTTTTTAAAGATATGAACTTTATAAAATAGTTTGAATTTTTATGCTTTTATTCTATTTAGAATAAAGCTACACAATACAAAATTTATCTTTTAAACTTATATCAACCAATACCCAAAATCAAATTAAAAATTTTAAGTATACAAGATTTAATATTTACATCTATTAACAAACTGACAGCATCAGTACTGCCACATTTTGAGGCCAGTATCAGTGCAGTATGTCCATCATGGTTTTTTAAATCTGTAAAAGCACCTTCTTCCAGCAAAAGTCCAACAATTCTTAAGTTAGCACAACAAGATGCATACATTAATGGTGTCCAACCACATGAATTTTGCTGATTAATGATTAACTTGTTTTCAGTGCTAAAAAAGGAAGTTTAAAATTTTCATTAATAATACAACATAGTATAATATATATTTGTTAATAAAAATTGGCTAAAACTATCACAAATATAACATAAAATTTAAACATTCATATATATATATATATATATATATATATATATATAAATGAAGCTTATTTTCTAAGGAATTGTAACTTAAAAAAATAACTAAGATTATGTGGCTAGAATCTGTAATATACCAAGCTTAGTTTTCAATTGAAACAGGGAACCCTCTACTCCATAAAACTATAATTTATGCACAGAAAATTAAAGAATTCAAATTTTAAATGATATTATGCATTTCAAATTTGAATTCTTTAATTAAAAATTTCACATAAAATGAATATACTAATGTGCTCAATAATGAAAATATATAATGTATCACACAACAATAAAACAATTAGAATGCAAAAAGAGGACCTGATGAAAAAAAGGAGAGAAAAAAAAAATGTTAATTCCATACTTGTAGGCAAGGTAAAATTATAGTACAGCATATAGTGATTATATATTGTGATGAAAAATGCAGATATAATATATTTTGCAAAATTTCATTTATTAATATTTTTTAATTTAGATTAGCACATTGTAAAAGCTTTTTATTTCGAATTGCCATCATAAATTTATCAAAAGATTAAAAAGATATAATCATCAAATTCAAGCTACTAATGTTCCTTCTAAAATCTAAAACAGATAATTCAGAATCATTAAGTACAAGGTTTCAAATATATATTTTATTAAACATAATAAAAATTATGTCTTAAACATAGAACATTGATTTTTCTTCTTACAGTCATAATAAGAAAGACATGTTAAAAAATATAATGGAATTAAAAACTTTCCATCAGTGATCTGAACAAATATATTTAAGACTTTACTGTTTGACTTATTATGGTTCACCTCCATTGACATTCCATTTTAAATACAAACAAACTTAAATAAAATAAAAATTTTAGTTAATCATTTTCTTAATTCTTTTAAATAACAACTATTTACCAGAGCACTCAATTTGAGCTTTAAAAAATAAAATCATTTCACACAAAAACTGTATTCTTTTTACTCCTTTAAATTAGGAATAGTCTTGCACTATACATAAGTATTTAATTCAGTCTTGTTTTGGGCCAACAAATTATAAATTTAAGATGAAGGCAAATTCTATATTAGAATTTGTAATTGAAAGCCAGTATAATGGCTAATAATAACGAAAAATTACATATCTATACTATAAATGCAAATAAATAAGTTTTCAAAAAGCATCAGTGGAGCTAATTTTCTAATATACAAATAATATAATACTTTTCAATTAAATCTATGACTCTTTCTTCACACCCAATACTGGCTGCAGTATGTAAGTCTAACATATATTCGCTTTCCTCTGGAAGTAATTCTTGAAATAATTTAAGATCCATTTTATTCTAAAATTTAACTTTTTTAAATAAAAGATTTAGTAATGCATAAAAATAGCAAGAAGTTCTTAAAGAAAGGTTTATAACATGTGCAACAGAGTAAAGAATTGTTTATAAATCTCCAATTGAATTGAATACTTGAAAACAGAAAGTTACGTAAAATGTTATTAACCAATAAGAGCGATCGACAGTTCCTTTATATGGAATGACGTCATATAAATTTTTACTTTCCAAACTAGTATCGCTCTAGAGTCACTAATTGTAAATTTGAACCCTAATACGCAAGTAATAAGGGAAAGTTGGTTTAGATTAATTTAGTTTGTTTAAATAAATCTCATTTTGAAACAATACTAGGATTATTGTGGAAGGGATCTCGAAATTTAAATTGTGGTTGGAAATTCGAACTTGGTGAGGATGATTGTGGAGCTAGTAAAATTTCTGCAAACTTTCATGAACATTAATTTTAAGTTTTTTTTTGATTATAGAAATCAACATTTACATACATGACGAATTTTCAGTAGACTTGGATTTAGAAACTAAAATCCTCAGGTCTTAAAGCTAAGATCTTACCACAAAGCAGGGCACCAACCCTCCATTAACTGCGGTAAAACTCAATTGTAAAATTTTTATAAAATATTTAAATTGAAAAGCCTTGCATCGACGAAACAGAGAGAAGTATTTAGTATCTAAGTTATTCGATGTATTTCATGTCAGTGCACATTATTTAAAACTCGGCATTTAAGACCATTCCATATCAATAAAGTGATGATAGTCCAAAATCGACCATTAGTACGATAATTCATCAGATTTAGTATGGTATAGAGTTCATCACTCTATTCCTACTCGGCCATTTTGATTAGGATGTCAGTAAATGTGGGTAGAATGAGAAAGTCTTCTAGAATGGTAACTTGCGGTCTGTTCTAGGGAACAGGTAATTGGAATGAAGTTAGTATAAAGTGATTTTGAATGATCGGCCTAAATGAGTAGATGAAAAAAATGGAAAAGGCAGAAATGCCCTTTAATTGGTACTATCTTTACTCCACACCCCGCCATTATATTGACATGATGTGGAGTAAGGATACTGAATATCAAAAATTCACAAACATCTATTCAGGAATACCACAGACAGAGTGCTGTGACTTAAACATTGATATGAAATGGATGGAAAATTTTTTGATGACAATTCTTGAATCCGTAGTTCAACGGAGAAAAACACCGGATTCTATCGGGTTAATTCGGTTAGTTGTGAGAACAGGAATTCATCGATACATATATGTCAAGGAGTAGAAAGAGATTTTATCCAGTTTAAATACAAAAAGCACATGTGCATGGCTCATGATTAGAGACCTTCGAAATTTCTGTAGCAGAGAAGATTAAATCATGAATGCTCTATTAAGTTTAAAATGCCGGATTAAAAGTCTATATTTATATTAGTATAAAATTATTTCTCAAAAAATACATTGCATAACTTTCAAGGCGGTTTATTAGTAATTTTTCGTTTCGTTAATATTTTTTAATACAATATCTTGTGAATAGTTAATTCCCGTGCGTGGATCTTTATATTTTTGACTAGCTTCTTTTGACGACTGGGAGATTTATCGGTGGTGGTTGATTCCAATCAAATCTTTGATATATAATTTAGCATTCATGGTCCCAAAGTATATTTAAATCGCGGTAGAAAATGGAGCATGGGATTTTAATAAACTTTAATCTGTTTTATTCATTGTGGACATAAATATTTCTAATAAAGAATCCTGTTATATCACATCGATAAAAAAGTAATTATCTGAATAATATATCTTTCAACTACTCATTGTTTTGTTTTTCGCTACTTCATTTTTTTCTCTTGTTTCTGAAGTAGATTGCGCAGAAAATGAAAAAATTCTTTCTTTCTTAAATTTCAACGATTTTTGAAAATCACGGCATTAAATATATGAAACAACAATAAAATCGCAAAAAAAAAAAAAAAAACCCGTAAAAATTTAGAAAAAAAAAATAGACATAAATAAATTGCTTTTACACATTAAAAACTTTTACACATCGCTATGAAATTAAAAAAGATATTTCTTTTGAATATTATTATATGCAGTAATATTTCCAGAAATCACCCCTAAAAAATGTCAATATATTATCGATTGATTTTTAGTTAATAAAAATTTTAAAAAATCATTATGAAATTCACATACACACAAGAATATCTGTGCAAAATTCGGCATCTCTAGATTGAATGGTTTGCCCTGTAGAGCGCGCGCGCGCACACACACACACACACACACACACACACACACACACACACACACACACACACACACACACACACACACACACACACACACACACACACACATTCTGCTTTAATTTTAATACTAGAATTGATTCCTATAAGAAACTTGTTCGTGATAAATACTGTTAATAAATAGACTGCTGACAGTCAGAGTATAATGAATGAAACAAATACTAACGGCAACGATCATAACCTAAAGGAAATGAAGCAAAAAAATTATTTTGCTATAACTTTTCCAAGTTTGTAGAGGGCTGAAATTACAAAGGTATACCGTTAGGCTCATGGAAAGCATGCTTCTGTTCAGATATTCTGTCTCTTTTCTTGAATGAAATTCTGTGAAGAATTGCAGATAAGGAAAAGGTGCAATTTTCATTTAAGGAAAGGGTTATGTAGACTGTCACATTTTACGCTTATTTCCAAGATTTTGTGATAAGATCAAATCAAAATTTTAATCGTAATTATATTAAATTAATTTCTTTAATATTTTAAAAGCGGAATGACATTCCTTGTTGTTAAATGATAAGCATCTAATCGACACTAATCTCTCGAACCATCATTTTAAAATCAAAGAATATTGTTACGGAAAATTCGTCTGATAAGTATTTTATGATAAAGTTCAACAAGATCAATAACGGGTAATCATGATTTATATTATAAGAAAGCACTAAAATATAGAAAGAAAAACACAGTGGAAGCTTATGAAAAATGGCTCCTTCCGAAATCAACAACGTACAAACAGCAAATCGTCATGAAATAGCAACAACTTAAATATTTCAGTGATAATTCGATAGAAATCGAGACTTCAAAGAGAGGTCTCGTTCAACTACAACTTCTTCTTCCTTCTTATTCTTCGCTTATATACCTTCCGTAATAAAATATATAACAATCGAGAAGAAGCTATGAATCTCGAATCCAAATAGAGTCTAAAATTCCAGCGTATTCGAGAATTTTCATTTGCATCGCCAAAGTAGAGGAGGACAGAGATCATTGACACAGCATCCAGTCAGAATTTGTTAGAGCTGTAGAGGGCATTTATACATTTTTAGATCATTTCTTTAAAAGCATTAAAAAAAGAAAATATTTCTGCATGAAATTTCTAGCAACAGCTTATTATTTGAAATGAAAAACATCTTTTGTTGCTTTTATTCTTTCTTCAAAATTAAGCATTAAAACAATCTGTGGATTGAAAGATATGTTTTTGTGCTTTTTGAAGGAAAATATTCATAACCTATAGTGCAAAACCAATGTAAAATGCCTTGTATTAAAATTTATATGTGCAAAATAACCATATTATTAATTGGAAACGGAAAACTGTCAGTCATTACTTTTACATGGGAGGACTTCAAACGAAAACTTGGAAAAGGTTCATAATGTTTCAAATATTTCTAAAGTGAAATCGCTGGTAAAAAGACAAAACCACCGAAGCAGAAAATTAGATATATCCGTAGCAACAATAAAAAAATAATAAATCAATATTTAAAATTTTGAAAGTTTAAAAACATATGCTTAGCTAGTCCAAGTACGATATTCAACATAAAACAGTTCGTAGAATCTGGTATGAAAATCATCTAAGAGGAGATTAAAAGTGGATTCATTGTGACTTAGGATAGTAGAAGACGACGAATGAAAATTAATACTCTTGGAAATTTTAAAAAAATGCAATCAATTACGGAAACCACGATGTAGAATTAAAGCCCAGAATGCAACTATAGGATCAAACATTAAAAAAAAAATAGTTTTTATATTTTACGTATTAATTAAACAACTCTGAAATTGTTCCAAAAATCTGTAAATCCTACTGTATATATAAATACTCTCTTTTTAAATATGAAATCAACAGTGCAGGGAGACAGTATTACAAATTTGTAACAGTACATTTTATTTTTAGTAATTACAGAGCGTGCTCTTTTATTACTTCTACTTTATTGCAAATAACAAGATTATCATTCTGAAGGCAATTAAAACTTCTATTTTTTTAATGAAAAATAATTTTAGAAAGAAAGAAAAAAGATTCGAGAATGTTGTTAAAAAAAGTGGAAAGGAAGAAATAAAAAAAAAAAAAAAGATGCAAATGAATTAGTTATTTCATTTATGACTTTTTACGATTATGATAAGAAGAAATACAAAAACTTTTCAGATATAAAAAATCAGCATGAAACTGAAACTTGAAAAGAACACTTTTTTTTTAATCATTCTGTTAAAATATTTAGATTACGCGCTAAAAAAAGTAATCAATTCTCTGAAACTCGGAGGGGTTATGTCGAAGGATTGTTAACACGAAGCATATGAAATCGATTAAAAATCAGTGAAAAAGCGCTGTTCCAAAGAATATGAAGATTAAAAAAACTTTTAGAAAGAAATGAAACACTTTTTTTTATTCTGTAATCGGTGCAAACAAAAGAAATAAAAAGAAGTACAAAAAGAGTCCAAAACAATTATTGCAATAAAAAATGCAGAGAAATTGTGAACGCCCAAGTAATTCGATTTGCGTTTTGCAATTCAAATTCATTCGAATAAAGTTTCTGCTTGACATTTTTTTCCCAGAAAATATACGAATTGCTTTTTAGGAAAGCTATTAGTGAAAAGAAAATATTAATTAGTAAAGAAACTTCTTTTTCTTTATTTTACTAACATTAAAGTTCCTCAATTTTTCAGAATCATTTAGCGAATTATTATTTACCAAACGATTTTGAACTCGATTAATAAAGCTGAATTATTCTTTAATTCGTTAAGAGAACTTATTATTAATTTTATATTAAATATGTATAAAACAATCTAAATGATTAACCGAATTTACAAAAGTAAATTGAAATACATACTTTAAAAACTTTTTTATCAATATAATTTTATTTATCATGAATTTATCTGAATTGACTTGAAAACAAATGAAATATTTATAATAATTTAATAATAATAATAATAGTATAACAAATGTTGATTTGTAATAGCGTTTTCATGCCATGCTAATCTCATAGTTTGAAAGAGACAATTACTGAGATTCTTAATGGATGATGAATGAATGATTACACCGGACTTTGCAACAAACATAGAAATTGTTTACTGAAAAAAAATGACGGTCCTATAAAAATCAAAATTTTGGACCTATTTCTAATAGGAACCGAGTTCTGAAGATTTTTCTGGAGAATTCCATGGAGCGTCATACCCTGTTGGAAAAATGTGAACTCGAGAAGCTGAAACATTTCATTCATTTTCTCTTTGGAGTACTGAAAGCCTGAAGTTCAAAGTCATCCTAATGAATGATGAAATTGTTCCTATTAAGCGATTTTTTATTGTTTGTGTTGTTAGTATGTATATATTGGCTGAGTTTTTGTTATCTGTTTTTAATGTTTTCGAGAATATTTGTGGAATAAATCGCCATTTTCCGTTATCCAGCGTAAGGAACTCCTTTCACATTACACTAACCGGACAATTTTCATAACAATATAAACAATGCGATTTTTACCGCGGTAGAAGTAACTGAGACTGGATCTAAGGACAAAGAAATAACTTTTAAAAATCCTTATTTTTTTCGCTATTGTATAAAGATTTTTTATTTGTTTATTATGTAAGATTTTTCATCAAATGTAATCGTGACAATTTTTTATTGCAACCTTAAAAGCTGTTTGTTATAACTTCAGTAGCCATTCAAGATGATGGACTTTTGACGAGTTTTTGGACCATTCTCAAGATTTTGACTGCTGGTTTTGGATAGCCAATTTAACAACTTAAATCAATAAATTTGTTATTTTTTTTCACGAAAAAGGGCAATTCGACTAGACCACTTAAGTAGGAATTACACTTTTATTTTATAGTATGTGAATTGTTTAAAACAGAGACGCAATAAATTAATACAATTAAAAAATACCATTAGATTTTAATTCCTCTTAAATGCATCTAAATCACAACAGTTTAAACAGTTTAAGACTTCAAGTTCTGTTTAAGAGGCCGCATCTTATTGCTTCAGTATTATATAATGTTTTTTTAATCTGCAATTTTTATCCTTTTTCAGTTCTTTTTTAAAACTATTAATCTTTAATTAGTTTACATACAATTAATGATCTCAAAAATTGTAGAGAAGCTGCATATGTAAACAACAATGCTTCTCATTAAGTTCAATCTGAGTTGGTAATTGGTTTTTTTTTTTTTTTCTCCCATCAGTTTTTTTTTCTATATTACTTTAGTAAAGGGTTAAATATGGTTGTATAGGTTGTGACTTCAATGGCGTTTCCTGTAGGGGTATGGCATTTCGTTTTTTTTATTTTTTATCTTGTGCCCATCTAACTGGTTAGATAATCTCATTTCTATAGGCACAAGATGGCATTATTTTATGTTGACATTCATAACCAGATTGAATGATGTTATTTTATAATATATTTTAATCATATGTTTTTTGCAGCTTTTCCAAAAAGGATTTGACAGAATTTTAAGATCAAAACCACTAATATAGCTAGGAAACCCTTTTCCACTTATCTTTGCTAAAAACAAATAAATAAAACTGAATAATGATATAACATGATCTTTCTTTTACAGTTGAATAAATGATGAACTAATTTCTAATTACGAGTGCCAATATTAAATGAAGAGATATATTCGTAACATTTCTTTGATTAAAGGCCTAATCTAAAGAGATATTACAGCAATCAATGTTTTCTTGTGATTTGATGAAAATCAAGAAACAACAAACTTCCCTCATTGAAGTTTTGCAATGTAGGGCAAACTTGCCTTATTGAAGTGGAAGAAATGTGGAGCATAGTGCTACCCTTCTACCAAAATGGTATTTAAGCAAGCACTTAAACGCACCAAAAAAGGGACCATTACTAGGTCGCTGTGGTACATTATTCTGTGAATCTATTCTAGTTTTATCTATCGTCTTGAAAGACTGCAACTTCGGTTTTTTCTTTTTTTTCTTACTTTTTTTTATCTCTCCCTTTTTCTTTTCTTTTTTTTCTTTAAACATCGCTGGACTAAATGAACAACAGTATACAAATAAATACCTATTCTCGGGGTTGCTGCGAAAAAGTAAATCCCTAGCACACCATCGCAAATACTGTCACCTTTTCTCAGAAAGTCATTTTCTTCTTTTTCTTTTACTGTTCTTCTGGAACTTTTATTTTTTTCGTAGCATTTGCATGTTGTTGGATTGAATAGATCTCTGGAGATTTTTTGTTTCTTTCCCATTTTCAATTTTCACGACGATCGTAAATTCTTCCAGAGCATTTTTCTACGGAGAGTTACTGGAAGCAGCTTTAATTTCCTGATTTTCATGCTGACGCAGCTCTTGCTTTGTTTTAGTTTTTCCCGCATGTTGTGTTTTGGAGGGATGTGTACATAGCAGAGTTAATTTAAGTCTGGAATAAGACGACAGTGTTTTTAGACACAAGAAAAAAAGGGATTATATGTGTTACTAATGTTTCTGAGCCTTTGGGAGCATAAATGCATTTTCTTCCATTAACTTTTCAAAAAGGTATATCATAAGATATATTTTTATCTGACTGAATTGCATAACAAGAATTTGAAACATTTCTATTTGCAGTTACATCATTGGCTTAAAAAGAATTATACTGCTTCGAGGATTTTTTGTAAACTTTTAGTTAAGCAAAAAAAGAAATTCACATAAAGAAATTCTTTTATGTCTAATCTTCTGTTGTATAAGAGTTTTAAATATCTTTAATGTGATTACCTTCAAGCAGCAATATTACAATTACTAGTTTTTTTTATATTTTTTTAATTTCTCTTTACGAAGAGTAGTATTTTAACTGTCAGAAAATTCAGCTTTGCACTTGTTTTTGTTTTCTCGTATAAGAAGTATAGAGAAAGTATTGTAATAAATGAAATTCGAACTCGAAATTTTAATAAATCTACACTTTTCAGACCTCCCGTGAGAATGAAATAACACATTTTTAGAATTATGTCTGTTTAACTGTGAACATGTCAACCAGTTCTAGGGATCTCCCTAAAGCTTTTTCGCACACTCTATAATAAAAATGTTATTTCAGAAAACGTCTTGAATAGCATTGGCGTTCATTAGTTGAAAAACATTAAATTTTGGCGTGAATTTAGCATTTTTATTGGATCTATCTTGGCATCCTTGGCGAGTTATTTGATGATTAATCTCTGGCATGCGGTTAACAGTACCGAAAAATCTAATTTGTGTTTTAGACATGTTTTTCTCAACCGATTGAAACATAAATTTGACACAAAATGTCCTTATAGTCACAGTCTCATACCAAATTTGATATATTTAAGTCATTGCATATTTGCGTTATCTCGTTTACATGTTTCTGAGGGTACAAACTGACTGAAAATCTATCCCATCTTGAAATTGGTACAAAATTAGAATCGTGTTTACATTATAGATGTTAAATTTGTGTGCCGAATTTTATCTATCTAGCTCCTTTTGTTTTATAGCTATAATGAAAATTTATATTCCAACAGCCGGACAGACTGACTTTCTCTGAACGGATTTTGCTCAAAATTTAACAAGAATCTAAAAATTTGATTTTAAATCTGAATGCCAGATTTTATACATATAACTTAAAGAGATTTGGAGTTATCTTTGTCACAGACAGACAGATGGATATTTTCAAAAAATGTGTTTTTCTAACTCAGAGAGATCTAAAAAGTAAAGATTCGTCAAAATCTCGAGTTCGATTTTTTGATAATTTTTATATTTTCTCTGAACTTTGTATACGAGACAGTAAAAATATATATTTATGAAAGTTATTTTTGACCATAAAAACATATCTTTTTATTTGTTTGTTTTATCATTACTGGAAAAACAGTAAGAAATAACAAGATTATCTACTTAAAACATCATTGATACAAAGTTTATACAAATTTCTAATTCAAATGAATAGCTTTAAAAAATATTCTTCAAAGAATTATTAACTTTTTATTGTATAAAAATAAAACAAGAAGTTAGAAAAACTTCCAAGCAAAGTGTTACAAAGAAAGAAATTTAGTTCTTCTTCCTCAACCTTTTCTGTTTTATTTTTTTTCTCGAAGAAATATCCATTTCATTAATTCTGCAAAAATCTCTCAAATTCTGTTATTTCCTAATACTGCATTTAACCAGCTGTTTTAATCAAAAGAAAAGTAAAAATAAGCCTGAAAACCATTGTAAGTTTAAAAAGAGCGATAAGAAAAATAAAACATAAAACTAATAATTTATATATTTTCTTTTCTTTTTAGTTCCACTATGGCACAGTCTTAAATAAAAAGGCATTAACTCAAAGAAAAATAAAGGAAAGCAAATTAAAAAAAAATCTGACAAAATAATGATCGACAGTTTTGTCCCTTCAGCTTTTTTTGTCTCTATCCCCAACCTTTGAAGTGATAGATCGCCGGTAGTGAGAAACGATACAGAAAAACAACTTCAAAACAAAATCATTAGAGTGAAATGGAGGACGAATGAATTCTGGGAGAAAGAAGTGCATGAGAAAGAAAAGATATAAATGAAGATCACTTCTTTCTCCGGGTTTTACTCATCCGCCCGAAATGGTTTCAACTCCGAGATGAAGTGGAATATAAAAAAGAGAAATAAAGATAAAATTATTTCTCGTGTTTGTTTATATTGAGTTTATCCGTTTATGTATGATATTGCCTCATTTTTTTGTACTTTAGATTATACATGTTGTAAAAGATTGCAAAGTTGAAATGTATTCTAGCGTTAGAAAATAACTTGTGCAATATAATATATTCTGTCCTGTTTACATTTTTACATTTGCACATCAATGCTGGGAAAGAAAATGAAAGATTTTCTAATCTCAATTAAATTAACAAAGCTCATTCTCTCCTCCGATGATGCCGCTGAACTTATAAAGAATTGAATTGAGGTTTGAAGTAAATATCTTGGAATGCGGTTTTAAAGTATTATTTTTATTGAATTCTTTCAACAGAAATGGTTTTAAAAGTCGATGAAAATAACATTAATTTAATGGAGAGGTCGTAGAAAAATTATTTATTCGTTATTAACTTCATTTATTATCAGTATTTATCAAAGATTATTTTCAAATACTATTTATAGTAATAGAATTAATAACATTTCAAGGACATTTAACAAGGACATTTCCCAAAAATGTGTATTTCGAACTGAATGCGGAGATTTGTCAAAATCTCAAGTTCAAATTTTTTGACGTTACCCTACTTTCTTTATACTACGCATATGAGAAAGTGAAAAAACGCTTTGAGTTAGATGCATTAAATCTAGTACATAGAATTTACATTATATTTGTAGATTTCTCTCAACTTTTGACTAAAATCCATTCATAGGAGATCTGTATGTCCGGATTTCTGTGTACAAGTGAATACAATAAGTACAAAACGTGGAGCTAGATAAATAAAATTTGTTAAATAAGTTAGCATCTAAAATGCAGATTTTTATATCAAATTTTGAACTAAATCTGTCACTGAATTAACCTCTGTTAGTCGGTACTTTCGCATATATGTGAAGGCAGTAATACATAAGCGCAATGCCTTAAATCAAAGAAATATGATATGTAATTAATCTTGTGACTGCAACTGCAGTACCATGCCAAATTTTGATTTGAATCATTTGGAAAAAGGGTAAAAAAATAAAGTATTTTTGGACCTAGTAGCTTTGCTAACAAATTGATTTTAAAGATTCTGAGGATAACAGAAACAGTACAGGAAAAAAAAATCTTAATCAATGAACACCAACTAAAATTATAATTAATAAATTAATTTCAAAAAATTAAATGAAACCTACGATCGCAAATTTCAAGTTATCATGTGAGAACATTATTATTTTTTAAAATCATTATTTGTCTTAGTTAATATAAGCCATTAGCCAGTTTAAACCGCTTTGAAATAACCACGAAACTTCTCTGTCGGTCTCTCTCTCTATATATACAGTGACTCAAACAATTGAGAGTACACCTTACTTTTACTTGATAAATCCGACTTCCAATATAAATAACACATTACCGAGAAGAGCAAACATGTTTTTATTTTTATCCATAACAAATGGTTTAATTTAGAGTAAAAATAAAGAAAAATCAACAAAAAACTCCTAAATTGAAAAGTTTCAGAAGCATTTTAAATAAATATACTCAGATTTTTACCTCAAAAAATTGAGAATACACCAATGAAATTTTTACAATATCACGCATAGAAACAAAGTGTCACTGTTAAGTTGCATGCCTTTTGGCTCTTATAATGGCCTCTAAACGTCATGGTACCGCTTCGATCCATTTTTGGTGGTATCTGAAGATATTTTATCCCATTCTTCTTGCACCACTTGTTTTAAATGGGTTTTGCTTCTAATATTGTGTTTTTCAACCACCTTTTCAAGATGGCTCACGAATATTCGTTGCCATTTATGTCGGGGTACTGTGGTGGTGTGTGAAACTGCTGTTTACAATGAAAAAGACACCCTATTTTCATGTTACGAGCATTCTGTTTGGTGTCGTTGTCCTGCTGGAAAATGGAATTTCCATCTAAACTCAAATTTTTAACACTTTCCTTTAGATTGCTGCGACCATATGGTTCTTTCAACTTGCTTCAGAAACCTCTCAAATCATAGGCAAAAGTGTAAGTGCTGAAACTGTGCGAAATGCCATTAGATAAGCTGGATATAAAAGTCGCATTGGTAGAGAGAAATCGTTCATCAGCTTGCAAATTCAGATAAAGCACTTAAAGTCGGCAAAAACTCATCAATTGAAGACCAATAACTTTTGAAAGAAAATTATATTTAGTAACGAAATAAAACTCAACATTTCTAGCAGTGACAACCATCGTACTGTATGAGAAAGTCTAATATTGCATTGGATCCAAAAAATTTACATCCTACAGTTAAACATGGTGGTGACTCCGTCATGATTTGAGGTTTCATCCGGGGTAGGAAATTTAATTCTTATGGATGGCATTAAAAACCATATGGTTTACTTGGATATACTTCGCAGCAATCTAAAAGAGAGGGCTAAAAATTTGGGTTTAGATGGAAATTTCATTTTCCAGTAGGACATCGACCCCAAACAGAATGCTCGTAACATCAAAATAGGGTGTCTTTTTCATTGTAAACAGCAGTTTCACACACCACCACAGTACCCCGACATAAATGGCAACGAATATTCGTGAGCCATCTTGAAAAGGTGGTTGAAAAACACAAAATTATAAACAAAACCCATTTAAAACAAGTGGTGCAAGAAGAATGGGATAAAATATCTTCAGATACCACCAAAAATGGGTCGAATCGGTACCATGACGTTTAGAAGCCATTATAAGAGCCAAAAGACATACAAATTAACAGTGACACTTTGTTTCTATGCGAGATATTGCAAACATTTCATTGGTGTATTCTCAATTTTTTGAGGCAAGAATCTGAGTATGTTTATTTCAAATGCTTCTGAAATGCTTCAATTTAGAAGTTTTCCGCTGATTTTTCTTTATTTTTACTTTAAATTAAACCATCTGTTATGGATGAAAATAAAAACATCTTTGCTCTTCTGGGTAATGTGTTACTTATATTTAAAGACGGATTTATCAAGTAAAAGAAAGGTGTACTCTCAATTTTTTGAGTCACTGTATATATAGATGATGATTTTTTTAAGCTTTCATTTTCAATTTTTCTAGCTCGCAAACAAAGTTTTGGAGCTCGACTAATTTTGAGATGAAATAACAGCTATGATGTCATAGTTCTAGGTCAGCTTTTTAAAAACGCATCTGCTGTCAAAGAGGCATACGTAATAATAATAATGCAATACTGGTAAAAGCAGGTAAAGAAATATATGCGATTAAAAGATGATGGTGAAAATTGCCATTTACGCTTTATTCATTGCCTACGCGAGTTCGAGCTTCAATATTCATTGCCTACGCGATTTCGAGCTTCAACTCCGTCCCCCCAACCAAAAAGGATATCACGCTCTCACATCATAAAAAAGAAAGAGAGCATCCATTTCGAATTGCTTCGCTACTAGAGACTGATGCTTTTCTGAAGAAATTTTAAGGAATAAATACACTTACTCAGTTTAATTAATTTTTCATTTGAGCAGGGTAAGATTTAGAAAGTTTTATTAAAAAATAGCGGAACGTTTTAGTGATGCAAATGTCGTTCTGCTGGTGCCATATATACTACAAATTGCAGACATCGAATTCTCTAATACAATATTTCCGATAATATTTGTGAGAATAATATTTCTGATTATCCCAATCATCAGACATCAGGTTCTTGAACAATCACAGAATTTTCGAATTATCATGGGAATTCCATGAAAAGAACAACAAGTTGCAAAGAAATCCGTTAGAATAGCAAGATAATTAAAAGATAAAACTATGAAATAAAGACAAACGATTTCAAAAAGTTGGAGCAGACGTTTTTAGCTTTTTATTTTCTGTTCTGACAAAATTTGAGAACAGACGATTTTAATTTATTCTAATTAAAATCATCTGTTCATAAATCAGTAAGAATTTCAAAAGGATAAATATTATCTGTTCGTAGTTCACTTTAAAAATAACACTATAATGTTTTATTAGCAGTAATATTACTTTCAATTATAAAGCGTAATTTAATTAAATTCTTTAATGGATGTTTATTCACCAATTATTTTTAATTTTCATTTCTTAAGAAGTTATTGTAGCAGAATATAACTCAACAAGTAAAATTTTTTTATAAATAAATCAGTATTAGGGTTACTAGGAGAACAATTCCGTTTGCGTTTCTGGGTTACCATATTGGCGACGAACTCGGAGCACACTAAACTAGGATTCAACCTATTCAACCGATTCAATAAAAATGAATATCATGCCAATGATTTATATATGATAAATATTATTCGACAATGTCATGCAATATAATTGTTACCTTGTCCAAAGTTCATAATTCCATGCAAGTGGGGATATAAAAAAATTTATTCGAGAGGAAGACCATTCCCGCTATTTGAAATTATATCTTTCTATCTGCGAACAGAATAACTCAAAAACGTTTTGAACTAGACGGACGAAATTTAGTATATAGATTTTGCTCCACATTTGTAGAATTTTTATGAAATTTTGAAAAAAAAAATCAATTCAGAGGAAGCTTATCTTTCTGGATGTCTAAGGGCAAGCGAACACGACAGCTACAAAACATAAAGAGCTAAATAAATAAAATTTAGTGCGCAGGTTTAGCATAAAAAATATAGATTATTAAAAATTTATATTTTTGTTATATCAATTTTTATCGATATAATTAATATTAAATATCGATTGTTATATCAAATTATAAAACAAATCTATCAAAGGGTTGACTGTTTATTGGTCGATACCTTCGCATGTATACAAACGAAGACTATATTTTTCTTATAGGGAGGTAGGGGCTAGTTGTAGTAGAAGTAATTTGCCTACACTCACGTTACGCAGCGGTTTTTAAAAATGTTCATCCAAAATTTTCGTTAAATATGAATGGAGTCAGTCTGTGCCTAGACGAAATGGATAATGAGAAATTATGAACACGTGCTCCATTTTAGCTCGTAGATGGAGAAAAAGATATTTTGTAAATTTTGATTTAAGACGAGTTAATTTATTATTTTTTATTTTTAAAAATGATTTTACTTATTTACCTGTCCTGATATTAGGTTTTAAAAGCTGTTTTAATTTTTTTCCACATCAGAATATTTTTTTTATAAATAAATAAATAAAAAAAGTCCGAAAATCTGTGATGGGCAAGTTGTAATGGTTAAACACTTGCGGGATTTATTTTAATTTCTCTTCGATTCACGAATTTAGACTTTCAATTTAATGCAAATCCTTATTTGAATAAATTACCAAAGATATATCAAAAAATCATTTTGGAATTTCATATTTTAAATTTTTTTCATTCTGTTTTTAAAGGGAAAGGTTTAAAAATGAAATGGTCACTGAATTATTGAAAAATGAAAACATAAAGATTTCAGACATTTGACCACTCTATAAAATGCATTGTTACAGAAAATTCTTTTCGAAAATTAAGATCTGGTGCCGTGGGTGTAAGGTGTAATAATCTAATAGGCTCAGTAACAAACAACGATGCTTTATTCTAGACGAAAACAAGAACATAGATGTAACAAAAATCTGCCAAAATATACGCAAGAACAGTACTTGCAGTAAACAGTAATACACAAGCAGCAAATCCGTAACAGCACTATCAGAGAAAATCCAATTATTTTCTTGAAAACAATTAAACTGATTATTACAGCAATTTTTTATAGATTCCTCGATACAGCAAAAATATTGTCACCATAATTTGGGTTCCAGTAGAATTATTGCCAAGATTCTTGCTGTTTCTGGAGCCTTTGATTTTGTCGGCGTATTTGTCGCCAAGTCGGCATTGATTCGGCATCCTTTCAGCAGCTATTACTATTTCCATAAAACTGTCATTATTACCGTGAACAGATTGTATAGGGAAATAGTATTGCAAATTCGTAATGATATTTTATACTAGCCGCTTTTGGTAACGAGCTGGTTCGTCCGGATAATGGGTAATTTTTACTTTCAATTAAATTTCTTATGTATAACTTAATGATTCCTTCAAGAAAATATTTTTAGGCATCAAATTATTGCAGACATCGAAATCATGTAATTTCAATAGTTTGTAATTCGTTCCATTTATTGTGTACCTAATAAAATCAAATTCCATTACAATAATAATGCTATTAAATACATAGTTTTCAAAATAATTTCAGGTTTATAGCACTATGATTTCATTATTCCTCACCAACTGATTCCCTGGAATATTGGTTATAATTGATTTCAGATAGGTTATTTGATATAACATCATATCCATGATTCCATCAAATTGTTTGTAATTCGTTCCATTTATTGTGTACCCTAATAAAATCAAATTCCATTACAATAATAATGCTATTAAAAACATAGTTTTCAAAATAATTTCAGGTTTATAGCACTATGATTTCATTATTCCTCACCAACTGATTCCCTGGAATATTGGTTATAATTGATTTCAGATAGGTTATTTGATATAACATCATATCCATGATTCCATTAAATTGTTTGTAATTCGTTCCATTTATTGTGTACCCTAATAAAATCAAATTCCATTACAATAATAATGCTATTAAAAACATAGTTTTCAAAATAATTTCAGGTTTATAGCACTATGATTTCATTATTCCTCACCAACTGATTCCCTGGAATATTGGTTATAATTGGTTTCAGATAGGTTATTTGATATAACATCATATCCATGATTCCATCAAATTGTTTGTAATTCGTTCCATTTATTGTGTACCCTAATAAAATCAAATTCCATTACAATAATAATGCTATTAAATACATAGTTTTCAAAATAATTTCAGGTTTATAGCACTATGATTTCATTATTCCTCACCAACTGATTCCCTGGAATATTGGTTATAATTGATTTCAGATAGGTTATTTGATATAACATCATATCCATGATTCCATCAAATTGTTTGTAATTCGTTCCATTTATTGTGTACCCTAATAAAATCAAATTCCATTACAATAATAATGCTATTAAAAACATAGTTTTCAAAATAATTTCAGGTTTATAGCACTATGATTTCATTATTCCTCACCAACTGATTCCCTGGAATATTGGTTATAATTGATTTCAGATAGGTTATTTGATATAACATCATATCCATGATTCCATCAAATTGTTTGTAATTCGTTCCATTTATTGTGTACCCTAATAAAATCAAATTCCATTACAATAATAATGCTATTAAAAACATAGTTTTCAAAATAATTTCAGGTTTATAGTACTATGATTTCATTATTCCTCACCAACTGATTCCCTGGAATATTGGTTATAATTGATTTCAGATAAGTTATTTGATATAACATCATATCCATGATTCCATCAAATTGTCTGATATTAAAACACTCTTATTTTTAACTGCCTTACTTCAGTTCTGCTTATTCAGTTCATAAACTTTTTCTAGCGGAGATAGTCCCGCAACATCCCAAATCATAGCGTTATTAAAAGCGAAAATATCCGATTAATCTATCTTCTAAATTTCAAGATATTGTGAATTGAATTTTTTTACTTGTTTTTTAAAGCACACAGGTATTAAGCAGAATCCTTCTTTCTTAGCTTTCAGCAATGGAAAAAAAATTAAGCGTATAAAGATTTAATCAGGCAATGAAAATGGTTTTAATTTCAGGTTAACAATGTAATTTATGCAAAATGTTTTTAAAAAATTTCTAAAATTCAGCAAAAATGACCATGATTATTAAACTGGTATCATTAAAAAGACATTTTTTAAATATTTTGAAACGGTGTAAAATTAATTTTTGAGTAATAACATTTTCGGAAGTTATCGCAGAAAACACTAAAATTCAATTTAATTTTTTTTTGTCGTGTGATTATTTTAAGCCAAATTTTTGCGCAGTAGCTTCTAAGAATAAAGACCCCTGAGCACCCGAGGGCAGAGATTTGACTTTGAGCTCAAATGCAGATAGCACACACACACTAGCTTGCACAACCCCTTTTTTCAGGGGGGCTCATTCACGCACCTCACAAAGAAAACAAAAGGAAGAGAACAACCATGCCCGAACCAGGACTGGAACCCTGGACGCCTAGATCATGAGGAAGACGCGCTACCCCTAGGCCAGGACGCCGGCCTTCAACTTAATTATTAATTACTTAAAATTTCAAAACAAATCCCTCCGAAATGCACATTCCTATCCTTCAAGATATGTCAAATTTGGTAGCTGTAGGTCAAATGGCCTGCCCTGTAAAGCTCCAACACACACACACACACACACACACACACACACACACACACACACACACACACACACACACACACACACACACACACACACACACACACACACACACACACACACACACACACACACACACACATTTTCACGATTAAAATTTCTAGCAAAATGCATTGAATTTAAGAAAATGTTCACTTTACTAATTGAAAAAACTCTGCAATAGAAAAACTTCATTTAATCAATATAAAGATTCTAGCTGATATTTCAGTATTCCGAAATTCCCTATTTTCTTTTATAGCATTGAATTAAATAAACATTTCAATTCATTTTCGTATTTCTAAGCAATAAATATAAGGAATGTCTGCAAACTTAGGGACTTTCGAAAAGTTTAACTCCTTATTTCCTTTTTTTGAAGTTAGTGAAAAATAAGAAACTATTGGACTACTCTGCATAAAATTCTCACAAAGACAGAGCAAAAACTTAGGTAGCAGAAAGAAATAGCCGTGGAAGAGAGATTTACTACTTCCTTAATGCTTAAAATACGAAAAAAAAAAAATGTTAACTACAAAGCAAATTAAAGTTTTAATTCTTTTAAGTGCCTTTTCTCCACTTCCAAAAACAATTAATTTAAGTAATAACAACTTGTGGTATCGATTCTAACAATCCGGTTTTAAATAGAAAATTTTATCCGAAATGACAAAAGCGTATGTAATGCAAATTTTTTCTTTTATCTTTTAATTGATTTGTTGGGGTTAATGTCCTGTTTGAAGCCACGAAATAATTAAAGCAGACAAGCCTTTTGGTTCTGAATCGAGGTCAGGCGCTCCGAAGATAATTTGAGTTAGTGTCCCATTCAGTCCAGACTTCGAAAACTCACAAAAGTAAGAATTTTATTCAAAAAAAAAAAAAAAATGAAATACATAAAACTAAAATACTTAGTAATTAATGTAAATGTTTCATGATAATTACATGCGAAAATAATAACTGTATTGATTTTTAATGTAATGACTATAAAAAATGAGATGCCATCTGTGATTTATTTAAGAAGAATCTGTCTTTTTGGCATGAACTTACAATCGAGAAGAAAATAATTTAATTTTGAATTTATCCCACAATTCAATATTTTCATCAATTTTTTTTCATTTAATGCAGATGGCGAGGACAATAATTTGCGCTCAATGACGAGGACGACACCTGAGCTGGCACCCCCCTCTCCACGCCACACCAGCAGGAGGACGTTTGGCATGACAGATTTAACGTGCAACAGACCCCCTTACACAACGGTTCTTCAGTGGAATTGGGTCTCGAACTTCAAACCCTATGGCTCACAAGGCGAGACTTTACCACCAGGCCACCGCGGCCCCCACAAAACACGAAGACAAGACGAAATTAATGTGCGCACATTTTAACATATCAGCATCTCATCTCTTTATAATAACAATCGCAGAGCACTATGGGATGTGTACCTAATTAGATATCTCCATCTATTATCCAAAAGAGGAGAGTGAGTAATGCAACTGGTACAAAACCTTTTGAACCTTCCATTGCTTCTATTTTCAGTCCTTTTACTCAACCATTGAAGTAAGTTTAGAATTCATAATAGTATTCACGACACTTTTTCCAGCTTTAATTTTATAAGAGTAAAACAACTGTCTAAACATTTTAGCCCTTAATTTGTTGAGTTTACTTAGTAATTCTTTGATATATGAATATTCAATTAATTCTTCCAGTTCTTTCATGATCAGCTCGACTATTTCAGACGGAAAAGTTCTTGTTAAACATGCCATCCATAATAAAAGTGCCATAGTAACTCTTTTAATTACTCTTTCTTAAAAATAATCCAATATCATCAATTTTGAGCTGAAAATTTCGCAACTATGTTTACCATTCAATCTTTTGTTTGGATGATGAGTTATTATTTGCCAACATTTAGGCTCCAACTTCTGACATTTAATTTTTCCAGCGAAAACTCTTTCATCAGCTTTTCTTTCATCATTCAAATTAGATAGAATATTTAATCAGAATTCTCCATTTTAGTTGTTACTTTTTAAAATCAGGTTTTTCAAGTCAACGATTCTAGCGATCTCTGAAATTTTTTCCCCCAGTTTCAAATGCGATATATTGCAAGTCGCTCTTATCTAATCTTGATAAAAATGCCAGTATTTCATAGCAGTTTTGATAAGCTAATCCCACTTATGAATTGTAGCGAAATACTTAAATAATAATAATAAAAATTCGAAAATAGTATTCGAAATCATATTGGTTATGGTGCATATAAGTGGTTTTTCTTGCAATATTTGTTGATGGGTAAATTTTGATTGCCCATTTGAGTTACGGGAAGAAGTCGAAAACTGGGATTGCCTCGGTGTCTAGCCATTACATGCCTGCCATTTCATCATACAAGAATAATAGGGTAGTAGTAATTGGAACAGTGATTACAATACGCACCAGTAAAATTTTATAGAGCTGATGAGCATGTGCCTTCTTTAAGGGACAGTAGAGACTAAACATTTTCTCGCCCTTTTCAGTGAGATTTCCTTACGTTTGTTTACTTCATTTGCAACTGTATTAAAAAAAAGGGGAAACCAAAATTCTTCTAACACTTTCGCGCCGCCTGTTACATATATGCAGCAAGAAACGCACTCGTTTCCTGGCCGACACTTTGGCGTGCCAGAGCGTTTTCTCGTTCACTCCCGGCCTTCACACAATTGTGTTAGTGTCCTAGAACGTTTTAAAAACTATAACTTTTGGCACAAGATGGCATTGAATGTCTATATAGTTTCAGATACATGTAGATTTGATCTTCTACTCAAAATGAGAGTAGCATGACTCACATACACGTGGTTTTTGATTATATAAAGGGAAAGGAATGTTTCCAAATGGCATGCTTTATGACAGGTCTTTAAATTTCAAGTTGTATTTGCTTATAGTAAGCAGGGGAGTTTTATTTTCGCTACAGCATTGAGTATTCTGGTTTGCAGTCCAGTTTTTAGTGGATAATTAGATATTGTAGGCGAATTTTTTCTTTTACCGTTAGAATGTCGAAACGTCGAAAATGTTTAACTGAGTTTGAAATAGCAGAAATGATGAAAAATATTTCAGATATTGATTCTGAAATAGATTTGGATAATAGTGATAGTGACATTATAATATATTACAGAACATTATCAAACAACTCATTGGCATTTCGGTAATTTCAAGGCTTTAGACATAATTTAGGCTTAATGTCGTGGATTTAAGCTTAATAGCAAAAACCCTCTGGCCTTAGACAGACACTCGTGAAAGAGACTGCCTGCTTCAGTAATAAAAGGGCGTTTGCCAATCCCTTTGCGAAAGGTCTAAGTGTCATGATTCATTCCATAGTTTGATTATTTTTAAGTTAAACTGTTAAGTTATACATATCTGGATTCTTTAGGATGTAGAGGTAACAAGTAAGATTTAATTTTAATTTTTAGATTTTTCTCCTCAGAAGTAGAATTTAAATAGAAAAAAGGGCTCTGTTTCCTCTGGTAATTTTTATCATGGGGTAATTAGGAATAACAATTATCCCACGATAAAAAAAAATCTGATTTTAAAGAATTCAACCATGGGATCAATATAATAATGCTTTTTGGATGTGAAAGATTGTAAGCTGATAGTGAATTGATTCTAAGTGGTATCCAAAATTTGAGAAACTTGAGAAAGGAAAGAAAAGCCCTGCCCTCTAGAAATGAAACAAACAAACAAAACAAAACAACAACAAGAAACAAACAAAATAATAATTAAAAAATAAATAAACTGCAATGCTGAAAGTGGAACTTGCAGATGATAATTTTCATTCTTTTTTTAAATAAGAAATGGAGGATGTGGTGATGGTGAAAGTAACACTTCGAATTATTCACGATTGAGTTTACAACAAATATGGATATTTTCAGTAGTTATGTTGAAGGTATAGAAAGAATAATGACTATTTATTTGTCTGAGGGACAGGTGGAGTTGATGTTAGTCAGCTAAATATGGCAGATTTGAATAACACCAATTTGATCAAATTAAATTTGTTTTTGAGTTTATTGGTAGTTCACAAATGTCGAGAATTAGATAAAAGTTGTGTCACTAAATCCTCCCAGTGAGTATATATTTTTGCAAGCAGCATAAATGCCAAGAAAAATTAGTTGGATTGGGGATTGAATAATCTACTCGAAATAGGAGCCCAGTTTCCTTTTACTAATTTGAATAACTAGTCCTTATATGTTTTAAAGTAAACTTTGTATATCTCATAATGTTCAGACACTTCTGTTTTATAAAGACCTATTTCTCGATTATTCTTGACAGAAGTGAAGAAAAAAATGATTAAAAATTATTCGAAATTGGATATATTAAATAGTTACAAAGAAGTTTATATGCGATATTCTATAAAATAGAATATATATATATATATATATATATATATATATATATATATATATATATATATATATATATATATATATATATATATATATATATATATATATATATATATATATATATATATATATATATATATATATATATATAATCAGCAGTAGTTTTTATCATTAGAAATTCTCTTTTTACAATTCTTATTCAATTTATTACAATTCTTATCATTACATTCTCTTCAAATCAATTTGTTGTTATGATTAGATACCAAAATAAATGTTTCTCATTACCTCATATTTTCTGGGGGTAATTATGAACACATTGAAGTAATTTTGAACATTGCTGTAACTAATCAATAAATTAACTTTAAATGGGTAATGCTTAATGAATTTTGCAGAACATAATTATGGACTCAGATAAATTATATATTTATTTATATTTTCATAAGAACATTTAAAAATAGAAATAGCTTTTTTTTCTGCTTAATTTATTTGCAGTTATTCTAACTGACTTGTTAACCTACGTATAAAATTCAATAGTATTTATTAAAGGTCTTATGTTGCAAAATTCACATTATTCACTTAAATAAGGTGACTCTATACTATACATGGTACAAAATTTGAAAAAAAAATTCTTTCAAAGCAAATCTTTTAATAATTAAAATTTTTTTTAAATATAAATATGTATTAATATAATTAATAAATATACATATTTTATATTAAATAGGTATTAATATGTATTATAATTACCTATAATAATTACTGATTATAGATATTAATGTTTAATACATATTTAATATAAATATGTATTAATATTAAATATGGTTTCATATTTAAAATGTATACCAATTTTTAAAAATTAAAAAAAGTTCCCTGTTCAGAACACTTTATTGAGATAGATTTTTCGGAGATCTTTTTAGTACGGGACACAGAGTTAAAAATCAAGATTTTTCTGGATAATCCAGAACGTCTGGTTATTTTTTTTTTGTTGGGTCATATTTTCAGAGAAACAGATTATTAAGCCAATAAAATAAAACAAAACAAACATTGAGATTGACTTATTATCCTAACGATTAGCTAGACATTTATATTTTTCCTTTTAATGGTTCAAATAGAAATTATTATTAATCTTCTCACAATTGTTAGACAAATTAAAAAAAATTGATGCTATTGATGTGAAACGAAATGCAACCATTCATTTCATCAACGGTTCATAAAAGGAGGAATAAAAAAAATAAATAAGGCAATCATAAATTTCTTGAAATACCTTAAATGGGAAGAAAGGAAAAGAAAGATTGAAAAAAAAAAAAGGAACAAAACGTTAAAAGATCTGCACTTAAAGTTCTTTTGTTTTTCATCGACGTGCTAAAAGTTTTCGATTTTTCACAAATGAGTAACAATTAACGCAGGGTAAAAAAATAGGATTCATGGTATCAATCACGTAAGCTGAACCTAATTTGACTCGAGAAAGGAGTAAAAAAAATTGTGAGGTAAAACAAAACTGAGTAAAAGACTTTGCATAAAAGGAAAAGGGTGGAAAAAAATTTCCACTATCCGAAACTATCCAAGTAATTACTGCCGACATATTATCCATTTAAAGCCCCGGCCGCCCCGATCTTTTAAGATGGCAGAGAAAGATGTACGATGCTGCCCTAATGGCTTCTCTAGGTTCCGAATATTAAAACAGTAATTTATTGTTTAATGGAGTCGTCTGAGCCACTCTTTTTCTTTAGAGGAAGAGAGAGAAAGCCCGCTTTTAGGGACCTTTTCTCTTTCTTTCTTCATATTTTATTTAATTTTGAGATGCATAGATGCATGATAGTTCTCTTCTGTTTCAAAATCAAAAATTTTACTATCGAATTTTCTTTTTGAAAGAGAGTAGTAGCATTAAAATAATTTAATAGATTTTCTTATGAGATATTCTTAACTCATTCTTTATTTTTTTTGAAATCGTTTTTATTTTTTATTTTTAGAAAAATTGTATCGAAATGGAAATATATTGTTTACGGTAATAATTATTGAATTCTGGATGATTAAAATTTTTTTCTCTTTGGCAGATTAAATTTTTGTTCCAATAGTTAATTATTATGAAAATTTAATGTTTTTTAAATTCTATTTTGGAAAGATCAAAACCTTTCCATTTCGTTTCATCCGCTTCAGAGCTTTTCCAACTCTGAAAACATCTTGAGTTTTGAAATTTTTTTTCATTTCTCTCAATACAAAATATTTTTATAAATTCCATCATTCTGTTTAACTGAATTATTAATTTTTTTATTGTTTTATCAAAGTAAATAATCTTCTAAAAATGCAAACAATAGAAAATTTAATTTCACCATTTCTGTTTGCCGAATTCTATTATAATTACAAAGATTACAATGAAATAAAAAAAATGTTTAATTACTAGAATTTTTATAAAATTATTGAAATATTTATAATTATTCTGTACTAGCCGCTTTTGGCGACCAGCCGATTGCCAGTATTAATGCTCGCTAAAAGTTTCAATTAAAGATTTTGTGCCACTTGCTCTGTTAATAACATCTTCAACAAACTACTTTTAAACTTCAAATTTTGATAGCCATATTATTCATTCAATTTATTATGTAGGCTTTAAACCGTTCTGTTCATTTTACTACGTATCTCTGTATTTTTTGCCATTGTCCGTAAAGTTTGAACTTTAAATGAAAATGGAAATGTTAAATTGAAATTAATATAAAAGAATTTTTTACTAATACAAAGCATGTCTGTTTTTAATTATGATTATTGAAAGAAGAGTAGTTTGACATTGTAACTCTATGTGCACTACAGAATAATTTTTATAATTTATATAATATCTCAAAGGATTATCCAACAAAAATTTCTCTGATTCATAGTAAAATTCAGTTTTCAGTTTTATTTTCAAAAAGATTTAAATAGCGTCAATAATATTTTATTTTGTTTCCATCTATGAATATATTTTAAAAAATTCTGTAGTTTAACTTTTAGACAGTCCTTAGGATGTGAGTCCTTAGGATCAAAGGATTCATATCCAACGAAATATTCTTGGCACTCTAACTTTAATAAAATTAAATAAACATTTCTATTTTCTGAGATCAAATCTAGTCGGTTTATGAAGTTTAAATATTACAATTTTAGAATAATCAGCATTTCATTAGACCAATCACTCTTGAGAAACACTGGGAGATGATTGGCGTTTCATCTTTGAAACGTCGATGAAGTGATCTAAAATCGTCCGTTTTTATAGAAAAGTGATATTCAGATTTTCATAAGTCAGTCATTTTTAGTGATTGATTTAGTTGATTGGAGTGCAACTCTTTTTATTTAAAATGTTAGCGTCTCAAGAATAATTTGTTAAATAGGATTCACCGGGCAGAGGATCAACGTAAAAATTTAAAATTCCTGATTCATCAGAGCATTTATTGACTGAAATTACACAAAAAAAATATAATTATTTACTTCATTTAGATCGTTTTGTTATCAGAAATATGTGTATTATTACAGCTTTACCAAGTAGCTATTGGGTCCTGATTAGCGTGGATATCCTGTATATATTTAATCCATATTTGCCTTAAATAAAAATCATTTATTGAATTAATAATACAGATAGTGTGAAAAGACAGAAGTTTTTTTTTTGCATTTATTTTTTAGAAAATATATTTCATTTCATGCAGGCACGTTCTGAAAATTACGTTTTTCTAAATTTAATTTCCAATAACAGTTAACTTATTTTTTTTAAAATTTGAACTTTTATCCAAGTGATGGCAACATGATGAACAAAAGCTAATTTTTCCCTATACTCGTAGAGGTTAAGTTTTAACGAAGTCAAAACGAACATTTTTGGCAACTACAGTGCCGCCAAACGCGGATTGTATTATAACGTTGCTTTAATGTTTTGAGAGGATCATTGACACCATTGCTCTTTTAACCGTCGATAAAAGAAATTAGAAAAGTCTAATCAATTAAAGAAATCTCTGATCTATCGATCAAACAGATAACTGCAGAGAAGGCAGCAGTAAAATTATTGAAGGCTACAGAAAAATTTATGAAGAGAGCAAGCAGAAAAGAAATAATTTCATATAATTCTCTTGAGATTATTTTTATTTGATTTCAATTAAAAGAAATTTGAAGCTATCCAAATACAAAAAAATCGTTTGTTTTAGAGTTGACAGAAGTTTTGAATGAAATGATTTTGTCAATCTTGTTGTTCTCTTTATTTATTTTTTATTTTGGAATTTTAAACAATGGTTATTAAAATAACAGTTGGTTTTTTTATATCTGATTACATAATTTTAAAAGTGACATTCAGTTTTCGTATTTAAATTTAAATTTATTAGCATTTTTCTTTTTATTCTGTCGGTTTTACAGTTTCCAAAATCGCATCATAAATCTTCATAAATCTCTGTTAGTTATACAAGAGACAGTATATGTGCTGCCCCCTGTAGGAAAGGCCATTATATTTAGAGCTTTCAAATTTTGTTCAGATTTGGAGGGTGGAAATGTGCCTTTCCTTGCGAATGTTTTTTGATATTTTAATTAATTAAAATTTAAACAAAAATTGGACTTTTTCCCCACCATAACTTTCGAAAATATTACATCATAATAACGATTATAGGGCGATCTTAACATCATTTTTTCCCCAGTGATATCACTTTAGTTCTGAACAATTTTTAAAATCAAATTTGAATTAATTATTTAAAACATTTAATTACAACTTTAAAAATATATTTCATTGTTGTAATGAAACTCCAATCGTTTTCGTTATTGCCGTAACTATTTAATTCTGGATTTCCCTTCCGTAGCCGATGATCAAAATGTGCAGATTAGGTTTACTTTTTTATATTAAGCAAAATTCTGTTCTCAAAGCATGCTTTTAATAAAATTTTTGATAGTTCGGTGCATTTCCATTTAACTTCAGAAGTAAGCGACGCTGGAACATTTTTAAAGTTTTTGAGATTTGAAATCCAAGGGAAGTATGAAAAAAGAAAAGTTACTCTTAGCTCAAAACACTGCAACATGAAAGCTGCAGACTTTATGGTGTGTCGTCACACTATCAAATGAATATTTTTGATTTATAACCAGAAAGCGGCTACTCCACCCCGCTTGTATGCATTCCAATAAATTGAATGGTCAAAACGCCATGAAAGCATAGGTGGAAAGCTATGGTTGAATTTTAAGGACCATCATCGAACATGATGCAACACTTTATATAGGAGGTACATCCCGTCTTCGATAGAAGTAACTAACACTACATCATTTCTGTATCTACTAGAGCGGGGAGAACCTACTACCATGCAGGAAGCTTCTTATGCCCCTTTTTTGAGGCGCCACCTGGGGGTAGTGTACTATTTTTTGGTATGTAAATAGCTAAGAAAATTTCTCTACAGTAAGAAATTTTTAGATAATTACTACAAAAATTCTCCGTACTTAATTTATCATTTCATTTTCAATTTAAGCTAAGTATAATTTTATCTATCTTTTATTTATCGATTTAAAAATCTATGAAAAGCAAACTCCATAACTCCATTTTAACATATTTATTTCTTACATCAGATATGTCATCAATGAAGTAGGGAATGGTCTTTGTTGATTTAAATAGATTATTAATTCTATTATCTATTATTTCTATGGATGCTAATGCCGTGGCAAGACAGAGGCTTTCTACCAATAGCAAGAAATTCTCTCTGACAAATCCAGATTATAAAACAGACATCACGTCCACAATTTCAAGACTCAGAACAGGACTACTGAGGGGCATGAGGATCATGCCCGATGGCTCCAGACTCTATGGAGAATGCAGACACTGTCCTGATGTGCAGCTGGATCCGGAGCATATTTTTAGCTGCCGTTCTATTACTTCAGCCCTCTTCAAAATAGACATTGAAGGCACCAAGGGTATTCTTTATTCCGATAAAGTTGAAGATGTGGCCAGGCTGTTCCGCATGCTTTCGGCCCAATCTAATTGTCCCCCCTCTCCCTTTCCCCCCTTATATTTTATTGCACTTGTAACACGACAACAACAACAACTACAACAATATTAATTCTATTACTTTATAAATCGCATATAAAAACAATCCTCGAAAAGAATTTTTTTAAAAATGACGAAAAACTAATTGTTTAGTTGAATAGATTAAAAATTAATGCAATTTTAATATATTTTAATTTTTTATTTCTTAAAGATATTTATAAAGGAAAAAAAACTCTACAATGGATAAAATATTTATTTCTTTAGCTTCACTAGCATCATCGGAGAGAATGGGTTTCGTTAATTTAGGAAAAAAAAAAATCTTTCATTTTTTTACCCAGAAATGTGGTGGAAATGAAAGGACCGAGAAGGGTCACAATATATTAAATTGCTTACTTTGTTTCTTGAAGCTAGAATGCATTTCATCTTTGCATTCTTGCATAACATATATAATTTATAAAAGAGGATATACTTTCGTATATAAGTGAATGAACTCCATGTGAACAAACACGAGCAACCCTCTTTGAGTACTTTCTTTATATTTTATTTAACCTTATCTGGGCGATGAAATCTCGGGGTGGACGAGAAAAATTCGGAGGGAGCAGTGATCTTCATTTATATCTTTTCATTTTCCGATGTTTCTTTCCTCCCAATTTTGATCATTCTCCATTTCACTCTGATGATTTTGTTTTGCTATTGCTTTTTCGTATCATGTCCTACTGTCGGCTGTCCATCATTTCGGAGGCTGGGAGCGAGGATGAAAATTTGGAATTGACAGAAATGTCAATCATTATATTGTCAAATTTTTTCAAATATTTTTTTTTTTCTTTCCATTTTTTTACTCTAGTGTCTTTTTTATTCATGCGTATGTCAAGTAGAATTAATGAAAATATACAAGTTCTTAGTTTTATTTTATTTTCACTTTTCTTATATCTTTTTTTCACCTTAGATTGGTTTTCATGTATATTTTCGCTTCTGCTTCTTATAAAAAGAAGTTAGCCAAAAGTATAATCCAAAAATAACAGGAAAAGAATTTGGGAGGTCTTTGCAAACTAATGAAATGGATGCTTATTGGAAAAGAAAAAAAAAGAATGAAAAGTTTGAAAAAGAATAAATAAATTTAATTCTTTCCGTGTAACAATTTGTTTGGATTTATTTTTTCATTTTTTTTGCCTTGAAACTATTTTATTAATGTATAATACAATAATTATTTATCACTTAGATTTATTAAAAATGAATTTACAGAATTTTAGTTAACTTTGTAACAATGACCGTTGCACACAAACTAATTTACTATTCTTATTTTTATTCCCATAATGTTTATTAAAACGAAATTTATTAAACGAAACCCCCATTAAAACGAAACAAACAGTAATATATATTTAAATAAATATTATCACTACATTTTTTTCAAAGGTTTTGTTTCTAAAATTATTGTAACAATCAGTACTTTTCAACAATAGTACGGTAAAGAAAGCACTTTCTTTACAGGAAGTAGGACATTTGAAATATAATATGAAACTTTATGTAACATTTTAAAAACATAAAGGGTTCTAAAATCATCTCCAATTTCAGATTTAGAAAGGGGTGCGTGACGTTTCAATAAAAAAGAAAAAGGAGAACACTTCAAAAGGGGTGCATTTCAAAAGGGATTCTTATCAGTATGTGTTGTTTATTCTAAGAAACATTGATGATTAAAAACAGATTACTAAACTTAATAGTTTATAATTGTACTTTTTTCATACTTGGTGAGGTTTACGTCCTCGGTAGTGATTAGAAAAATTGAGGTTTTAGATATTACTGAATTAAAAAGATTAATCTTCATATCAAATTCCAACTAAAAGCAGCACCCTTGTGATGCCACTAAGTTACAATCTTTTGGAAGGATGGACAGTCATTTCATTCTTAAAAGACATGTAGGAAAAATTTATTCGAATGTTAAGGAATTAGGATTGCACACATACAGGCCCTCAAAATTTCTATATGGGTACTACATACACAGATTATGAAATTTGCAGATTATGAAAAATGCAAATTCTTATATTAAACACTACAGAAACTGGTATTTCTGTCAAACATCACATAGTTTAATTTGAGAAGTTATTATTTATATTTAGCATGAGCATAATAATGCACTTGTTGTATAAAGAAAATAATTCTTCGTATTTAAAAAAAAAATAAGTTAATTTAATACCAAGTTTGATTTTTAGTTTTGATTTACAACTTTATCATTTGTAAAATAATACTTAGCTGCTGTAAGCTCGATACTACAATTGTTTTCAAATAAATAAACTGAGAAAAACATTGTTCATAATCCCTTTAAATAGATTTGAAAGTTCCTCTTATATATTATTTTAAAGAAATTGTTATGTCATATTCAAAATCTGAATGCATCTATTATAGTTTGGGAGGAAAAATATATTAATAGTATATACAATTTCTGTTTTTTTATGTGAAAACATGTCCGAAGCATCCCTCTGATTTTTGATCACATGAGTTTAAATTTATACCATCATCCGGTTTCATTCAATTTTTGAATTCCTGAAAATGAATTAGAATATTTCACATCTGATGTTTTGAAAATTTTGTTCTTTCTGTTAAGAGAGCCACGTACGTAATTAATTCAACTAAAAATATTAATTAAACTATTGTTCTCAATTTTATAGCATATTTTTGCTTAACCATGCACAGAATTTGAAAAAAAAAAATTCAGACAAGAAGAAAAGTTTTGCAAATTTTGGTATAAAAAACTCACTAATTAAGAAAAGTTTTACTTAGATAATTAAAAAAAACGATTTTTAATCTATCTATTTAAGCGCGATCCAACAACTTCTTTAACTCGCTTGTCGTCCCAAACAGGAAGAAATATTTTCTTGAACTAAATTTAAATCGATGCGCTAAAAAAGAAATAAAAAAAAATAATTAAATAGGCAAAGGAAAATGTATAAAGCTCTGAGTTAATAAAAAACAAATATATGAAATGTATTGAATAAAAAGTAAGGAAAATTCTCTATAATTATCTATTCTACATAATACAAAATTAATAGCCCAATGATTTCTTAGTTGTAGCTCAATAATTTTTTTCCAAGTTCGATAGCAAAAAATTATATGCTAGTAATTCAAGAGAATAAAAAATAATATCAGTAAATATGTAGATTTTTTTTTAATTACAAAGAAGTCCGCTTTTTAAAATTTACAATAACTTGGGCTTGAGGATTTCCAAATATCGTAAAGGAATCGTCAAAGCATTAAATTTATGCCTAATATGTCTTAAGAATTGATGTCATGAAGATACTAGGAGGAACTTTGTCCCATAGGCCACTTGAGAGTTCATTTCATTTGGCTTCAATTACATCATTCATACAGAAGTAACGAATAGAAAAATAAATTTTTTTTGCAAGAAGAATTAATGAGAATTCAGAAGTTTCTCATTAAAGAAGTACAGTAGAAGAAGTAAAAGTATCAACTTCTTTAGTTTATGCTCATGTTTCTGTTTTAACGAACTAATTACTTGTTTAACTTTTATCCCCTATTCTAATTTTATTTATTTAAAAATATTTGGTTTGAATCTAACCTGAATATATATATATATATATATAAATGCAATTGCATTCTTTGACAAATCTTGAAATGATTTTCTCTTCACTATTACATTGTCATGAAGAAGTCACAAGTATGATTGTTATTAGGAAAAAAGCCTTATTTTTATTACTTTTCAAAACTTGATTGAAAGTTCAAGGTTATAGGTATTTTAGACATTTTCAAATTACGTGCATTTCTTTGAATTAAAATTGCGCTCTTGTTAAAATATAGACACGTTTGGTATTTTATATAGGCCAATTTTTGATTAAAAATCATCCTAAAAATTTTGTAAATTTGGTCTGTATATTAATTTAAAGAGATTAATCTGAATACAGAAGTTTGGTGTCCTCTGGTCACAGTTTCAATTCATAGAGTTGCGGCAGTTCAGTTCAGTTTATATATATTAACGTCCCGTTTTAAAATAACACTAGGGCTATTTTAAGACTGACCGTTTAATTTTGAACCGTGGTCAGATGACGAGGACGACACTTAAACAGGCACCCTCCTCTTACAAATTTCTGAATCAAATCAGCTAGAGGAAACAGCGTTGCGACAACGTTCGATATAGAGTTTAAATAGATATTGACAGAAATTAGCTTGTAGGATCGTGTCTTGAGCTCATGATCTTCAAATATCGTCGTTAAGGATGTGTGCCGAGTCCAGTGGTTTAAAATTTTTTTATGTTACACTAAGCAACCAGTTGATAATCAATTCATAATGAATAGGATTTACCTTATGATTACATAATTCACTTGAAAAGAGTCATGTGCATTTTTCAGTTTTGAAATAACTTGCACGTCATACCAATGGAAAAAATCGGGACTCATAGCTTGAAATAATGTTACATGACAGCCGAATTATTTCTGTAATGTTTTGACAAACTATAAATTGTATTTCAAGTTCCCCTTTGACAAGAAATTTTGAAATAAGGATGAGAAAAATCTTTTAATATTATTTTTTTGCTGCCCTCCACATTTGAAGTAATATACTGTTTTATCTAACTTTTTATTTTTAATGAAATTGTGGAAATAAAGATCCGCAATCGTCTTTCAATATATTTATTTAAATCAATTTGTTGAGTTCACCAATATCGTCCGAGGGGAAAAAAGCTTTGCTGATTTAAATCAAATAAAAAATATTTCGCTTTCTTTTCCCGTGCTTTGAATGAAATATAAACAGAAAAGGGAAAGAATATATTACATTATCCAATTTACTTTCAGCAAGAATGTATTTCACCTTCCAATTCTGCGCAACATGCAAAATCTAAAATACGAAAAGATGATACAATACCATGTAAAAAATACACCCAAACTAAGAAAACATGGGTAACCCTCTTTATTTTCTTTCTCTATACCTTATTTCACTTCATTTCGAAGATGAAAACCACTTTGGAGGGATGGACGAGTAAACTGAAAGAAAGAAGTAATCTTTATATCTTTTCTTTCTCTAATATTTCTTTCTCCCAGATTTCATTCATCCTCCATTTCACTCTAATGATTTTTGTTTTGAAGTTGTTTTTCTGTATCATATCTCATTGTAGGCGTTCCATCATTTCAATGGGTGGGCAACGGAAACTGAAAAGCTGAAGAGACAAAACTGTCGATCATTGTTTTGTTAAATATTTTTATTTTCTCTCGTTTATTTTCTTTACTTTAATGATTTTTTACTATGAAAAAAACCCCACATATCCATGCTTAGTTTTCTTTCCTTTTCTTATATCTTTTCTTGACCTTTTTTTAGAATGGCTTTCTTGTTTATTTTCACTTTTCTTCTGATAAAATGAGGATGGTAAAAACTAGTATTCGGAAATAACAGGAAAAGAATTGGAAATTTTCTGAAGAACTAATGAAATATATATTGCAGAGGGACGAGTCTCCTTATAATTTCATTATGAGGTAGTTAAAAATAATAGACGAGTTTCTGGAACAGTTACTTAATTATTTTCTAAGTTCCACACTTTAAAAGACAAAACAAATACGGTCACAAAAATACACAACACTCACTTAGAATACAATCTAATAATGACTCCCAAGAAGGGTAACGGAAAATATACCTTGATGTTAATAAGGTAACGCCATCTGTTGTATCAAAAGAGAAAGTAGTAGAGTTATGTAATAACCGCTACAATATTTCTTTAAGAGAGTAATACCACTGGTGGTACTGGATCAGGGACGATCGTTCTCTGATTCAGGTCTAAATTACGATCTGTGGTTGAGTGAATGAAATGCATGAATGAAGTCCGCCCCGTAAAACGGGTTGTGACGTGTGTGTAGCTAAGTCGTTCTCTTGGCCCTAGATGGCGCTACTGAAAAAAACAAGAGACGTACCCTTGGCTTAATCCACAAATGACTTTTTAAAGTCAGTGGGCTTGTCTAGGACAAGTGACATTAGAAAAAACGACATATTTCTTTAAAAAAGAAAGAAACTTAAACTGGAGAAGAATAAATTATTTTAATTCTTTTTTTGTAACCCTTTACTTTGATGTTCTATGATTTTTACTTCTTATGATTTATTTACACGAATTAATTTGTATAAAGTTTTATAACAAGAACATTTATAATACACTTACTTGCGATTTTTCATTTGTATTCCCTTATTGCTTAAATACAAGAAAAATTGTGTAATATTTTTTTATTAATGCATTTTTTTCAGAAAGTTTTATTTGCAAAATTATTTTAACAATCAGTCTTTTCTAATTAAGGTGGTAGTTAAATCATTTTAGAGAAAAAATTATTACATTTTATGAACTTTTCCATATGAAAAGAATTGAACAAATTAAAGATTTAAATTGATTCTAAAAAATTTGAAGGACGTTATTTTTAATATCAGCAATTATTACTCCTTGCCCTAAACAACGTTAAATGTAATAATAAGTTTCTACATATTTTCTAAACGCTCTTCTTCTACATTTGAAGAAGTTTACATTATCTTAGCATCGTGGGGTATTGAGTTAAAAAAGTAAGACAGTTCATGATGTGGCGAGTTGAGCTCGAGTAATCCCTAAAAGGGGAGAATCTAACTCGAATCTTCACTCTCCCTTCGGGAATTCAGTCTGTATAAAATTATTGCAGAATAAGAGTGAAATTGTTAAATGATCTATTTAGAATGCATCTGGAATTATTATCTTTCTATGTTTGATATTTTTATATGTTGAATCCGTGTCTTCCTGTGTTTATAACTTATTTCTGAAGATGTAATAAAATAACCTACAGGCAAAAAGGACTGTTTAATTAGAATAACAGATATGCGTAACAGATTACGCATTTCTGTTATTGAAGAAATGCGTAATTTGTTACGCATATCTGTTATTCATATTTAAAAGTGACCTGGGCGTGATCTCGAATTAAAAGGACTAATTTTCATATAAAATATTGTTCCGAAAATTTATTATGTTAAAACTCGAATGGGTTCGCCTGCAATGAGTGCATAGTATAACACAATCAGAAGACCTCAATAACAAATAATGACCTTCATTAAGACGGGACAAATGACAAAACACACAGCCGAGACGTACACAAGAAGCTATACACAGCAGCACTTACAACAAAAAGCAGCCTACAAGTAGTAATCAGTAGTAAAAAACCACAGCAAAGAGACAACAGGAAGAGAGAATCCACGTATCCATTCATTAAGATCTCTGAAAAAGCCTGCCTCCACTGCCTCCTCGTTTTAGCTATCGCAACTGTCGACTCACTACTAAACGACTGGCTACCCGTCACATGACTTAATGCTGCTTCAATACTTGTCTGCAAGACTCAGCGTATGTCTCAATACACCAATCCCTTGTGCTCCACTTCCGCTTAGTCCAACTAATTCGACCTTGATTCCACAAGCACTCACTACACTAATGACTTCGGCTTGGACCACATATCTTTAATAGCCTCCGCAGCAGGATATAGAAGGTTCTCGAACAATCAAACATAACTCGCCTTTTATGGGTCCTATCACCAAAATTTCTGAAGTTTCCAACATCATCCATTTTGTTGACAAAGTGAAAAAATTTATCGCCAAGTTGGGATTTGTCGCATGAGATTCATTGATCCGACATCCTGTCAGCATCCAATAGCGCTTCCCATAAAACTATCTTTTCTACAATGAAACTAACTGTGCTGAGAAGCAACATTGCAGATGCGTAACAATATCAGCACTAATTAAAAGCATTATGTACTATGTGATGCCACTCCGTTGCTCTTATTCGGAAGGGTGTGGTAACCTGTTAATTTTTTTTTCAACCTGTTCATTTTGGCTTAAAAACTAATAATTTCAGTATAAATTATTGATACATAGATAGGCAATTAATCATATTTCATCAAATATGGCATATGGCTATAATGAAAGGCTAAATTCTATATCCGATATTTTGAAATGTTTACCTTTTTAAATAAGAGCGATGTGTACGTAAGTAGGTCAACCTAAATTAATTAAATAATAATAAATATTATCGTTCTCATTTTTTAATAGAATTTATTTCATTAAATTCACAAAAAATTAGAAATAATCTTAAGGAGAGAAAAAAATAGTCTAACAAATTCTGATATATAAAAAAAAACTTACTAATTAAGATAATTTCAACCCATATAATGATTTCCGTAATAAAAAGAATATTTAAATTTATCTTTAGATGCACTTTCTAAAAATTCCTTAAGCACGCATATCGTCTGATAATTTATAAAAAAATACTTAAACTTAATTCAAATCGATACTTAAAAAAAAAGTACATAAAGATATCAAAAAGAAAAAAAAAATGCGTTGCTTGGAAGCAATTAAAAAGAAATACATAAGATAAGCCAAATAAAAAAATTCCGACTTTATATAAAATTAATTACCAGCATTTTTTTCTTATTTTTTAGACATAATCAATAATTTAGCCTTTCAAATCAATGCAGCAAAATCTCCAGCTGAAAATTCAAGCGAATAAAGTAATAAATATGCAGATTTATTTTCGTAATATGAAGTACCTATTTCCTGAAATTTGTACATATCTCTTGGGTTCGAAGATTTGAAATACCGCAAAAGAATCGTCCAAAGTATTTATTTGTGACGAATTGATGATGAAATTCAGGTTTACAGATATGTATTTTTCAAAAAAATTCCTGGAAGAATTATAATTAGCAAGTTTGTTTCAACTTGGTTGCAATTATCGTATGGGAATAATGATATATATAAGAAATTTCCTTACAAGATGAACCGTTTTAATTGTAGAAGTTTCTCATTACAGACGGTTTGTCGATATACGTAGTTTACGTTCACAGTTCTGTATTAACAAACTAATTTTTACTTTCTCGTATATGTAGTACAGAGAAAATATAGTAATCGTCAAAAAATTCGAACTCCACGAATTTTGACAAAAATTCCACGTTTTAGATTTTTCTGAGATAGAAAAACACATTTTTGGAAAATGTCCGTCTATCTGCCTGTGGCAAGGATAACTAAAAATTGCTTTATGTAGACGAATTAAATATACATTCTTTATAACAAATTTGTAAATTTCTATCAAACTTTGAGCAAAATCCGCTCAAAGAAAGTCTATCTGTCCAGTTCTTCGAATATAATTTAGCATAAGTACAAACGAAGAGAGCTAGATAGATAAAATTCTATACACAGATTTAACATCAATAGTGTAGACATTTCTTGAGCCGAATCCGACAAGGGATTGCCGCCTATCGACTTGAACTTTTAGAAAAATGTAAAAAGAATAAATAACAAAGTAGAAATGACTTAAATATATCAAATTTGATACAGGATTTTGAAACTAAAATTGTAATTTAGTGTCAAATTTTTATTTCAAAATATTGGGAAAAATGCCTTTTAAACACAAATTCAATTTTTGGATACTATCAACCTGATGCAAGGGATTTATCGCCAAATAACTTGCGGAACTTGATACCGAGTGCAGTTTGTGTCAAAACCTTTTTTCAAACGATTAAAAAAAGTACCTATTGGATTTTTGGATGCTGTTAACTATATTCCAGGGATTAACTACCAATGATCTTGCCAAGGATGACATGATAGATTCAGTAAAAATGCTGAATTCACGCCAAAGATGAATATTTCGTAGCTATTGTACGCCAGGACCAAGCAAGACATTCTCTGGGATAACACCTTTATTAGAGAGTATGAAAGAAATTTTTGCGGAGCCACTATCGCAAGTTTTCCTTAGCTGTTATCCTCCATTCTAATCTAACTTATTCAGAAACATTTGATATTTTAATTCCTTATTGGATCTGAAAATATACAGAAGGAAATTAAAAAACAGGAGCTTATATTAACAAAGCAAAGCTGTGTTTCAGAAAATGATTGTTATTGTCCCTTTTAGGTTTTTGTGACGAAGTTGCGAAGTTATAACAGAACTATGACAGCTATTAGAAAAAAGTTTTCCTAATTTTTTTTTTTGAAAAAATTTCATTTAACTTAGAATATTAATAAAATTTTATATATTTTTAAATTTTTCACATGTTTTTACGTTTAAATTACACTTATTTGGAAATATAGATACGTTTGGAAATTTTTTATAGATCATTATAGAACAAAACAATCAATATTTGTAAATTTATTCGGTTATTTTTAACTAAAACAGTTAAAACGAAACTCAGGAACTGATTGTTCGTTGGATACTCTTCTATACCCTAGTGTTCCGATAAAGTTCAATTCAGATTTTAAGCCGAAATTTATGGCATATTATGACTAGAATTCTGTTTTGAACTAATGATTCTCAAATATCAATATATCATTGCTGTTAAATGCTCAATCTACATTAAATAGTAAGTTGATACCTACTTGATTTAAGATTTTTCAATATTAACTAGCACATGCAAAAGAGGCTAAATGAAAATTTTAATTTTGAAATCCATTTTATGATATTTACAAGTAAAAAGGCATGACAATGAGATAAAAATATAATGTTAAAAGAAAGCCATGATTATTTTTCTCGTGTTCCGTACCGTCAAACTCAATATTATTCATTTGAAAATCGCATTAAAATTTTTTGAAATAATAAATAAAATTAAATTTTTACAGAACTCTCCATTAATTTTTTTTTATCCAGCCCATTTATAGTTCAAAAAGTCTGTGGAAGGGAACTCCATAATAGCCTTTGTACTATTTGTTTCTAATCACAAATAAATTCTCCAAACTCACCTGCATCATTAGAGAAGTGAATGGATTTTGTTAATTTAACTGAAACAAATTCAGCCAATGTGGTCTCCCCAAACTTTCTCGCATAGACTCTAATAAACTTGTTATAGACTCTTATAAACTTTCTCGCATAGACTCTAATAAGCTTGTTATAGACTCTTATAAACTTTCTCGCATAGACTCTAATAAGCTTGTTATAGACTCTTATAAACTTTCTCGCATAGGCTCTAATAAGCTTGTTATAGACTCTTATAAACTTTCTCGCATAGACTGTAATAAACTTGTTATAGACTTTTATAAACTTTCTCGCATAGACTCTAATAAACTTGTTATAGACTCTTATAAACTTTCTCGCATACACTCTAATAAACTTGTTATGCAAATGGTCAAAATGTCTTACATGGTATTGGCGTACAATAGACACAAAATATCCACTTTTGATATGAATTTAGTATGTTTACTAAATTTATTATGTACTCCTTGGCCAGTTATTTGGCGATTAATCCCGGCATGCTGGAAAAAGTATAAGAAAATTGAATTCGTATTTTAGACATATTTTTATCAAACGATTGAAACAAAAATTCGGCACAACACTGCACTTGTAGTCACAAAATCCCATAAAAAATTTGATGTATTTAAGTCATTGCATTTTTGAACTATCACTTTTATTTGTTTCAGAAACTGTAAATTGACAAACAGTTAACCGTTGTTGGATTGCCTCAAAATTCGACAGGTGTCTACACTATAGATGCCAAATCTGAGCACCAAATTTCATTTAAGCAGCTCTCTTCGTTTCGTAATTATCGTGTTAATTTATATTCAAACACTCGTGCAGACGAATTTCCTCGGAACAGATTTTAGCCAAAATTTGATAGAAATTTTCAAATTTGGCGTAAATATTGTATACCAAACTTCAATCTTCCAGCTCAAAGCAGTTTTGAGTTACCTTTCTCACAGATAGACTGATATTTTTCAAAAATGTTTTTTTTCAAACTCAGGGAGATCTAACTCCTGAAGATCCGCCAAAATCTCGAGTTCTAATTTTTAGAAGATATCTATACTTTCTCTATACTACGTATACAAGAGAGTAAAAATTCTTTCATTAAATTTCCCTGCATTGCCCTGCATTATATTTTTTCTTTCTTAGACATTTCTTTCTCTCAGAATTCATTCGTTCTCCATTTCACTCTAATGATTTTGTTTTGAAGTTGTTTTTTCGTATCATATCTCATTGTCGGCGATCCATCATTTCAGAGGTTGGGGATAGAGACGAAAAAGCTGAAGAGACAAAACTGTCGATCATTATTTTGTAAAGTTTATTGGATTTATTCTTTTATTATTTTTTTTTTTTACTTTAGTGCTTTTGTGTTAACAAACGTATCAAACGGAACTAAAAAAAAGGAAATTTTAAATTGTTAGTTTTATTTTGATTTCTTATCGCTTTTCATAAAATTTAGAAAGATTTTCATGTTTTTTTAAATTTTCTTATCTGAAATAACAACAAAAGTATTGGAGAGGTATTTGTAGAACTAATAAAATAGGTGCTTCTGCAAAAAAAAAAAAAAAAAAAAAAAAAAAAGAAATAAAAAACGACTGAAAAGATTAAGGAAAATTAAATGAATTTAATTCTTTCATTCTAAATATTTGTTTAGATATTTTCCTTTTTTATGAAACTGTATAATTTGTAGACAATTTTTTTTAAAAAAATTCTTAGATTTTCTTAAAAAGAAGACAATAGCTCATTCCAAATATATTTTTTTCAGTATTAACTCTAAGTAATTTGCATTAACGTTGTAACCATGATTTTGCAGCAAACTATTCAACTATTTATTTTTGTTACTTATTTACAGTTATTTACAGGTCCTTTTAACTAAATGTTAACTGAGACAGATTTTGTCACATATTGAATTTATAACGAAATCTTGTTATGGCATATTCAAGAGCGAATGTATCTTTCACACTTTGGAAAAAGGTATTAAGTACCTGCTGTTCTTACAAATGCAAAAAAAAAAAAAAAAGAAAAAAGACCGAAGGATTTTTCTACTTTTTAATCGCTTGTATTTAAATTTTAAACATTGTCATATTTCCATAAATATGTCAAATATTTAAGAACAGAATTCTCCATAACGGATATTTTTAAAAATTTATTCAATTAAGAGTGTCAAGTTTTATAATTTTTATTTCGTTTGAAATGCTCAGAATCAGAAAAAAAATTCTTTTTGATTAAGTCTAATCTAATCTTTTTACTTATTCTTTAATTAGAAAGAATCTAGAAAAAAAAAAAATAGCCCCAGAAACTTAAAAAAACTCACTAATTAAGGCAATTTCTATTTATATAATTTTTTTTACTTCAAAAAGGATATTTTATTTCATCCCCACATGCACGTTCTAAAACTCTTTATCATTCGCTATCGTTCAAAAGAGTGAAACATAAATGTAAACTTAAATCGATACTTCGCAAAAAAAAAAAAAAAAAAGAAAAGAGATACCAGAAGAGATTTTTTTTAGAAGTCAAATAATATATATATATATATATATATATATATATATATTGCTTAATTCTATATGAAATTAACAAAGAACAGCTAATTTTTAGACTAAATCAATAAATTTATTTTCCAAGTCGAAATATCAAAATACTCAGTTAACAATTCGGGTCAATAAAAGACAACGTCAATAAATTTATAAATTTTTATATATTATTAACCTTCCTCTGTTTCTTGAAATTAGTACATAAATTTCGGCTTGGAGAATTTGCAAATAAAGTTAATTGGCCAAAAGTTTAAATTTACATAGAATTAAATGCGAAATTTATTTCTGCAGAAATGCAGTGCATGAAATACTGAGAGAAATTCTATACAATTTGCAAGTTTGTTTAAATTTGGTTTGAATTAGTGTTATGCATAATACGGAAGTAAGAAAATTTAAGTAAGAAAATTTTCTTACAAAAATAATCGATATGATCGTAGAAGTCTCTCATTAAAGAATGATTGCCAATTTCTTATTTATCTTTACAGCTTCTGATTTCATTTATTTGAAAATATTTGTTGCTTGAATTCTTAATCTAGATCTGATTACATTGAGGAAGAAATCTGAATGCAGATACTTTCTTTCAAAAAATGAGAAATAATAAATTAAAGAAAAGAATTTACTTACCAATTCTTCATTTTCATAACTAAATTATGAAGTGAAGTGAACAGATAGTACGACTGTTATTGAAAAAACAAATTATTTTTGTTCTTTTTCAAAACTTGACTGTGCATTCGAGATTATAGAAACTTGACTTACTTTCAACTTTAAGATTATTAAAATTTAATTCAGTCTCCTTTTAAAATTGCGATGCATTTTCTTTTTATGCTTATCCATCTTATAGCAAAACAATCAATTTTTAGAAACCGGCCTGATTATTTTATTTTAAAGATTTGAATCTAAAGACAGGAACTAACGGTCACACTTACACTCCAAAGCGATGCGGCATCATTCAATATGTCGTTCAACAAGCATTTATGGCAAATAGCCATTAAAATCGTGTCTTGAACGTGTGATAATCCATCATCGATGACTAAATCTTGACATCAGATAAAATCAGCACTGTTAAAGAAATTAAATCATGCACCAAAGAATCGACTTATAACATAACTAGGGATTGCAATACCGGACCAAAATGTCAATACCGGTATTCGGTATTTTTTAAATCTTAATACCGGGATACCGGTTTTAAAACCGGTATTAGAAATTTTAGAAAAAGAAAGAAAACACAGGTGTTTCTTTGTTTTATTTGCCAGTTTTGTTAGAGAGTGTAAATATCACAAAAAATAATTTGTAACTTATAAATTATAACAGTATATAATCACAAAAAAGTAAAGAAACATCTTATTTATTTAAATCATAAAAAAAGTGTAAATATCACTATTCAGTCAATGGTACTATTACACATTTTTGAAATGTGATCTTAAAAAATATAATGCATCCATTGTACTGTCATTAAGCCTGAAAAGTAATTTTGTGTAAAAATTACCAGCTGTCGAAAACGCTCTTTCGGCAACTACGCAAGTTGGTTGTACTGTTAGCAATGCGCGATATACTTTTCCGAAGTATTTACCTCTAAATACCTCATCTTCAAATAAATCGATTTCCCGTCGGATGGTTTTGGATATAGCTGATTTCTGTATTGTATTTTGGTTCGTTGAAATTTTATTTATCGCTAATTCTAATCATAATCTTCGTAGTGACATCAGAATCTTCGATTAGTTAGTGTGTTAGTCTTCGATAGTGTTAATTGAACCGAAATCTTGCGAATGTGGATAGGTTTGTGGGTAAAAAATTTCAAGAAAATTTACTCTAAACTTAATCAGATTTGAATTGGTTATTTTCTTTTCTTCTTTTTCATTTTCATTTTTAAAATCATTATAATTATTTAAATACCATAAGACATTTTCTATTTCGGTATGCCTTTCTTCTGTGAGATTTTTCAATGTAATATATAATTCTTCAGATAGTGATGTGTGCTGTTCTTTCAGTGACTGCAACATGAAATTTATTGTTGCATTAACTGTTAATAAATTAAAATCTCTCCGACATAATGCCTCTATAGTCAGTTTTATTGGAAGTAGAGCTGATATAATTCTGGATATTAAGTCGAGTTCACTATCTGAAAAATTAATTCACAGGTTTAAGTCGACTATTGCTTTTTGGATTGGATTTCTCAGTTTCAAAAATCTTTCCATCATTAGGAGTAAACTGTTTCAACGTGTTTTAGAATTTAATATTAACATATATTCTGTTTTATTTTCAGTTAATACATATTTTAGTAATATATCCTTTTTATAGCGGTATGTTCAAATATCTTAAGAATTTTTCGAACTTTATAAATTATAGGAAGCAATTCTTGATAGGTTAATATTTCATCCTCATTAGCAATATCTTCAACAATTACATTGTCATTATCTTCATTGTCAATATCACTCTCACTCTTTACAAAGTTGGAATCCGAAATTTCTATACCCACAGTATTTGGATTCTTCTGTTCGTTATTTTTTGGTATAATACATCTATTACTCCTAATTGAATTATATGTGCATAGAACAATTGCTGATTTGCACCAATCAACTTTCCAACTTTTTTCATAATTGTTGCTCCGTCAGTCGTTATGGATAAAATATTTTCTCTCAGGAATAATCCATGTTTCGCTAATTTAGATTTAAGCACTTATTTAAGCCATCAATTAGATAATTAATTTCTCCCGTTATGGAGACTTAAAAACAAAAACGTACACTATTTTGCAATGTTCGCGATCCCTGAACGTATAGTGGTGACAATTTTAAAATTTTTTAGTAAATACCGAAAAACCGGTATTTAAACTTATGAATACCGGTATTACAAAATTGTACAAATGGCTCAAAATACCGGTATTCGGTATCCCGGTATACCGGTATTGCAATCCCTAAACATAACTAGCCGCCTTTGGTGACCAGCCGGTTCGCCAATCTTAATGTTCGTTAAAATTTTAATAATTAAATATTTTATGCAATTTCTACTTTAATAGCTTCTTCATCAAAATATTTTAAAACTTCAAATTTTGATTATGATATAATTCATTCATAATATTATAAAGGCCTTCAGTCATAACGTAATATGTATCTCTCTCATTTTCTGTTAGCACCCGTAGAATTTATGCTTTACATTAAAGTGGAAAGAATTAATCTTCAATTAATATAATAATATTTCCTACTGAAACAAAGCATTTTTTTTATAATCTGATTACTGAAAATAGAGTCACTCAGCGTTTAAACTTTATGGGCACTAAAGAATATCTTTTTTAATTTATGTAATATCTCAAGAGTTGGTCAACAAAATTTTCTTAGATTCATTATGAGCAGATCGATTAATTAACAATGTTTAAATTTAAATGCATCAAACACTAAGAAAATAAAACAAATCGTTTAAAATAAACGGTTGAAAACAGGTTTTAAAAAAATTACTTAAAAAACGATGTACTTAAAACTATAAGCATATTAAAAAATATATAACTAACATAAATACAATTTACTTACAAAAGCATGCAACTAACCCAAAAATAATTTAAATCATCCATTGATAACGCTGTCATGGCAACAGTCAGAACAGAATGCGCATGCGTGAATTTTCTTCGCCGGTTACGTAACGCAAATACGTGATTTTTTCTACGCCAGTTGGGGTAACGCTATGCGGATTAGAAATTTTTAATTTCCTTTATTCTGTTTTATTTTAATTCAAAAGTACTTCAGAATGAATCTGAAAGATCGATTCATTAACAATGTTTAATTTTAAATGCATCAAACATTAAGAAAATAAACAGAATCGATTGAAATAATAATCCGCCGAAAAATTTTAACCCTAGCCTCATTACCGTTGGGAGAAAAAAAAAACTGAAGCCTTTCTCGTTTGGCGGTGTGGAAAATGGAAGATTTTTTGGCGGGAAAGTTAGTTTTTAATTAATAATTAAAATTCTATTTAAAAATTCGAAAAAATTAACCCCAGGTGCACATTCCCAACCTCCAAGGTATACATGTACCAAATTTGGTAGCTGTATGTCAAACGGTCTGGCCTGTAGAGCGCCAATACACACAGACACAGACACACACACACACATTGAGCTTTATTATAAGTATATAGATGAAGGGAATTTGTTTATCTTTAAGTAATAAACATGAAAAATGTTTAACATATTTTTTAATTTTGAAATTCATTACACGTCATTCAAAAAATGGGAGTGGTTTCCACGTCATTCAACTAATGGGGGTGGTCTCCCCACAGCTTTCTCGCGTCTCTCTATTAAAAAATGTTGTCTTAAAAATTGCGGGTGGATCTTAGCACAGCCCACCTCTTGGCGTCTTTTTGAATTCTCGCCAAACAAGTGGCGATAACAGGATTTTTTAACATTTATTTTTATTTTATTTTATTTTTTATTATATTTATTTTATTTTATTTATTTTTTATTTTTATTTATTTTATTATTATTTTTTATTTTACTTATTTTTATTATATTTATTATTATTTCTGGCCTTCAAGTATCGTTTTTTAATTGAAAAATAATAATAATAACAAATATTCAATTAGTAGTCAACTTGGCGAGATTTCAAATAAGTCGCCAAGAGGTGGGCCCATCTAGGATTTTACCAAAAATGCCTTGCACGGCACTGGCGTACAATAATAACAACATATTAATATTTTGCGTGAACTTAGAATTTTTTCTGAATCTATCGTGTCAATCTTGGCGAGTTTTTGGTCGATTAATACCTGACATTTGGTTAATAGAATCAAAAAAATTTACGTTTTAGACGCCGATTGAAACAAAAAATTGTCATAAAACTACACTTGTAATCATAAAATATATTTTAATATATATTGACACATTTTGTATTAAAATTATATTTTGTACAATTATATATATTAAAATTATATTTGTACAAAATATATATTTTGTACGAGACTATAAAATATATAAAAATATATTTAAGCCATTGAGTTTTTGAGTTATGCATTCAAATGCTTTTGAAAGTTCAAACCGACAGACGATCAACCTCTTGTTTGACTTGGCTCAAAATTTAATAAATGTCTATAAGTTGTAGACATTAACTACAGGTACAGAATTTTATTTATATATTTTTTCGTTTTGTTGTTATCTGGTTAAATTATATTTGAACAGCTGGACAGACAGGCTTCTTCTGAGCGGATTTTACTCAACATTTGATAAAAATCTACAAATGGGATGTAAAGACCGTATGCTAAATTTCAACCGTATAGTTCAAAGTGTTTTTGTGTTATCTTTGTCATAGACTGAAATTTTCCAAAAAATGTGCTTTAAGGACCTGGGGGGGGGTCAAAAAAATGGATATTTTTAAAATATCGAGTTCAAATTTTTTGACGATTATAATACTTTCTCTATACTATGTATACGAGAAAGTAAAAATGGTGCGACATATAGAAACAGAATAATGTTGCATCACATTATTACGATTCTTTTCAGTTATTTTTTATCGTATATTTATTCTATTTTTTTATAAATCATATTTTAAAATAATATTTAACAAGAAAGTTTAACATAATGACGATTAATTAATTTTTCAGCGAACTTTCTATTAAATTAATGTAATGTTCACTGATTTTTTAAATCATTTATTGTTTAAAAATATATATGACCCTTTACTTCATTCCAGGATCTTTATTTTTAACCCCAAATAAATTTTTTATATGTTCACCGGCATCGTCGAAGGAGAGAATGAGCTTTGTTAATTTAACTTAGATTTAAAAAGAAATCTCTCATTTTCTTTAAAAGCGATTGCGGTGTAAATATAGAAACGTTAATGGTGCAGAATATATTATATTGCTTAGATTGTTTTCTAACGATAGAATGCATTTTAACTTTGGTGAAACTTGACATACCATGCATATTACAAAATACGAAAGAATGATGCTATATAAGCGAATAAACAATAGAAGCCAACACAAGAAACCACCATCTTTATTTTCGTTCTCTTTTTTATATTTTACTTTATCTCCTAGTTGAAACCATTAATTAATTTTTCAGCGAATTTTCTATTAAATTAATGTAATGTTCACTGATTTTTTAAATCATTTATTGTTTAAAAATATATATGACCCTATACTTCATTCCAAGAATCTTTATTTTTAACCCCAAATAAATTTTTTATATGTTCACCGGCATCGTCGAAGGAGAGAATGAGCTTTGTTAATTTAACTTAGATTTAAAAAGAAATCTCTCATTTTCTTTAAAAGCGATTGCGGTGTAAATATAGAAACGTTAATGGTGCAGAATATATTATATTGCTTAGATTGTTTTCTAACGATAGAATGCATTTTAACTTTGGTGAAACTTGACATACCATGCATATTACAAAATACGAAAGAATGATGCTATATAAGCGAATAAACAATAGAAGCCAACACAAGAAACCACCATCTTTATTTTCGTTCTCTTTTTTATATTTTACTTTATCTCCTAGTTGAAACCATTTCGGGCGGATGAGTAAAACCCGGAGAAAGAAGGGATCTTCATTTATATATTTTCTTTCTCGGACACTTCATTCTCCCAGAATTCATTCGTCCTCCATTTCAATCTAATGAGTTTTGTTTTGGAGTTGTTTTTCTGTATCATATCTCACTGTCAGCTATCCATCACTTCACAGGTTGGGGATAGAGACGATAAAGCTGAAGAGACAGAACTGCCGATCATTATTTTGTCAAAGATTTTTTTAGTTTACTTTCCTTTATTTTTCTTGAAGCTTGGGCCTTTTTATATATGATTGTATTATAATAGAGCGGAAAAGAAAAGAAAATATATAAATTATTGTTCTTATTATGTTTTACTGTTATTATTTTTCTTTTTAAATTAAAGGTTTTCATGCTTATTTTTACTTTTCTTTTATTAAAAGAGTCTCCTAAATGCAGTATTAGGAAGTAACAGGATTGGAGATGTTTTAACACAACGAATGAAACGGATACTGTTTGACAACAGATTGTAAAGCCCTCCGCGCTTTCGCGCATGCGTTAGGATGGGTTTAATTCATCAAAATAGGGATGAGAGAAAAGATGAAAGGAGGAGATGTTTACATTTAGCAATGAAATCCAAGGTCAAATGTGAATACCGGAAATGCTATCATCGTTCCGCGTCTCACCCCTTAATGAGATGGAATCGTCGAAATGTTGTCGTCCCAGAATCCATTGTCAAATAGTATTAATATAAATAGTCAAAAAAGAAGATAGAAAAAATTGAGAAAGAAGAAATTTCTTCCTTTGTTTCTTAGATGTTTTTCATACTCTTTGTTTTATTTTTATACAGTAAAAAAAAGTTAATAATCCTTTAAGGAATGCTTTATAATAGACTTATTCACCTTAGTTAATTTGTATAAATTTTGTAACAATGATGTTTTAAGCAGATTATCTTACTATTTCTTATCGTTATTCCTGTAATGGTAAAACAAAAAATAATATATGTTTTTATTTGTAAAAAATGTCTCTTATTTTTATTTTTTCGTATACGAAGCATAAGGAAAGTATTGTAATCATGAAAAAAATTCGAACTAGAGAATTTGATGAATCTCCACATTTCAGACCTTCCTGAGTTTGAAAAACACATTTTTTGGAAAATGTCCGTCTGTCTGTCTGTGACAAAGACAACTGATAAGCGCTTTGAGTTAGGCAGACGAAATCTGGTGTTCAGGCTTAAAATCAAATTTGTAGATTACTATCTAATTTTAACAAAATCCGTTCAGGGGAAGTCCGTCTGTCCATAAAGATACTACATATTGTTTGCATATATCCAAGAAAAATTACCGAAATACCTTTTTAACCACTTAAAGACACTTTAAATTTGAATAATTTTAATATGGAATATTCAGGAAATAGCCAATATGCCTAAAATATTACATATCTAATTTTATATTTTTATATCTAATATAATATATTTTATATTTAATATAATCTATTTTATAATAATAGAATATAATATTTCGGATACAATTTATTAGATATAAATTTTATATTCAATATTCTGCAATTTTTTTTTCTTTTAAAGAAAAGGATTGTACACTTAATAAAAAAAGTATAAATTAATTAAATATTAAAAAAAGTTTTATAGCATATATTTTCTCAGACATCTGCAAAATCAGAAGAAAAAATAGTCTTAGAAGAATAAAATAATCTTACAAATTCTGACTTAAAAACTTATTAAGATAATATTCTCTTTTAAAATTCCCCCCCCCCCTTAAAATAGAAAATTAATATGATCTTCATTTTAAACTATCTGTATAAGCATATTCTAATAATTTCTGAAGCTCGCCTATTATCTCTAAGAAGAAGAAGACACATTTTTTTAAAAAAACTAAATTTAATATATAAAACGAAAAAAATGAAAAGAAGGAGAGAAGGGAAAAAAATATATATCAGATGAGTCAAATAAAAAAATAAAATTCTCTGAATTCTAAGAAAAATTAATAATTCGTAGTGATTTTTTTACACGCAGTTAATGATTTTCTTTTCTAAGTCGATATAACAAAATAATAAAGAAAAGATTCAAGCTAATAAAAATATAATTTTTTTTTTAAATAAGAAAGGAACCTCTTTTAGTTTCCGAAATATGTATTAGCATCTCATGGGCACAAAGGTTTTAAAAAAACTTCATAAAAATCAGTCAAAATATTTAATTTGACTAATAAAAGAGAAATCGATAATGAAATTGATGAAAAATACCAGGAGAGATTCTATCCCTGAGGCCACTGGAAGGTTTGCTTCAGTTTATCTTAAATTATTGTCATATACTCGAACGTAATGTAAATTAAAACAGAGATATTTCTTAAAAAAAAAAAAAATCTTTTATCCTCCCCCCAGAAAAAAATGCAGATTAAATGTAATATATATTCTATTCCATTGTAAAAATGGAATAGAATATATTACATTGCTGTTTCATTCAGAACACCAGCATACATTTGATTTTCGTATATAAAAGCTTTTGGTGCGTGGTTTAACACGCATTGCCAAATTTACTTTAAATTAAAGTATTAAAACATTTTTACTTAATGAAAACTGCCAGCCATGTAAATAACAAAAATAAATTTTAATTACAAATTAAGTTAACAAATATAGAATATGATACATTGGCCGTAATTCCACCGACCAGCACGAGACAGAAGTCCTAAGCCATCTGGTGAAGGCAGGAATTGAGTCACTCGTATCCGTTGGAGAGCAAAGTTCATCTCCAAAGGTATGATTGATGCTTATCGCCAGTTGGCGAAACAAACAGTCATTTATCGCCTGTTTGGCTGCTGCAAGCTGTTCCAAAATTAACGCAAGATTTGACTTTTCCCCCATTCGGGCAGTAAAGTGTTGGCAACCATATTAAAAAAAAAATCCATTTGACAGCTGACAGTTTGGGGCTAGTAAAAATTGAGCTTACACGATAGAATAACATGTCAAAAATAATGAAAGTCTGGCAGCCACGGTTTAAAAATTTAAGATTTGACCCATAAGATCGTGTGATTTAACACTATTGGGTTTCTTTTAATGGGGTTATTTGAAGTCAAAGGTCTATGCCCACAAGCAATCGGACATTGAAGGAAAAAAATCAACGTTACATCAATGAAATTCAGCCACATTTATGCAAAATGGTCATGGAAAATTTTGCAAAAATAAGTGCGTATGTACCAGCAAAACTGTGGAGGCCATTTGCTCTATGTGTTATTCCATACATAACCCTATCCTGTTTATTTTACAAAAATATATCAATTTAAAGAAAAAAAATGGTGTTTTGAATTCAATTCTTTCGTTAACACGTTGTTCTATCGTGTATCGTTTAATTTCTTCTAACCCTAAACTATCAACTTCAAATGACTTTTCTAATAGGGTTGCCAACACTTTACTGCACAAATTTACTCTCAAATTCAAATTTTGTGTTAATTTTGGAACGCACTTTAAGCGTAATCTAAAATACAAAAGAATTATATGATATCACATGCAAATGAATAAACTCATTTTAAACAAATATTTCTCTTTACTTTATTTTACTTCATCTTGGAGATAAAAACCTCTTCGTGAGGACGAACATTACAAAGAAAGAAAAGTGATCTTCATTTCAGCCTTTTCGTTACATCTTCATTTCGTTTCAATTTCTTCCAACTAAATTCCATTCATCTTCCAGTTCATTCTAATGATTTCGTTTTGAAGTATCATATCTCATTGTCGACAGTTTATTTGAGGCATTCGGCGCGAATGAAAAAAAAGTTGGAGACAAAACTGTCGATCATTACTTTTTTCCAAGATTCTTATTTCGATTTTCTTTTATTTATTTATATCATTGTCTTTTTTTATTTCTTTTATTTATTTATCATTTTCTTTTTTTTATTTACGCGTATGTCGAGTGAAACAAAAACGAAATATATATATTTGTATTCTTTGCCTCCTTTTGTCTTATTTTTATATATTTTTTTTCTTTTTTTATAAAACGTTTTTTTTTCTTTTATTTTTCTTCTTTTTTTTCTGATAAAAAGAGGTTGGTCAAACGTAGTATTCAGAAATAAAAGGAAAAGAATCAGACAAGTTTTTTTTTGCAGAACTAATGAAATGAATACTTCGAAAAGATAGAAAAGTGAAACAGTTGGAGAAGAATAAATGAATTTGATTTTTTTTTATTTCTAACAATTTTCTCGTATTATTTCTTTCCTTCTCATTTAATTAATTAATTTATTTTTGCACAATAAAACAATTATTACTCATTTTAAGAGTGTTTTTTCAATGTAAAGGTAATATTTATTACATTCATGTATTTGCATCAGTATTTATCAAATCACATCTTATTGCATTTCTGTAATGCTGTTGTATTAAAATGCAACTAAAATTATATACTTTTAATAAAATGATTTTTACTAATACATTTTTTACCTAGAAATATTTGTTTGCGAAATTATTTTATTATCATAATTTTGAGATAAACGATAAGGTAATTCAATCATTTAACTTTCAAAAGACAGGATACTACTTTTTTTCAAATGAAAGATCATTTAACATTTTAATAATTAAAAATGCCTTTAAATTAATTTTGAAATTTATTTCTCAGTGTAAGGTGAGTGTGACGTAACATTATCATTAATTTTACTGTAAGCTACATGGATAGCTAATAACAAGTTTCGAAATTTAAGAGTTTCCAAGGGATCATATTCCATAACTTAAGAAATTTATATCTTCTCGGCAACAAAAGATCCTGAGCAGAAAATTTGAAACAGTAATCACTACTGAATAAAAAGATACAATTTTCTTAATTAATATCAAGTACTAATTAAGAACGGTTTCGTATGACGTCTCCTCAAATGCACTTTTTTGAAGAATGGAAGGGCAGACTTTACATAACTAAAGATCATTTAGGCAATATTTATTCGAATATATCAAGTAGTTGGGAATATATTCTGTTTCAGATAGCTACCAGAATTTCATTGTGAATTATGCAACTCAGATAGATAATGCATATTTGAACTATGCAACACGGATAGATAATGCAAGATAATGCATATTTACGAATGTAGTATCCTTTAAGTATGCCCAAAACCAAAGAGCATTTCTGATAAACTTCAACATTACTATTTAATTTAAAAACAAATAGCCTTTTATGTTTACTGTGATAAAAGCTATTTGTTTGCTTTTATCACAGATATGCTGTCTGAATAATAATAATAATTTATTTGTTAAGTGATGATTTATTACAAATTGTGTGTGTTTAGTCGTTTAAATTTATGAACAAATTCATTTATTAGAAATAAATCAATAGTTTTATATTTTAAGATTAATAATATTGATGTTTTGAATTGAGTTAATAGAAAAAAAATATTCAATGTCCTTTAAACTAATTTATAAATATCTGCGATATTTTAATAAGAATAACATACTATCATATTCTATCCCTAATTTGGAATGGAAAACTATAATATATATTGACTTCATTAATGCAAAAATAATGGTAGAAAAATCTTTCTAATTTTTAATCGTTTTTATTAAATTTCAAACATTGTACTATTTCTGGAAATATACTATTGACCAAAAGGAGTTAAAATATTTCATGTCTCATTTTCTGAAAGTTTGTTCTTTTAATTAAGAAGCCCGTAAGATAAGTAGGCCATCTAAATTAATTAAATAATGATAAAATTATCTTCCTTACTTTTATAGTACTTATTTCATCATCAGGGCCTCACTTAGCCTAATTGGGATCCGGGGCAGAACTTCTTTGGGGGGCCTCCCTCTGTTTCATATTTTGTTTTAAAAAGTTCATTAAAAAAGGAAACGTAAAATAAACTTTCTATTCGACTTGCCCCCTTCCCCTCTGATGTGGGGACCCGGGACAACTGTATGACATGCCTTAGTCAGGCTCTGTTCATCATGGAGTAGCATTTAAGTAATACCCGTAACAAATAGCATCTGCAATTTTTGTGATTACGAATGACAACGCTCATTGGAAACTCTGGAATTTACAATATTTCTAGCCTTTCTCTCTTAATTAAATTTATGGTTGATTCCGCTTACTTACACATGATACATTTCTCCTCTCTCATTTTTCCCACCTCCTTTCTTTTCTAACAGAGGGACTTAGTATTTCATGACCTTACTACCGAAGAAAGAAAATTCGCCTAAAGATCTGTCCGGAATTTTTTTTTTAGTTCCTGAGGACAACAATTAAATAAAATTTAGCGAAAAAAGTATTCTCAAAATTCTCGCTTGAAATTAGAATTAAATGTTCCAATAATCTACGCAAAATACTGCAAAAAGATTATTGGAATATCGATGAAAGAATTTTATTTTTAATTCTTAAAATAATTCTGGAAAAGTTTCTACGTTTCAAAAAGTATTCTTGAAAATAATTGAACTTTGGTAAAGAAGGAAAACAATTCTTTCGAAAACATTAATTCTTGGTTCATTGTTATGGCGTTCACAGAATATCGATCATAGGAAGCGATACAACATGTGAATATGCGAAAGACCACATAAAACAGAACAAAATATCAAATAAAGACTATTTTAAAATTCAGTCCATAAGGAAAAATCAAGAATCACCATAAGGAAACACACGCACGTACGCAAACACACGCACGTACGCAAACACACGCACGCACATTTGATTTTTGAATTTATCATCTACATTTGAAAATGTACAGAAAGAAATCAACATGCTTGTATTTTCTTTAACAAATTAAAGTAATGCTTTAATAATTTTCTTTGGATTGATACAATTTTAAGCCGAAACTTGTACTGACCTTATTTTATAACCACAATAATTATGAAAAAAATTAATTATTATCTATTAATTATCTTAAAAAATTATTATAATACACAATAATTATTTTTAAAAAATTCTGAATAATTTGACTGATTATTCATGAGTTTTAGAAATTTAGAGCAAAATAGTCGAATTTTGAAAACGGATCTGGTTATTTTCATCGTAAATCCCTCAACGTTCCATACAGACTTTCAACTAAAATTTATCGTCAGTAGAATAATAATATCAACTCGTAATCATCAAATATCGATATCAAGGACTTGTCACCAGGTTCAATCGATTCTATTTTTACATTCTACGATGTAAATTTAATTTACATCGTAGAATGTGTTGCAAACTTAAATGAAGTGGAAATGAAGTCAGTTGACGTTAACGCAATGACACATCAAAAGCTCCGAGCGAATTATACCTTTAGAAATGCAGTGAGAGTCATGTAAAAATAAAAGGACGTGACTAATAGCTCAAATTAATATTTTGTGAGAGTCATAGTTTTGTCCATTGCCATAAAATTCTAGTGTCATTAAAAATTTAGTCGTTCAACACGTATTTGACAAAAAATGCTTAGAAAATTATAAGACAAATCCATTAATTTTCTGGTTATCTGAAATAAAAATAATTCCCATCTAAATTATTTAATGCTTAAATCATCATTTGAAAAGAAAGTTACATAACTTTCTTTCATTATATTTATTTCTAAAGGCAAATCAATACTTTGAATTGGCCAGCAGTCGGCACCGAAGAAGTGAATAACTTTTTCTGATTTAACTAAAATTAAAAAAAAAAAATCTTTCGCTTTCTTTCCCAGTACTATGGATCAAATGCAAAAACTGTGAAGAGCATGCATTGCTACTTATTTCCTAAAGAAAAATACATTTCAATTTCGGAATCTTGCTTAATATGCATTTTAATATAAAAATTAAAAAAAATGATACAATATTACGTACAAGTAAATAAACTCAATCTAACCAAACATGGATAATTCTTTTTGCTTTCTTTCTTTATACATTATTTCACTTCGTCTCTGAGATGAAAACCACTTCGGCCAGGTGAGAAAACTCAGAGGGAGTAGTGATCTTCATTTCATAACTTTCGCTTCGTTTTATTCATGTTTTATTCATTTTTCAATTCATTCTAATGAATTTGTTTTGAAGTCACTTTTTCGTATCATATCTCATTGACGACAATTCATTTCAGATGTTAGAAACGTGGACTAAAAAATTCTGAAGAGACAAAACTGTCGATTATTATTTTGTTAAAGTTTCTTATTTTTTCTGTTACTGCATTTTTATCTATTAGTTTTTGAACTGAGACTAAAATGAAAAGAATGTATATAAGTTTTTAGTTTTGTTGTTGTTTAATTTTTGTTATATATATTTTTTTACTTTAAAAAAGATTTTCGTTTATTATTTTCACATTTTATATGACAAAAAGTGTTTGACCAAAATTAGTACTTTGAATTAACAGGAAAACAATTGGATTGATCTTCGCAGAACTAATGAAACGGATAAATTTTCGAAAAGATAAAAGAAGGAGGAATAGATTGGAGCATAATAAGTGAATTTAAACCATTCTTTGTAGCATGTTGCTTAAATGTGTTCTTTCTTTTTCTCACTTTTTTCCTTTACCAACTTGAAAGTATCTCTTATATTGAAACATAAATAACCAGAATGCTCCACATCTCCTTAAAAGTCAGACCAAATTCATTAAGGAATCAATAATATATCGAGATTTGCCAACCAGATTTTAATGCATGTACAGAGACAGAGAATTTTACGACAGCAGAATACATAGAGAAATTCCCACAGAAAAGGGAAATTCTTCTAAGAATCAATATTGCAATTAGGCTAAATCTGACAATAAAAATTGAAAAGATTGATTGATTGATAATAAGAATTGATTTGAAACAGATAATATTTCCAAATTGGTTTTTAAAATTTTAATATAGATAATATGTAAGATAAAATATTAGCAATAAAATGTTTCTAAAATTATTGTTATTTCATTTTAATAAATTTTGAAAAACCTTAATATGGATAATACATACACAGGTAGTGCAGGTTTACAAGTGCAGAACACATAGAGGAAATTTCACAACACACACACACACACACACACACACACACACACACACACACACACACACACACACACACACACACACACACACACACACACACACACACACACACACACACACACACACACACACACACACACACACACACACACACACACACAAAGAAAAAAAACGCAATTGTACCAAACATCAATATTGCAATTAGGTTTGATAAAAAGAACGTTTTTATGCTTAGCATGAGTGTAAGAAATGCCCGGTTGGTTTTTGTTTCGATTAAATTATTTATACTTTTATGATTATTATGCTGTTGTGAGCTCAATACCATATATGATTTGAAAAGAACTAAAAAAAAAAGCAGCTACTCATAGGCCTTCTAAATGGATTGTTATTTTTCTTTCAAAATTCAGCTTTCAAGTTTTGCTTTCAAAATTCAGGAAAAAAATGTAATGATGTAAATATAATAATAAAAATAATAAAACATTTTTATTGATTATTTTAATTATTTATAGTTTAAAGAAATATATAAAAATAATGCTCCATAACCACATTCCAAAATATTCATTTCTAACTCCATATCCATTCTTCATCAGTTCACCGACGTCATCAGAGGATAGAATAAAGTTTGTTTATTTTACTTAAATAAATAAATAAAAAAATCTTTCATTTTCTTTCCCGTATTGCGGTGTAAATGTAAATACGCAAATGGAGGAAAATTTATTATATCGCTCAGGTTGTTTTCTAACGCTAACACGCATAACATGCATTTCAGCTTTGGAATCTTGTACGGCATGCATAATATAAAGTACAAAAGAACGATGCGATATCATATAAAAGCGAATAAATTTAATATAAACAAATAAGAAAGCATTTTCACGTTTTTCTCCTCTATGTTATATTTCACTTCATCTCCGAGTTGAAAACCATTTCGGGCGGATGATCAAACCCTGGGGAAAGAAGTGATCTTCATTTATATTTTTTTCTTCCTCAGACACTTCTTTCTCCCAGAATTCATTCGTCCTCCATTTCACTCTAATGATTTTGTTCTGAAGTTGTTTTTTCTATATTGTATCTCATTGTCGGCTATCCATCACTTCAAAGATTGGGGTAGAGATGAGAAAACTTAAGAGACAAAACTGTCGATCATTATTTTGTCAAAGATTTTTTAGTTTGCTTTCCTTTACTTTTCTTTAAGTTAGGGCTTTTTTTTATTTTCGACTGTATCATAGGAGAATTAAAATGAAAAGAAAATATATAAATTATCAGTTTTATTATGTTTTACTTTTCTATCTCTCTTTATAAATTGCATAATGGTTTTCTTGTTTGTTTTTACTTTTCTTTTGATTAAAAGAGGTGGTTAAATACAATATTAGGAAGTAATAGATTTGGTAAGGTTTTTGCAGAAGGAATCTAACGGATATTTCTTTAAAAAGAAAACAAATAAAACAGAAAAGGTCGAGGAAGAATAAACAGTTTCTATTTTTGTAACATATTGCTTGGATTTTTTTTCTCCTTGATTTTGAAACAAAGTTAATATTCCTTTATTCCCTTGAAAAAAAGTTAATATTCCTTTTAGGAATATTTTTAAAACGATTTACTTCTATTAAATTGTATAAACTTTGTAACAATGATGTTTTAAGCAGATTTTCTCACTACGTTTTATTGCTATTACTGCTGCGGTTAAACAAAATAAAAATGTTTTTATATGTTTTAAAATATGTTTTTATTGGCTAAAATGAGTTTTATAAATATACATTTTTAGTTTCTCATATACGAAGTATAATAATCGTCAAAAAATTGGAACTCGACATTTTGACTAATCTCCTGGTTTTAGACCTTTCTGAGTTCGATAAACACATTTTTTGGAAGATGTTCGTCTGTCTTTTTATCTGTGAAAAAGATAATTCAAAACAAGAATTCAGAGCAAGTCTATCAATCAGGAGCATGAAAATTAGAAATTAGAACGACAGCTACAAAACGAAGACAGCTAGATGGATAAAATTCGGGACACAAATTTAACATCTTTATACAGACACTTGCCGAATTTTGAGCGAATTTCAACTAAAGGTTTGATCGTCTGTCTCTCTGTACTTTCAGAAACATGTAAACGCGATAACTCAAAAAGCGCAATGACTTAAAAATGCCAAATTTGGTACGCGATTTTATGACTTTAAAGATAGTTTTATTTTAAAGTTATGTTTCAGTCCATAGGGAAGACTACAAAATTCGATTTTTGGAAACTTTTGAACGAATGCTAGGGATTAATCACCAAAACACTCGCCAAGGATCACACAATAGATTCAGTAAAAATGCTAAATTTCCACCAAATTTTAATATTTCATAATTATTGTACTCCATTTCATGCGAGGCATTCACTGATAACATCTTTCTTAGAGAGAATGCGGGAATGTTTTGCGAAGACCACACCCGCTGGTTTTTAAAATTGTTGCTTGCGAAATTACTTTATAAATCAGTAAGTTTCAACCACATTATGATATTTAAAGCACTTTAATAATAAAGGGATTAGGAAATTTCATGAAGTCATTTCGTAATTAAAGTTTTAAATATTCAAAATGATTCTAAAATAAAATGAAATTTCCCGCTCAGTAAAAGACGTGCGAGACTGAAAATGATCAGTAATTGTTCTTTATTGTAAGCAACACAGATAGCTAATAACAATTTTCCGCATTGACAGTTATCAAGTGATTTTATTATACAGCTAAAGAAGTTTAAATTCTCTTTGCATAAAGTGGAAAAGTGATATAATAGCCTCTACAGAATTAAAGGGCATATTTTGATATAAAATATCAAATACTAATTAAAAGTAAAGTCCTTTTAGAGACACTCAGTTGTATTCTGTTAAAGGTGGAGATAACATACCGATCATATCTAAGTAAGTATATCTGCAAAATATATATGAATACACCAGGGAATCGGGACACGAACTTGAAGCCAGAATTTCAGTTAAATATTTATACATACATATCAATAATGTGTTTGTTTAAAGTGAGAATCCATACTATATATCTACAGAATAGCGCAACTTTGACAATGCAGTTGGTTTCAATTTGCCTATAAGACACATTTTATATTTAATATAAGTATAATAAATGCCTGTTATAAAGATAAATTATCATTTTTTTCTTAATTTTGGAAATAACTTAATTTTAAACTAAATAAAAAATTTTGAATGAAGAAATTAATAATTTTATCATTAATGAAACAATATTTTACCGTTATAAGTTCAATATACTATGAATGTTTTAAATTGAACAAACTGAAAAAGAGCCTTTAATAAGTCTTTTACATTGATTCACATGATTCTGTAATACTTTACAATCAGGACAATGTTGTTATACCATATCCAAGATCTGACTGCATCTTTCACAGTGAAAGATAATACAAAATATTGGCTTGATTTATGAAAGAAGAATGACCGAAATACCTTTTTTGCGACTTTGAGGCACTTTCAAATTGGCACACTGTAATATTTAATATTCAGGAAATAGCCAATATACCTAAAATTATTCATACCTAAATTTATATTTTTATATCTAGTATAATATATTTTATATATATTAATAGATAAAATGTTTTAGATATAAAATATTAGATATAAATATTATATCTAATATTCTGAAAAATTTGTTTCTTCAAATAATAGTGTCGGCGCTGCCGAGCTTTTTTTAATTCTTATTTCTCATCAGAAAAATTAATAAGGCAAAGACTGCCCTTTTAGTAAATAAATGTAAACGAAAATAATTGGCATGACACCATATTTAAATTTTTTGACAACATTTAATTGACGTAGGACGAAACATAACATATATGAACACTATTACAAAATTTAGCATGAGAACATCATAGAACTCCGAACATCCATCTCTCTCCTCTCTCGGCACCGTCTCTCCCGGCGTCCTCCTTCTCCACACTCCTCCCTTCAGTTCGTTTTCTGGTTCTAATCATCCACAGCGCCCTCACAAATAGCATTGTATATTTAAATAGAAAAGTCTAAACTAATTAAATATTAATAAAACTTTTATAGCATCTATTTCCTCAGGCATCCACAAAATCAGAAAAAAAAAATCGCCTGAAAAGAAAAAGGAATCTTATAGCAGTTGATTACTCTATCTTCTCTTTTAGATAATAGATGGAGATGCCTAATTAGGTACGCATCTCATAGTGCATTGTGATTGGTAATTAATGAGATAAAATGCTGTTCTGTAAGAGAGGTACTCTTGTGAATGTTTTTTCGTGTTTTGTGTGAAATGTGATCATTAAAGAAATGTTTCCGAAAACATACGTCATCTTGGTTTCATTGCACGGATCATAATGATCTTCATTCCACCACAATCTTATAAATTGTGATTTAAAAATTCACTTATTAAGATAATACCAACGTTTAAACTTTACCCCTAGAAACAGAAAATTAAAGCGATCTTCATTTTAAACTATCTATATATACATATTCTAATAATTTCTTAAGCTCGTCTATCACCGTTAAGAAGAAGAAACATTTTTAAAAACTAAATTTAATATATAAAACGAAAAAAAAGGCGAGAAGATATCAAAAGGGGAAAAATATATCAGATGAGTCAAATAAAAAAATTAATAACATTCTCTGAATTCTAAGAAAAATTAATTATTCGTAATGATTTATTACAGGCAGTTAATAATTTTCTTTTTTAGATCGATATAACAAAATAACGAAAAAAAGATTCAAGCTAATAAAAAATGCTATAATAAAAATATAGTTTTTTTTTAATAAAAAAGGAACCCCTTCCAGTTTCTGAAATATATATGTATCTCTTGGGCACCAAAGTTGAAAGAAAAACAGCATAAAAATCGGCCAAAGCACTTAATTTGACTAATAAAAGGGAAACGATGATGAAATTGACAAAAAATACCAGAAGAAATTCTATCCCTGAGGCCACTGGAAAGTTTGCTTCAGTTTAGCTTAAATTATTGTCATGTATTCAGAAGTAATGTAAAATGAAATAGAGATATTTCGTAAAAAGAAAAAAATCTTTCATCCCCCTCCCTCAGAAAAAAATGCGGATCAAATATATTGTAAAAATGGAACAGAATATATTACATTGTTGTTTCTTTCAGAACACCAGCATACGTTGGAATTCCGCATACAAAAGCTGTTTCCAAATTAACTTAAGATTTGAATTTGCCCCCATTCGGGCAATAAAGTGTTGGCATACATATTAAAAAAACCCCATTCGACAGCTGAGAGTTTAGGACTTGTAAAAATTGAGCGTTACACGATAGAAACAACATGTTTTCATTGTTGAACAACATTTCAAAAATAATGAAAGTCTGGCAGCCACAGTTCAAAAATTTCAGATTTGACCCACAAGATCGTGTGATTTAACACTATTGGATTTCTTTTAATGGGGTTATTTGAAGTCAAAGGTCTATGCCCACAAGCAATCGTACATTAAAGGAAAAAATTCAACGCTGCATCAATGAAATTCAACCACATTTATGCAAAATGGTCATTGAAAATTTTTCAAAAAAGAGTGCGTATGTGCCAGCAAAACCGTGGAGGCCATTTGCTTTATGTGTTATTCCGTACATAACCCTATCCGGTTTACTCTACAAAAGTACATCAATTTAAAGAAAAAAAAATGGTGTTTTTAATTCAAATCTTTCGTTAACACGTTGTTCTATCGTAATTCGTTAGACGTTGTTGTAACGTTGTTCTATCGTTTAATTCTTTCTAACCCTAAACCCTAACACATTTTTAAAAACTAAATTTAATATATAAAACGAAAAAGAAAGAGGAGAAGATATCAGAAGGAAAAAAATAAATATATCAAATTAGCCAAATTAAAATATAAATAAAATTCTCTGAATCTAAGAAAATTCAATAATTCGTAGTAGTGATTTCTTAGATGCAGCTAATGATTTTCTTTTCTAAGTCGATATAACAAAATAACGAAAAAAAGATTCAAACAAATGAGAAATCCTACGATAAAAATAAAGATTTTTTTTCGTAAAAACGAAACTCTTCCAGTTTCTGAAATATATATATATATCTTGGGCTTGACGGTTTCAAAGTACCACATAAAATTCGCACAAAACACTTAATTTGCCAAATAAAAGCGAAATTAATGATGAAATTGACCAAAAATACCAGCAGAAATTCTATCTCCGAAGCCACTGGAAATTTTGTCTCAGTTTGGCTTAAATTACTCTCCTGTATACGGAAGTAATGAAAATTGAAATAGAACGATTTCTTAACAAGAAAAAAATCTTTCATTTTCTTTCTCAGCAATGCAATTCAAATATAAAAACGGAATATAATATATTACATTGTTGTTATTTTTTGAACACCAAAATACATTCCATTTTCTAATGTATGTGTAATCTGAAATACAAAAGGATTATGTTATATAACGTACAGGCGATGAAATTCATTCTAAACAAATCTTTCTTTTTTTATCATGAAAATAAAACCACTTCAGATGGATGAACGAAACAATAAGGGAAAAGTTATCTTCATTTCAATCTTTTCGTTTCATTTTATTCTCTCGACCAAATTTCATTCATTTTCTATTTCATTTTAATGATTTTGCTTTGAAGTTACTTCTACGTATCATATCTCATTGTCGACAATTCACTGCAGACATTTGGCACGAATGCAAAAAAAGTTGAAGAGACAAAATTGTCGATCATTGTATTTTTTTTTTCCAAATTTCTTATTTTTATTTCTTTTATTTATTTATATGATTATTTTTTTATTTACGCGTATGTGGAGTGAAATACAAAAGAAGTATATATATTTGTTTCTTTGTCTCCTTTTGTCTTATTTTTTTTCTTCTTCCCTTACAAAACGCCTTTTTTTTCTGATAAAAGGAGATTGGTCAAAAGTAGTATTCAGAAAAAAAGGAAAAGAATCGGACAAGTTTTTTTTTTTGCAGAACTAATGAAATGAATACTTTTTCAAAAAGAGAGAAAAGTCAAACAGTTGGAGAAAAATAAATGAATTTAATTTTTCTTTCTTTCTAACAATTTGCTTGGATTATTTCCTTCCTTTTCTTTCAATTAATTATTTTATTTTTGCACAATAAAACAATTATTACTCATTTCAAGAACGGTTTTTAATGTAAGGGCGATATTTACTACATTCATTTATCTGCTCTAACTTTGTAACAAATTGCTTTTTGTTGCATTTCTGTAATGCTGTTATATCAAAATGTAACAGAAGTACACGTAATAGTTTTTTAATAATAGTTTCATTCTACAAAGTAATTATAATTATATTAGAAATTATAATAATTATGATAATATTAGTAATTATAATTAGTTATTAATTTATAAGTAATAGTTTTTTAATAATAGTTTAAGATTTGTTTTTCGAATTATTTTAACCTTCGGAATTTTTCCAAAAACATTAAGATAATTAAAGCATTTGGCTGTAGAAGATAATAACTTATTAACTTTATTAATTTTCTTTTTTTGTAGAAGATAATTTTTTAATTTATAATTTAACTGTAGAAGAGAAATAATCTCTTGTATTTCTGTAATGCTGTTGGATTAAAATGCAACAAAATTATATACTTTCAATAAAATAATTTTTATTGATACAATTTTTGTAAATAAGATACTTTTTTTAAAAAATAAATTTTATTCTTGCAAATAAAATTTTGTAACAAAATAATTTTTATTAATGCATTTTTTTTTGTTTGCTAAATTACTTTATTATGAGAATCTTTCGAAACACAATGAGTTAATTAAAGCCTTTAACAGTAGAAGACTTTATATTTCATGTTTTTTCATATAAAAGTAATTTAACATTTTAATGATTAAAACTGCTTTTAAATTAATATGAAATTTGTTTCCTGGTGTAAGGTGAGTGCGACGTAGTAATATCATTATTTTTTAATCTAGAAACTCGGATAGCTAATAAAAAGTTTGTAAATTTAAGAGTTTCCGAGAGTTCATATTCCACATCTTAACAAATTTACTTCTTTTCAACAGCAGAAGATTCTGAATTGAAAATGGGAAACAGTATTCATTATTGAATTAAAATATATAATTTTCTTAACTAATATCAAGTCAATTAAATTTTTCTTTGCTCATACCAAATGTAAGTAAAGAACAAAAACTAAAAGAGTTGTGGAGAAAACTAAGAGAATGTGTAACTAAGAGAAAGAGAAGCTAACTAAGAGAAAGGGAAACTAACTGTGGAGTTAAAACTTAGAGAATGTCCTTAACTAATTTAAGAACAAAAACTAAAAGAACAAATTTTTCAGAAAATGGGATATGAAGAATTGAGGACGGTTTGGTGTGATGTCCCTTCAATTGCACCTTTTGAAGAAGGGAAGGACAATCTCTTAATAACTAAGTAAGCATTTATGTAATATTTATTTTATCAAGGATTTGGGAATATATTGTTACAAATCTGTAATTTTGCTACCCGGCACAAATAGTGTCATCTTGGAAAAACCGTTAAAACCTTTGTAAGATCTGTCCTGTGCGTGCTGAGCTTGGCGACCATTTGGCGACTTGGTGACGAATTTGGCGACTAAATGGATCATACTGGAAAGTTCGAGAAGTTTCATGATCCATCCAGTAGGAACCAAGATACATTCAGATACGTCCTGATTGGTCTGAAGATTCTAGCCCCGCTTTCCGGAACTATAAGAGACGGGCAATCTGAAGCTGAGAGTGAAGTCGTGTATATCGTCAGAAGTTGTGTATGTGAGAGTGGTCGAAGTCGCCGACGAGTAAAAAGATTTTGGAGAGGATTAGACAGCAAGTAAGCAAGCTGCTGAACTAGCGGTTAAATGTGTTGCGATTGATTAGCGGTATTTGTAGAAGAAAAATTTCGTAACAATATTCTGTTTCAACTAGCCATCAAAATTTCATTATTGATTATGCAACACAGATGCATATTTGCGAACTTAGAGTCTTATAGTTAAACCAAAATAAAAGCTCATTTCTGCTAAATTTCAACACCACTATTTAATTAAATAATATATTACTTTCTAAGTTTAATATGAATAAAAAAACATTTTCTTTGTTTTCGGAACTAAAGATTATTTGTTAAGTGATGATTTGTTACAAATTGCATCTGTTTAGCCGTTTAAATTTACTCGTAAATTCATTTATCATCAATGAATCAATAGTTTTAAGATTAATATTATCAGTGTTTTGAATTGAGTTAATAAGAAACAAAATGTTCCACTTCCTTTAAACTAATTTGTAAGTATCTGAGTTACTTTAATAAGAGCAAAATTCTATTGGATCCTATCCCTAGTTTAAACTGAAAAACAGTACGTTGTGATTTTTATTAATGTAAAAGTAATAGCCAATAATTCTTCGTGATTTTCAATCGTTTGTGCTAAATTTTAATCATCGTCATATTTCAGTAAATATACACTCATGTCCAAAATTAAGGTCACAAAAAGGTTTTTCAAAGTAATTCTAAATGACGACCAGCAGAATTTAAACAAATTATATTTTCTATATTGTGAAGGACCAGCAACACGATATTAACCTTTGTTGTGGGAATTTTTTTTATTTAGCATTAGTTTTTGAGGAACTACTGAAAGGAGACCGTTTAGAAATCTGGGACTTTTGCCTGAAATCTTGTGAATATTGAATTAAAACAAAAAAATTAACATGTTTCCAGTGAGAATGAGTTCTCATAATCGTTTAGACGATTCATTGAGATGGAGAACCGTCGGCAGGCTTGAAGGTGGGCATTCTCAAGCGGAGGTGGCTCGGTGATTACAAGTGGTACCGAAAGTGGTATCCAGTTTATAGAATCAATTCCAAACAAGTGGTACTGTAACCAGGAAGGCTGGCCAAGGCTGTCACAGAACAAAGACGCCTGCACAGGATCGCTATTTGGCATAAAGCGCACGACGGCATAGGCTGACAATGGCTCCTCAACTTGCTCTTGACCTTGCTGCTGCGTCTGGAGTAAGAATTTCCAGACAAACAGTATACAGACGTCTAGCAGAGAGGGCCCTTTATGCCCGGTGACCAGTTGAATGCATTCCTTTGACTGCATCCAACAGAAAAACCCGGTTCTTGTGGAGCCTAACACAGCAGTCTTCAGGCACAGCAAGAATGGGGGCGTGCTCTTTTCAGTGATGAGTCGAGATTTACCACACAGAGTTACATTCGTCGAATCTTCGTCTGGAGAGAGCGAGGAGCTCGTTATCATCCCTCCTACGTAAAAGAAATCGACAGATTTGATGGCAGAGAAATCCTTGTCTGGGATGGCATAATGTTGGGCAGTCGTACACCACTGCATGTCTTCGATGCGGGTACTGTCAATGCACATCTCTATAAAGATGAGATTCTTGAAGCCTATGTGAGGTTGTTCCGGGGTGCTTTTGGACAAGACTTCATATTTATGGACGATAATGCGCGTCCACACAGAGCCCAGATCGTTGATGTTTTTCCTGAGGAAGAGGATATTCGACGTATGGACTGGTTCTGGAGGTCTCCGGCTCACAATCCTATTGAACATGTTTGGGATGGTCTTGGAAGAGCCATTGCACAGCGTAACCCCCCTCCTAATACCCTCCAAGAGTTAAAAGCCGCGCGTTTGGAAGAATGGGCTTTGTTGCCCCAAGCATTTATTGACACCCTCATAACAGTGTGAAAGCTCGTTGTGAAGCCTGTATAGCAGTGCACGGTGGTCACACTCCATATTAGACAGGCTTTTCCCCAGATAAATGCTTTATCTCTGATTCATAATGTAACACTTTTTGATATACCCTGTTTCTCAATTCCCAATTACACTCTTTCCATGATGTTATGTGTCTATGTTCTTTCTTCCATTGTAGTGTACCTCTGTGCCAAATTTCGTGGCAACACACTGAATAGTTTTCTATTTTTCTCAGATTTTATGTTTGTGACCTTAATTTTGGACATGAGTGTACCATTCCCCAAAATGAGTTATAATATTTCATATCCAATTTTTTTTTGAAAAATTTGTTCTTTTAGTTAAGAGCCCCATGTAAATAAATAAGTCATCCAATTAATTAAAAACATGTTCTTTATTTTTATAGCATTTATTTCATTATGCAATAGTATTTAAATAATATCTGCAACAAATAGTATCCTTACATTTTATCATAGTGAATGACAACACTCAAGTTTGTTTTCGAAAAATTCTCAAAATTTAGTAAACTTTGGTAAAGACGGAAAACAATTTTTTTGAAAACAACAACTCTTTGTTCTTGTGATGGCGTCTAGATTTATTTTTTGATCATTAGAAGCGATTCAACTTACGAATATGCGAAAAATGGCACAAAACTGCAAATAATATACATAAAAACTATTTTACATTCAGTTTTCAATTTCACCCATTCAATTTTCACTTTTCATACTTTCAATTTTATTCAATTTCACACACACACACGCACGCACACACACACCCACACCCACACACACACACACACACAAACAAACACACACACACACACAAACAAACAAACAAACAAACAAACACACACACACACACACACACACACACACACACACACACACACACACACACACACACACACACACACACACACACACACACACACACACACACACACACACACACACACACACACACACACACACATCTGGATTCCAAAATATAGGGAAAGAAATTAACATGCAGGCACTTTCTTTATCAAATAAAAGACTTATAAACGCATATTAGTTAATATTTTATTGGATAGCAAAAATCTAAATTGAACCTATTTTATAAAGGCAATAATTATGAAAAAAGATTTTTTTTTAACTTCTACATATATTGACAGAACATTAATAATTTTTAGAAATTTAGAGCAGAAAAAAAAAAAAAAATGATTTTCGAAAATATTTTTGTTATTTTCACCATAAATGCCACAACATTCAATACAGACTTTGAACTAACATTTACGTCCAATTGTCAGTAAAGTATTGATATCAACTTGTGATCATCAAATATCGATATCATCAAGTTCCATCGATTCTATTTAAATGATTAATTTACATCGTAGAATGTGTTAAATACCTAAATGAAGTGGAAATGAAGCCAGTTGACGCTAATTCAATGACACATCAAAAGTTCTGGGCGAATTTTACCTTTAGAAATGCGATGAGAGTCATTTAAAAGCAAAAGGACGTAACTTATAGTTCAAATTAAGGTTTCATGACAATCGTATTTTTAAGGATTGCTATAAAATTCTATTGAAAATTTATTTGTATAAATCAGATTTGATAAAAAATATTCCAATAATTATAAGAAAAATCCTTCAAAATTTTTTCGGCTATTTGAAATTAATATAATTTTTATCTAATTCCTTTATTGCATAAAATATCTTATGAAAGGAAAGATGCATTACTTTCTTTCATTACATTTATTTATAAAAGCAAATCAATTTTTTAATTTCACAATCAGCCAGCATCGAAAGAATGAATAACCTATGCCGATTTAATTAAAAAAAATATTTCGTTTTCTTTCCTTGTAATATGGATCAAATGTAAAAACGGCACAGAACATACATTGCTACTTATTTTCTAACGAAAAATACATTTCCCGTTTGCAATCTTGCACAACGTGGATAATCTAAAATTAAAAAAAAAAGTTGATACAGTATAACGTACGAGTGAATCAACTCAATCTAACCAAACACGGATAACCCTTTTTGTTTTCTTTCTCAATATTTTATTTCACTTCATCTCTGAGATGAAAACCACTTCTGCCAATCGAGCAGAATTCAAAGAGAGTAGTGATCTTCATTTCATTCCTTTCGTTTCGTTTTATTCATTCTCCTATGTTTCTTTCCTACGAGCTTTATTCATTCTTCAATTCACTCTAATGATTTTGTTTCGAAGTAACTTTTTCGTATCATATCTCATTGTCGATAATTCATTTCAGATGTTAGAGACGTAGACAAAAAATTCTGAAGAGACAAAACTATCGATTATTATTTTGTTAAAGTTTCTTATTTTCTCTCTTTCATTTTTTTTCTGTTGCTGCATTTTTATCTACTAGTTTTTGAACTGAGACTAAAATGAAAAGAATGTATATAAGTTTTTAGTTTTGTTGTTGTTTTATTTTTTCTGATATATATTTTTTTAACTTTTAGAAAGATTTTCGTTTATTATTTTCACATTTTACCTGATAAAAAGTGGTTGACCAAAATTAGTACTTTGAAATAACAGGAAAAGAATTGGATTGGTCTTTGCAGAACTAAGGAAACGGATATATTTTCGAGAGGATAAAAAAAGGTGAATAGATTAGAGAAGAAAAAATGAATTTTAAACATTCTGTTTGAATGTTTCCTTTCTTTTTTATTTTTACTAATTTAAAATATTTGTTATATTATAAATAACCATGTACGTTCCATGCCTCTTCTTAAACAAATGGACTACTTTTTTCTCTTTCCTTTTACTAATTTAAAAGAATCTTTTATCTTATAACATAAATAATCAAGTATGTTCCACAACTCCTTCTAACCAATTAATTTAAATTTTATCAAATTTGCAGACTTATAGTTTTTATGTAGACACTAAATGAATGTTTAAAAACAATTTTAAATCAGTCAATCAAACTTAAATAAAGGGACACAAACTGAGGTTTTTACGAGCAAATGAAGCAAACGTTAGATGATAATAGCGGCATCATAGAATATACTGTCTACAAGAAACCATGTCAAAACATCACGAGCCAGGAAATAGGAAGACCAACAGGTGCACGAACGTTTTCAACGATATTAAATTCCTTTTTGTGGGATTTCTATTCATTTTTTATTGATTTTTTTAAAGTTCATAAATGAATGAATAAAATATTGTTGATGATTTTGAAATAAGTTAATTTATAAATACACTTTTCCTAACCAATAGTAAAACTTGGAACTATTTTATTTTAAATTTTTAAATTCTCTATTTTATTTTTTATATACTTCTAGCAATTTTTTTTATAGGTTTTAAAAGAATTCTATATTTGATTTAATTAAATTAAAGAACAATTAACACTAAAATCTCCTGTCATATATATACAAAAGTATTAGAATCAAGTTAATAGAAAAAACAAAAAATCAAATAAAAGTTAAACCAAAAAAAAAAAAAAATTATAAAAAAAATAAAAAAAAGAATCCGGCCTGAAGACTTTTTCAAGGGTCACCCTCAGGCAGGGATTCAAAGAAAGGGATTTTTTCTGTGAGGAAAAACAGACATTGTCTAATAATGATTCCTCGTGACCCGAAAATCCCCTGAAATTATGCTCAAGAGATATACCATTTTAACAGAAAGGAAATATAAAACAACAAATTAGAATTGTATTTTTACTTTGTTGTGGTTAATTTATTCTAATTTGTTGTTTTATATTTCCTTTCTGTTAAAATGGTATATCTCTTGAGCATAATTTCAGGGGATTTTCGGGTCACGAGGAATCATTATTAGACAATGTCTGTTTTTCCTCACAGAAAAAATCCCTTTCTTTGAATCCCTGCCTGAGAGTGACCCTTGAAAAAGTCTTCAGGCCGGATTCTTTTTTTTATTTTTTTTATAATTTTTTTTTTGGTTTAATTTTTATTTGATTTTTTGTTTTCCTTATTAACTTGATTCTAATACTTTTGTATCAATTCATCTGTGTTTTAGAAGTAGCTGCAATTGCGCTCTCTAAATACTATGAAGTTCTTTTTTGGTTTTAGTTTAAATAGGTTATAAATTTTAGTTGCGATTTCGAAACTGTTTTTGTTTCGTTTTCATTTTAGTTTCGTTTTCAAACTTTTTCTAACTTAAGATTGGTATATATATATATATATATATATATATATATATATATATATATATATATATATATATATGTTACTTTTAGTTATTAAGAGCTCCAAGAGTACAAAGTAAGTGAGCTTAACTTAATTAAATATTAATAAAATAGTTTCTACGGTTATTATAATATTTGCTGCATTATCCTTGAGTAGAATTGATAAAAAAAGAAAAAAAAATAATGATTTTACAAATCGAGTTATAAAAAAATCTGACTGATTAAGGTCATAAATCATTCTTTCTGAGGATAAATATGATCTTTTAATTCACAAACCAACACATTTTAATAATTTCTTAAAGATAATTCTCGTCTCATAGTAGTCTCGTCTCATCATAAATGCTGTTTATTTTTTCACGGCCCTGATGATAAATTCCCCAGAAATGCAAAACGTCACCAAATATTTCGGTGAAAACACGGCTTGACGATCTTGGCGTAATCTAAAAATCGCGAAGTAAACCTGAGGGGCGTAAAAGTAAACAAGTATCCGAAGATTGCTCAGATTAAATGAAGAAAAAAATATTGTGATGTTTAAATAAAGAAAAAAAAAAGGACAAAAGGTAAAAAAAGATGTGTAACTTAAAGACAATTAAAAAGAAATTCAGAAGAGGAATAATTTAAAAATATTCTGACCGAATGTAAAAGTAGTAATTCGCAGTTATTTCTCAGACATTTTCAAAAACATTATCTCTCAAATAAATAAATCAAGATCTCCTGCTGAAAACTTAAGCGAATAAAATATAAATATCAATAAATATATAAATTTTTAATAAGAAGAAAATAAGCATTCTTAAATATGTTTTGTCTCATGGGCTCTATGTACCGCAAAGAAATAACAACAACCCACGACCTTTATATTATACCGAACAGATGATGAAATTTATGTCTTTGATACTGGAAGAAATTCTGTTCCCTAAGCCATTCGGAAATTTAGTTCAGTTTGGTTTAAATAATTGTAGAGAAATAAAAATAGAGAAATTTATTTACAAGAAAGATCAATGCCATTGTAGAATATTCTCATTAAAAAAGGATGTCGATATTTTTAGTTTACGTTCGCATAAACAAACTAATTTCTTTTCTTAGCTGTTATTGTCAATTCTAGCTTTTTAAAGAAATAATTGGTCTTTTTGAATTTATTCCCAGAATCTGAAAATGTAGAAAAAGAAACTTAATTGTAAAAGCTTTCTTTGATAAATGACGAATGATAAATTATAGAAAAGGATTTTCTCGTCATTGTTATATCTTTATGACAAAGATATAAAGTATCTTCTATCTTATATTAGTTACATTATAACTTTATGTCTATCTCAAATTATATATAAATCAAATTAATGTTTTATGACAGTAGCAGTTTCACGACTGCCAAAATATTCAATTTTCATTGTAAATTTATTCGAAGGATTTTAAATTGTAAAAATAATCCTTCAAAATTTATTTTTAGGGTATCTGAAATTAATGAAATTGTCATCTAAACCCCTTACTGCTTAAAATATTTTATGAAAGGAAAGATACATAATTTTCTTTCAATATATTTTCTAAAGATAAATCACTTCATGAAATTCACTAACAGTAATTCTGCTGATTTAACTTTAAATAAAATCTTTCGCTTTTTCCCCAGTAATATGGATCAAATGTAAAAACGGCAGAGAACATACATTGTTACTTACTTCCGAAAAAAATATATATTTCAATTTCGCAATCTTGCATAACATACATAATCTAAAATACAATTATAAAAAAAAAGTTTACACAATAACACGCAGAAGCGAATAAGCTCAATTTAACCAAACACGAATAACCGTTTTTTGCTTACTTTCTCTATACTTCATTTTATTTTTTCTCCCAGACGAAAACCACGTCGGCCGGGCGAGCAAAACTCGGAAGGAGCAGTGATCTTCATTTCATCCCTTTCGCTTCGTTTTGTTCATTCTCCGAAGTTTCTTTCATTCAAGTATTATTCTTCTTCCGTTTCCTTCTAATGATTTTATTTTGAAGTCACTTTTTCGTATCATATCTCATTGCCGACGATTCACTTCAGATGTTAGAGACGTGGACAAAAAATTCTGAAGAGACAAAACTGTCGATCATTATTTTGTTAAGTTTCTTATTTTCTTACTTTTATTTTTGTTTACGTTAGTACTTTTTTTATTTACTAGTTTTTGAAGTGAGACTAAAATGAAAAGAAAATATCTAAGTTTTTAGGGGTTTTTTTTGTTTCTTTATTTTTTTATATCGTTTTTTACTTTTATGAATGTTTTAATTTTTATTTTCACAGTTTGTCTGACAAAAAATGGTTGGCCAAAGGAAGTATTCCGAAACGAACAGGAAAAGAATTGGATTGGTGTCTTCCAGAACAAAATGGATATATTTCCAAAAAGAAAAAAATTGGCGGATAGATTGGACAAGAACAAATGAATTTTAACTTTCTTTGTAGCATGTTGCTTGAATGCTTCTTTTTCTTCTTTTTAACCTTTTCATTTTACTAATTTAAAAATACCTCTTGTTTTATAAGATAAATAACCAAGTACGTTCCACATATCTTCCTAAATAATTGGCCCGAATTCAAACAAGTTTACACGCTTTTGGTTTTTAAGTGGAGACTAAATTTTCAATCGCTCAAACTTAAATAAAGGCAAGAGAAGTAAAGCTTTTGTGATTAAATGAAGTAAATGTAAGACAGTAAAGGCGTAACCGTACATCTTGTCTTTGCGGAATCTTGCCAAAACATCACGAGCCAAGAAAAAGGGAGACCTACATATGGGAACCTTTTAAGTGACACTAATCTAATTTCTGTACGATTTTTCTGCAATTTTTGATTAATTTTCTTACATTCATAAATAAATGAACAAAATATTGTAAATGATTTTGAAATAAGTAAATTTATAAATACACATTTAATAAATTTTTTTTATTTAACCTGATTTAACCTAACTTTCCTAATTTTTAAATTTTTTATTTTATGTTTCATATTCTTCTAGCAAATTTTTTGATTGGTTTTAAAAGAATTCCAAAGTTGATTTAATTAGATTAAAGAACTATTGACCCTAAAATTTCCAGTCACTTCAACTTCATTTTCTGCAAAATAATACGTAAGAAATTTTGTATATAAGAAATGTATAGAGCATAAAGTAATGAGAAATTTGATAAAACGACCAACTGATGTTCAAAAGAAAACATCGTATAGAGAAAAAGAGTGCTCTCCCTCCATATATATAGAACGAGTTAATAAAGCCTTTTAGAAAAACGAAGAGATCGGAGAGAACGAAATAAAGGATTAAAAGAAATTAAATATTAATAAAATAGTTTCTATAGTTATTACAATATTTGTTTTATTATCCATGAATAGAAATAAAAAAAATAGCCCCCCAGTTAGTTTTTTAGTTTAGTTTAACGTCCCGTTTTAAAGCAACACTAAGGCTACGTTGGGACGGACCTCATAATATTGAAAAGACGTCAGATGAAGAGGACGACACCTGAGCTGGCACCCCTCCTCTCCACACCAAATCAGAGGGAGGATGTTTGGTCCTGACGGATTTAACGTACAACGGACCCCCTTACACGTCGGTTCTTCGTTTGAATCATTTTATAACCCTAAAAGCGAAATTTGATGCCTCAAAAGAAATAAATTTACCAATAGACACCAATTTTCTGCCCATGCATTTTGAGGATTCAAAAACCCAAACCAAAATAACATAATTTTTTTCACATGATAACAAGCATGAAAGATTGCTTAGATTAAATTTAAATTGATATTTAAATAAAGGAAGAAAAAGTTTTCTTCCGGTACCAAAAGGAAGGGAAAAAATTATAACTTGGAGACAATAACAGAAGAGGAATCATTTAAAAATGTTCTGACGTAATGTAAAATTAACAATGTGCAGTTGTTTCTTAGACTTTGCCAAAAACTTTATCTCTCATATAAATAAACGAAAATCTCCAGCTGAAAATTTAAGCGAATAAAATATAAATATCAATAAATATGTAAATTTTTAATAAGAAGAAAATAAGCATTCTTAAATATGTTTTGTCTCTTGGGCTCTATGTACCGCAAAAAGAATAAACCACAATCTTTATTTTATGCCGACCTACTGCAATGACAGAAGAGGAGTCATTTAAAAATGCTCTGATTTAATGTAAAATTAATAATGCTGAGTTGTTTCTCAGATTTTGTCAAAAACATAATTTCTCAATAAATAAATCAAAATCTCTTGCTGAAAATTCAAGCAAATAAAATAGTAACATCAATAAATATGTAGCTTTTTTTAAGAAGAAGAAAATAAGCTTTCTGAAATATGTTTGTATCTCTTGGGCTCTATATACCGCAAAAAGAATAAATAAATCACAACCTTTATCTTATGCCGAACTGATGACGAAATTTATGTCTGAGTTATAGGGAGAAATTCTGTTCCGTCGGCGATTTGTAAGTTTGTTTCAATTTGGCTTAAATTACTGAAGTGCACATGGAAGAAATGAAAATGAAAATAAAGAAAATTATTTACAAGAAAGATCAATGCGACTGTGGAAGATTCTCTTCAAAAAAGGATGTCGATTTCTTTAGTTTTCGTTCACATCCACAAACTAATTTCTTTTCTTAGCTGTTATTTTCCATTCTAACTTTGATTTTTTTTAGAAATATTTGCTTTTCAAAAAATTAGTTCTCAGAATTTGAAAACGTAGAAAAAGAAATTTAAATTTTAAAGTTTCCCTCGACCAATAAAGAATAATATATTTTAGAAAATGTTTTCGTCATTGCTGCTTTTTCCTAACAAAGATATAAAATGTCTTATATTAATTACTTTATAATTTTATTTTTATTTTCATAAAAAATTATAAATGCATTTAAAATAATAAAAATATAAAAAAATATCAAAGATGTTATAAATACTCATGGTAGAAAAAACAATTAGTAGGAACACGAGCAAGCTGATGAGAGCTGCAAGATAAAGAATAATTTAATTTATGTTCATATTGTTACCGAAATTTCCTCTACTAAGTCCGTAAAGTCAATGGGTTCGCTTATAGTGAGTGTATGGTGTAACACAATCAAAATGCCTCAACAGCAAACGACTATGCTTATTAACACATAGACACAAATACACAAATGATAAACACAGCTCAGACATACACAAGGAATTCATAGTAGCACACTTAAAACAAACAGCAGACCACAAGTAATAATCGGTATTAACAAAAACTACAACATACAAAGGGGTTAAATATAATTCAGCAGGATGAAGAAATCTTCGTAACCATACTCTACGGTCTCTCCAAATGCCTACAATTATCCACTGTCTCGTCGCTTTAGCTGTATCCAACTATCGGCACACTACTACACTGGCTGCTCCTCACAGGACTCGATGCTGTTTCTATACTAAACAAGATTCGACTCAATTCATCAATCGCTGGAGCTTCAAACCAATGAGTTTGCTTCTCTGGACTGATCCAATTCATTCGCCGTTTACTCGCTATGCGATTTTATACTACCAAACGACTGATTTCTGCTTGGATTGCCGGCCTTTTATAGTTTCTGGAGCAGGGCAAAGAAGGTTCTCGAACAATCAAGCATATCTCAGCTTCTATTGGCTCTATCGCCAAAATTCTTGAAGATTCCAGTATCATTCATTTTGTTTCCAAATTCGCCTCCAAGTCTCTAAGTTTGTCTCCAATTTCAGGGGTCACTGATCCAGCTTCCAATCAGCATCCAATAAAGCTATTGTAAATCTTACGAAGGACTAATCGTACTTTGAAGCAATGTTATAGATTCGTAAAAATATTAAACCAATTTCACCACTTTACTGATGTTGTAAACACTCCTCACAGCTGGACACTAAAAATTTTCCACAGTGAAGCTACTGCAGTCATTTCGTTGTTTGTCAAATGATCGTATGTTTGGTCTGACGAATTGTGATTTTCTCTTTGGTTTACTATATAAGATCTTTCTGACTATATATTCGATTCTTTGTTATACATGATTTACCTTGGACAGCATATTTTTATAATCATTAATTTATTTATATTACATTTCTGCTAAAGATATGTTGTTTTCCCTGTTATTTTATTTTTGTTGTGCAAAAATCGTCGTTTGATATCTCCAATCAGGGTAAGATAATGAAGATAAATTGATCATCTTGTCATCTCAAGTGTTTCTTATTGTTTTCATGATGTTAATAGATAAGTATCGGAAAACTAAATATATATTTTGGATGCCTGTTTTTCAGACCATATAAAAACGAAATTTGATTTAAAACGAAATTTTTTTGAAATTATAATCACATATTAAATTTCAAATATTTAAGTCGTTGCGTTTTTGACAGTTATCGCGTTTACGTTCTTCTGAAAGCGCACGCCAACAAACAGTAGCTTCTTGATAATTTCGTTTCACATTTGATACATATGTACATTTCAGATACTAAATCAGATTCTAAATTCAGAAATTCAGATAATAAATTTTATTCGTCTAGCTCTCTTCGTTTTATACGACGGGTGATCCAAAAAACATTTACAAGCAGCAGCTTTTGTAAAGTAGAATTTGTGGATGGGAATATTGTTACCCGGAGTGGAGACAGATGGCGTTAGTTGCCTTAGATCGGTCGTTCGAGCAGATAGTGTTAGTACTCAGACTTGAAACAGCGACAGTGATGGCAGTGTTCTCGCACAGAGGTGTGAGCCGTGATACGATTTCTATGGGCCAAGAATATGACCCCATCGGGCGTTCACAGACAAATCGTTGAAGTGGACGAGGGCGTAGCAATGAGTAGACAACAGGTGGCGAAATGGTATCATTCTTTTCAGCGGGCAGAGATATTGCTGGAAACGTTTAGGTGGGTGGTCTGGAGCCACCTCCCATATAGCCCCGATTTGGCTCCCAGTGACTATTTCCTTTTTCCGGCATTGAAGAAAAACTTATCCGAAACAAGGCGATGATGTTCAAAAAGGTGCCGAGAACTGGACACAGAATGGGTTAAACAAATTGGTCCAGCGGTGTGATAAATGTTTCAACAGGTTTGGTGATTATGTAGAGAACTGACCGGCATATATGTCTCTTAATTATCAATTTTATTCTGCATCTATTGTTAATAACGCATTTTTCCTTTATCTTGTAAACTTATTTTTGGACCACCCCTCGTAGTTATCATGTTAATTTATATTCGAATAGACGTTCAGGCAAATTTCTTCATAATGGATTTCGCTCACAATTTGATCGAAAGCCTCAAATGTGACGTAAATATCTTATACAGATTTTATTCGTCTAGCTCAAAGTAATTTCAATTTATCGTGCTCAAATACAAACAGACATAATTCCAAAAATATGTTTTTCGGTCAAATCTCGAGTACAAATTTTTATTTTTATAATACTTTTTTCATTGTATGCTTCATGTGCGAAAAAGTACAAAAGTGGTCTCCATAACAGGATTTTACATGCTCACATTTACTGTCAAATAATTTCTTTATAATCTTCTGCCACGTAGGGGAAGGAAACTGTCTTTTGTTTATATAACCTAGATAAAAAAAAATTCCTTTTCTTTCCCACTAATGCGGTGAATATAAAAACCGAAATGAAATAGAATATATACATTTTTATTTTCTCATATAAAAAGTATAAAGAATGTACTATTCAAAAATAATTTAAAAATATTTTGAGCTAGACCGATGACATTTGGTAAGTAGGTATGAAATTTGGTAAAATTTTGGCTAAAGTTTTAAATTTTTGTCATATTTTGTGCGAAATTCATACGGAGAAAGTCTGTCTGTTTTGGCTTTCGATAACAAGTAAACCCGATTTTTACAAAATGTCGAGAACTTAGCAGATAAAAATTTGGAATAAAGGTGTAACAATCTAATTGTTGATTTTCATCGAATTTTGACCCAAACCCGTGAAATGTTGAGCTTTCGTCGGTCTGAACTTTTGCATACGTAATGATTCAATCAATGGAATCTGATATGGGAATTTTTGACTGCAAAAGTAGTTTTATGTCAAATTTTGATATCAATCAGTTGAACAAAAAATTTCCAAAATACACTTTTATTGGTTTAGCTTAGTTTAGTTATATTAACGTCCCATTTTAGAGCAACACTTGGGCTATTTTTGGAGAGGCCTTGTAAATTTGAAATGCTTTCAGATGACGAGCACGCACCAGAGCTGGAACCACCTCTCCAAACTTACACTGCACACCAGTGGGAGGACGTTTGGTCCCAACGAATTTAACGTGCACCAGACCCGCTTACACAACGGTTCTTCGGTGGAATCAGGTCTCGAAACGGAAGCCCTCGGACCTTATCACCAGACCACCGCGGTCCTTCTAGTGTAGAAAGTATAGAGAAAGTATAGAATTGGCAGAAAATTCGAACTCGAAAGTTTAGCGAATCGCCACGTTTTAAATCTTTCTGAATTTGAGTAACACATTTTTGAAATTATGTTTGTCTGTAAACAAGGTAATTCAAAAATACTCTGAGCTATACTCATGAAATTTGGTTTGCAAGTATGAAATTGTTTTGGTAGGAAATCTGGTAGACTTTAGACTAATGTTTTTGATTTTTGTCTCATTTTGTGCGAAATCCATACAGAGAAAGTCTGCCAGTTTTGGCTTTCGATTACAGGTGAACTCGAATGCTATAAAATATAAAGAACTAAGCATATAAAACATTGGAATATTGATTTATCAATCTAATTGTAGATTTTTATCAAATTTTGAACCAAATACGTCAAAGGATTGACTTCCCGTTGGCCTGTACGTTTGGATACGTAATACGCAATAGTACATTAACGCAATGATTTAATCAATTTGATATGGGATTTTTGGAATGTAATAGCAGCTTTGTGTTGAATTTTGATTTCAATCGGATGAGCAAAAGGTGTCCAAAATGCATATTTGCGCATGGATCCAGTAAAAATGCTAAATTCATGGTAAAGTTCTGTATTTCCTAACTATTTTAAAGACAGCTTAATAGTAACTATTGCTATTTAAATAAGGTTATTTAAAATTTTCGCGGGCTTACTTAAAATTATCTATTTTATGCGGGTGGTGGGAGATAAAACCTTTATTGGAGAATATGCGAGACAATTTCGAGGATAAAATACATGCATCTGAAATATTGCATAACATGCATTATCTAATAGCTAAAAAACCGACACAATATGAAGTTTAAGCAAATATCTAATTCTCTTCGATTTCTTTCTCTATATTTTATTTAAATTCATCTAGGAGATCAAGATAATTGCAAGAGTAAATGAATTTAATTCTTTCTGTATAATATATTTTTTAGATTTCTTATTTATATTCGTTGATGTTAAAGTTTTATACAACGTGACTCTCATGAGTTGCCGGCTGGTTTTTGATCTTCGCTAGACGAGTGCATTTCCTGATGGAGAAAATTTGAAACGCCAAAGAAAAATAATAGATTTGTAATTAATATTACTATGCTGAATTTGGCAGATTTTTTTTTATTTTCATTACTGATATATCTTTAGTTGCAGGCTATCCAGAATGCAACTGCAAAGAGATCTGACAAATTTTGATTCATATTTTCATATTACACATTCGCTTTCTAACTTAGACTCGTCTAATATCATTCAGTTTTTACGGCGCAGCCACGAACTCCTTAGAGTCAAGTTATAGTGTGAAATGAAAAAAATTATTTTTTGTTTTTCAATTTTAAAAAGAATGTAAATAATATTGTATAACTAAAGTCTTTTCAATTAAATGCCTTTTCTTCTTCTCCGTGCTATTTCTGTATAACATTGGTTAATTTGAATGCATTTAAAGAAATATTAATTTTTAACACATTTTAAGCTATATACGCCTTTTCAAAAATTTTCATCATATTTATTTAATGTTTTGAATAAACCGAGGAGCATTTCTCGATATATTTAAGCTATTTCAAATAATATATAATGTAATCTTTTAAAGAGTCATTTTTATAATATATAATGCAATCTTTTAAAGAGTCATTTTTCATTAATGTTTTTGGATCTTTGTAATTAATATTAAATTGGGAAATGGATTTTCGTTTAGTCTTTCAAATGTAAAAGTACTTAATTATTAATACAGTCTTTGAGAATGGTATGTATTCTATAGTAGGTATGTATTAAATGTATTCTTTCCGTTATTCATATAGTAGGAGTATTATTAAACTAAAAATAGTTTCTTTTGTTGTATCATTAAAAATTCTCTAGTCCTTGAAAAACATGAGCTAACTTTTAAACATTAAATGTATTCGTATAGATTCTATGAAATATGTATGAGTAGGATTTAATTCCCATTCTCCACGTGGAAATTAAACAAACAAATAAAATATTAACACATAGATAGGTAATGTAACTTTTCTCAAAGTTGAATGAAATAATTTAAGTAATCGTGAAACATAAGGAAACTTCATTACTATCTTTAGATTATACATATAATATATTATTTTCTTAGTTTGGAGATTAAAATAAATTAAATAATAATAAAATGTTTATAAGAATATATAGCAGTAATTTATTATAAAAAAACGTAATACTTTTCTTTACTACAAGCATCAATATTTTACTTTCATTAAAATAAGAAATTTCATATCTAACAGCAGCAAAATTATATAATATTTTTAAAATTTATATAATGTCTTTAAAGTTTATATACTTATACAATGTCTCAAAAGTTTTTTGAAATTATATATGTATATGAAATTATATCTCTTAATTTAAATCCTAATTAATTTCCTAATTTTTATCTTAAATTAGCCCATGTTAACATCATTATAAAATGTTCTCTTATTTCCTGATCCAATTCCCACATTTTTATTTAATTATTTTTAACACGCGTTTAATAAAATTTCTTAACTAGATCGTTACCATGTCACCTGCACATCTTTTTAAAAATATATTTAAGATTCTCTTGCCTAAATCGACATTTGCCAATAAAAGACCGATCAGAATTTCTTTGTAAAATCACTGAAATTAAAAATTCGGTCACTTTGCTCTTGTATTGCGATCTAAAAAGACGTCATTTTATCATCATTTCTCTCTTGTTGAAATTATAACTTTCGTTATGAAATAAAACGAAGCTAAAATTTTTGAAGTTTCCTTTTTCGGCTACGCTTCTGCAAAATTATGTTTATACTTCCTAATATATACTAATACTAATATATAATAATACTTCCTAATATATACTAATTGCGTATATACTTCCTAATTATTTCTTCGTTAGAAGATAAAACGCAATAAAGACACTGTTAGTAGTTCAAATTTTGCATTTTTAAATATTTTCTGGTTAATCCTTATGTTTTCATAATAGCAATTTACAATTCCTTATATTTTCATAATAAAAATTTAGTATACAAAAATTTGCATATTTAAAATTTTAATATAATCAATAAGAAATATTTTATTTAAATTAAAATAATTTCCCTAAAAGCTACATAATTTTCATTAGCTGGTGTTCTAATTTCAGATATTTATTTACTGCAGAAACTTGTTTGTCATATAATTTTAAAATGTTTGACATTTTTAAATCTAATATTTTTCAATTCTTTTAAATAAGAACTCCGCACACATAAATTTAATAAACAAATTCTTGTTAGCTTTTAAAAAATCGATACTGAAAAAATATCATAAAAACTGTATTACACCTTTTAATACAAAAAACTTCCCAATTAAGATCATTTCTATTCATATAATACTGGAAAGATAAAAAAAAAGAAGTTGCTATTTTAATCAGTAGTTACAAGAATCTTATAATCACTTCTCAAATGTAGTATCTCTCTAAAAAACAGCAGACACTTATTAAAACTGAATTTAATTGATGTCCCCAAAGGAAAGAGAAGCAAGCATTCAAGCAAAAAATATGTATCTTCGAGGCAATCAAAAAGAGATATATCAGCCGAGTAAAGCAAAAAATATAAGAAAAAAAAATCTATGGCCTTTTTGCGAAATTAATGCCATGGAATAATTTCCCAGATGCCGTTCATATTTTCAAACTCGATAATAAAACTCTCAACAGAAAATTTAAGCAAATGAAAAATGCAATGAAGGATCCTTTTATGTGAAAAAAGTACTATTTAGGGTTAGAATATCTTGGTTTCCAGGTCTTCAGAATTTAACTCAGGAATCAGCAAGCGTTTAATTTATGCAAAACTTATGATCAAAATTACCTCTTAACAACTACATGAATAAGGAGGTTCAATATATCTCTGTGGCCTCGGGGAATATATCATTCAGGTTTCATTTATCACTATGCAGTGGTAAAAAAATATATATATTGTTACAAAAAGTCCATAAATTCGACGGGTTCTCTGTAGTGGTTGTATGGTGACATAGGTAACATACCTCAATAATAAATAACAATGTTTATTAATAGGAAGACACGAGTACACAGAAGACAAAACACAAGCTTAGACGTACACAAACAATAGACAGAAGCGCTTAGAACAAACAGCTGCCCACAAGTGGTAATCTGTAGTAAGTAACCACAACAGCACATAAAGTGGGTACATAGACCTCTGCAAGAACAGAGAATTTACGTAGCTATTCATTAAGTTCACTCCAAACGTCTGCTATTTCCTACTGTCTCCTCGCTTTAGATGTACTCAACTGTCGACTGGCTACTCAAAACACAACTGGATGCTGCTTCAATACTAGATCCCAAAACGATAAGTGAATAGAGAACGGTTCAGTTCTCTATTCACTTATCGCTTCAGCACCACTCAACACTTGCACTTTTCTGGATTGACCCAACAGATTCGGAGCTGTCTATCTATGACAACACACATTCTGATTCCAACATGGTCTGCAGTCCTTTGATAGCTGCCGAAAGTCACAGAAGGTTCTCGAAGAATCATCATAATTCTATTGGCCCTATTGCCAAAATTCTTGAAAAATCTAATTTACTCCATTTTGTTGCAAAAGTCGTCAGGTTTCTCACTAAGCCCAGGAATCATTGATCCGATATCCATTCAGCATCTCATAGAGCTGAACGTAAAGCTGTCTTTCTTGTAATGGAACTAACTGTACTTGGAAGCAACATTACAGATTTGTAACATATATGTATATATGTATATGTATCTGTATCTGTATTTCTGTATTTGTATATCTGTATATGTATATGTATATGTATATGCATATATCTATATGTATATGTATATATGTATCTTTATACAAAGTAACTGTAATTTGACGCTAAAGAATAATTGATTTCTTTTTTTAACTTTTCTTAGTTCTATTATAAAGCTTTTTTTCTTTACTTAGTTGATTTTTTTAAATTCTAATTTTATTCATCTAAGTATATACCAAGTTCATCTTTTAGAGAGGCGCTCTGGAACTTTATAAATGAAAGAAAAAATTAAATGACAGCAAAATTTCGTGATTTTTTTTCACAAATTAATGTGGATTAAAGTGTGACACTTCAGATTCAAGAAAACATTATTTAATCTTTAAATTTTTTTCTGTACACTTAAGGGACGTTCACAGGACAAAAATGAGCAGTTAAAATCAACAAAATAGAGGGATAAAGTAGGGTGGCCACTTTTTATAACAACAAATTAAATCAAGAAGAGGGCGATCATTTTTTTTTTTGGTTTTATCTCTGTCTGACTAAAACACAGAGGTGGGAAAAAAGAGTAGTTGATGTGTCAAGTTTATTTAACGTGGTGCCATCTGGGGGGATTGAATCTGTTACACCACATGAAAAAGAATAGATTTGGAAAATTATTTTCAATGGATGCTTGGATTATTTTATAGATGCTTCATTTTTATGACATTAAGGTTTTACATTTATGCCATAATGATATCTACATTTTGAATTTTTTTTTTGTGACGCTTATATTTTTCATCCTTAATCGGTTGGAATGTAAGCTATAAATTTTTCTGGCAAATCAGTCCATCAAGTGCCTTTAAAAATAAATGGTTTACACCGATAAAATATCCATTAAATTTTTTTTTAGTAATTTGTTTTATAAAATACAAATATTTACGAATTTATAACAGCGAAAATAATATTTTTGAGTTATTACAATGGATTGGTAGATTCAAAATCGATCTATAAAGATATGAAATTAAAGAGTTCTATTTTTTATTTTGTATGTAGATAAATTATAAAAATAAAAGAGGATAGAACGAAAATAAAGAAAAAAATAAAGAACGTTTTTTAAATAAAATCAGCAATGATATATTTTTCACAAAATATTTAAAAATTGTTCTTTCTGGATAATGTGCAATGCCAGTTACAAAAAAAAAGCATAAAATAAAAGTAAGTTTTACATTTCATGGATTCAGAGCCATATTGGTTTACGAGCCATGTTTATGCCTTTCCGCCGATCATAAGATTTACTCTAAATTTGTGATACAGATTTTATATGAGACTGAAAATATCTTAAAGACATCTGTGACAGATCGATGATATACTAATAGTTTTCACATTCTATTGCTTTATTTACGTAGATGCAATTTATAATTATTCGATAAAATTGTGTACTGGACTTATGAATTCCCTAAATGCTGTATTCAGTCTAACATTTTTGCCAATCTAAAATATCCAATAATCATATATTTCTTCAAATATTTTCTGTATCATATTTCAAACTACTAGTAAGATGGCTGCAAAATATTTTTTGAGAAACAACTTATGAATAATATTATCTTCAGCCCATTATTTTATAACTTAACTCTGAATTTTCTTTCTCCTCTATTAATAATCAAGAACAATGTATTGTTACGAATCCAGTGTTACTTCCCAGCACAGTTCCATTTTAGAAAAGACCATTTTATGATCAGCAGCTCTATTGAATGCTGTTCGGATGCCGGATCAATGACCCCCGAGCTTGGCGACCAACTTGGAGACTTGGCAACGACTTTGGAAAGATTTTTGGCGATAAGATCAATTGGAGGCGAGTTATACTTGCTTATTCGAGAACTTTTGGTGCCTTGCTCCGGAGCTATAAAAGGCCGGTTATCGAAGCTAGTCAGTCTTGACAAGGCTCACTCCCGCTCCTACTCCCCTGTGTTTGGACTATGCGACAACGTCTTCAGAGGACTTTGCCCATTTCACTCTGCGATCCAGACCCATGCTGACGACTCCCCGACCAGCTCTCAGATGCAGCTCACCATTTACACTCAAAGTTAAGGGCATTCTATAACGCCAGGCCTTTATTACCAGGATCATGGAGATAGCCTTGCTACGCAAGGCGGGTGCTCCGGATAACTCTACCATTCTCGCTAAAGTCAGTCGTGTAGCCAGTCGTATAGTGAGGCAACGACGAATTAATTGGATCAATCCAGCGAAGTGCAAGCATTGACTGGAGATGAAGCAATTAGTGGAATGAGAATCGGTACAGTGTGCCGTGTTTTGGAGATAAGTATTGAAGTATTATCGCTTCGTGTGAGGAATAGCATTTGGATACATCTAAAGCGAGTAAATAGTGGAGAATTGCAGGCATCTGGAGTGACCATAGAGTAACTACGAAGATTCCCTCCTCCTGTTGAGTTCTGTCTGGCCGCTTTGTGTGCTGTAGTTATTGTTTACTAGCCGCCTTTGGCGACCAGCCGGTTCGCCAATCTTAATGCTCGTTAAAATTTTAATAATTAAATATTTTATGTAATTCCTACTTTAATAGCTTCTTCATCAAATATTTTAAAGCTTCAAATTTTGATAGTCATGTAATTCCCTCATAATAATATAAAGTCCTTCAGCCATAACATAATATGCATCTCTCTAATTTTCTGTTAGTTCCGGTAGAATTTATGCTTAAAATTAAAATGGAAATCACTAAACTGCAATTAATATAATAATATTTTTTACTGAAACAAAGCATTTTTTTTAATAATATGATTACTGATAATAGAGTCACTGAGCGTTTAAACTTTATGGGCACTAAAGAATATCTTTCTTAAGTTATGTAATATCTCAAGAATTTGTCAACAAAATTTTCTCAGATTCATCATGAACAGATCGATTCATTAACAATGTTTAATTTTAAATGCATCAAACACTAAGAAAATAAAATGAATTGTTTAAAATAATCGGTCGAAAACAGGTTTAAAAAACTACTTAAAAAACGATGTACTTGAAACTATAAGCATATACAAAAAATATATAACTAGCATAAATACAATTTACTTACAAAAGCATGCAACTAACCTAAAAATAATTTAAATCATCCCTTGATAACGGTTGTCATGGCAACAATCAGAGTGCGCATGCGTGAATTTTCTTCGCCAGCTCCGGTAACGCAAATGCGTGGATTTTTCTACGCCAGTTGGGGTAATGCTATGCAGATTATACATTTTTAATTTCCTTTATTCTATGTTATTTTAATTCAAAAGTACTTCAGAATGAATCTGAAACATGGATTAATTAAAATGTTTAATTTTAAATGCATAAAACATTAAGAAAATAAACAGAATCGTTTGAAATAATCCGTCGAAAAATGTTAACCCTAGCCTCATTACTGTTGGGAGAAAAAAACAACTGAAGCCTTACTCATTTGGGGGTGGGGAAAATGGAAGATTTTTTTGGCGGAAAAGTTGGCGGTGGGGAAAATGGAAGATTTTTTTGGCGGGAAAGTTAGTTTTTAATTAATAATTAAAATTCTAAATAAAATTTCAAAAAAAGGGACCCCAGGTGCACATTCCCGACCTCTAAGGTATACATGTACCAAATTTGATGGGTGTATGTCAAATGACCTGGCCTGTAGAGCGCCAACACACACACACACACACACACACACACACATTGAGCTTTATTATAAGTATAGATATAGATTACTTGTTCTGAGTGTGCCGTTGCGTATTGCTTGTGTACGTCTCGGCTGTGTTTTGTAATCCGTGTATTCATGACTTCGTGTTAATAAATAATAAAAGTTGTTATTTATTATTGCGACCTGCTGACTGTTGAGTTACACCATACAACCAATACAAGGAAACCCGTTCGAATTTTAAATTAATTAATTTTGTCTGTAGCAGTATGTTGTTACTCTATAGGAGTGCCCATTTGATCGTGACCTAGAAATTACTCGCAAATATAATTTAAAAGGTGGGAATTGTACCTCAGAAAATTGTTTTTAAAATTTTTATCAGAATTTATTTAACTGAAAAAACAACAACGATATTTTGACCCTTTTTCGTAGTTAATTTTGAAAAACTTATTGTATAGAGATGATTTTTACATAATTTTATAATTTAAAGCTTTATACTCTTAATGAAAACAATCGGGAAGTTTGACATTTTAAAATATATATATATATATATATATATATATTTCGTATAATTTTCAACAATACTTTCATTGTTGACTTGAAATTCGAATATTTTTCATTGTTTCACCAATTACTTAACACAGGGATTTTCTTTCTTTGCTGAAAGGTAAGTAAGGCTATATTTCTTATCTTCACTGATGACGATATAAGAATAAAAAATACCGAGAAAGAACAACGCCCACTTGGAAGATTGAGGACATGGAAAGTTACGTTTTTGATGGCATTGAATGCAATAAAAATAACAGAGGTAAGATAATTAAAATAACATTTAAAGGTTTATCACAATTTGATGAATAAATTTTTTTCGAGGGAATCATGGAATATTAAGATATGTCTAAAAATTTAACTGAAATTAAAACCAATCATTATTATATTTGACCCAAATAATGACCAAAGACTGCTAATAAGAAATATTTGATAATAGGAAGCTAAAATTAATTCTCAAAGTCATATTAACTTAAAACCAGATTAATGATTTTCACTCATTTTCATTTACGTAAATGAAATTTTTACTTAACCCCTTTATTACCAGAAAAATCAAAGAAACGCGAGCTAAATAACCTCACATTTTATTTTTAAAGATAAATAACTTACTTCACTTCTTCGGAATCACGGAAAGGGAGAAATGGAATGGAATGTATTATATCGTTTGGACCGTCTTCTAATGCTAGAACGCATTTCCCCTATGGAATCGTGCATAACATGCATCATCTATAATACAAAAAGATTATATGAAACCACGTACAAGAGAATAAACTCATTCTACGGAAACATTAGTATCCAACTTTCATTGTTTTCTTTCTTTAAGTTTCATTTTACTTATTTCGGTAGATGAAATCATTTCTGACTAGGAAAACTCAAAGGCAACAATAATTTACATTTCAATCTTTTACGAATATGTGGTGTTGCTTTCCTGAGCAGATAGTTCCCTCACAAGGAAAGCAATTTGACAGATAGTCCTGTTGATTACGGTTGCTTGATATAATCTTCGATCTGGACAACGAAGTTGGCGACAAATTTGCCAACAAAATCGAAGATTTTAGAATTAAGGATTTTGGATTAGGACGCGATTTAAGGTGATCATTCCAAAAATCTTCTCTGCCCTGTCTCGGGAACTATTAAAGGTCGTGAGACCTAATTGGAGGAAATTATTTGAGTTTAGTTCAAATTATTAGTTGAACGATTTCTCTCTGTCTGATGGCTCCGAGTTGCTTATCATTGTTGCGCAGTTTGAATTCTGCTTTTTGCTAGAAGTGCCACTGTTTATTGGCTGTGTTTGGTCGTCTTGTCGAATGGTGTGTATTCATGTTAATAAATGTCGGATATTGTTATAGAGACCTGTTGACTGTGTCACCATACACCCACTGGAAAGAAACCGTTGAATCTACGGATTTTATGGAGGAAGTTCCTTAACAATATTATATCGCTGATCGTTTTCTAATTCTAGAATTCATTTCCCTTAAGGAATTGTCCATATCATACATTATCTATAATACAGAAATATGGTATGTAACCATTCGCAAGAGAATAAACACATTCTAAGAAAACACAGGTAACCAACTTTCATTTCTCTAAATCTCATTTCACTATTGCGGTAGATGAAACTTTTTCCGACTAGGTTAGAAAAACTCTGTGGCATCAGTGATATTCATTTCAATATTTTCGCTTCATTCTGCTTTCAGAAGTTTCTTTCTTCCAAATTTTATTCATAGTCCATTTCATTCTAATGATTCTGTTTTGAAGTTTAATTCTTTATTATAACTCCTAATGGATGTCTTATCACCAAAAAATTTGGTAGGATACTATTTTGTTAGAAGTTTTTCTCTTTCCTTTATTGTCACAGAATTATGAGTTGTTTATGAATCTTTATTTTTAGTGTCTTAAAATCTATGAATCTGTAAGGTTGAACAAAAGGAAAAGACGTTTTCTCTTTCATAATTATTATTTTTTTATTTACACTATTTTTGACCTTTTAAAATTGGTTTCTGATTTTATTTTTCCCTTTTTTTTCTTGCAAAAAATATAGGCTGTTAAAGGCTTTATATAGAATGTATTTTTTAAAAAAGGAATTTTACCTTGGTATTTTATGCGATATATATATATATATATATATATATATATATATATATATATAAAGAGAGAGAGAGAGAGAGAGATTAGACGTATAAAAGCATAAAAAGCATAAAACGGAGAAATCGGTAAATTGTTGGAGACAACTTTCGCTAGTCTGTTCATTTTTATGACAATTAATATTCAATTTATAACTCTCAGGAAATTCACAGAAATGCTGTAAGAGACGGGGAAACATTAACCCTGTGAATGTAAAATATGGATAATGATATTTCGTTTAAAAAGATCCTTGCACAACCATTTTTTTTATAACTCAGTGTAAGACTTTTAGAATAGTATGAAAAAAAAAGCGAAGCAATTAATGATAGGGTTGGCAAAGAATAAATGGACTTTATTTTTGAAGATTTTTTAAAAAATAATGTTTAGGGCAATATTTGTAATAAAATACGACATTGCTTTTACTCTTTTTAAAGAACCAAAGAAACAGTGTAGTGAAACAAGGAAATCGTAAACAGTTTGGAATCACTTGCATCAATTGCTATTAAAATTTTATTTCAGGAAACCAACAAAAAGTGTTGTAAATTACTGGGAAACATGCAAGTTGGAAATGTAAAAGTCAGGTAATGATGCATTGCTTTAATCTACTTAACTAATGAAATAAACCATCGTTCGAAAACAAAAACAAAGGGACAAAGAGTTCACTAAAAATAATGAACTTAATTCTTTTACATACTCAAAAAAAGGGAGTAATAAGATATTAGAAAGAAATACAAAATCTGTTGCTTTAAGGCGATCAGGAAGCAAAGCAAAAAAATGTCAGGCAAAAAGAAACAAAAATTTCATTGACCTACAAAAAGTGTTGTAAACTACTGGGAAACATGCAAGTTGGAAATGTAAAAGCCAGGTAATGATGCATTGCTTTAATCTACTTAACTAATGAAATAAACCATCGTTCGAAAACAAAAACAAAGGGACAAAGAGTTTACTAAGAATAATGAACTTAATTCTTTTACATACTCAAAAAAAGTGAGTAATAAGATATTAGAAAGAAATACAAAATCTGTTGCTTTAAGGCGATCAGGAAGCAAAGCAAAAAAGTGTCAAGCAAAAAGAAACAAAAATTTCATTGACCAACAAAAAGTGTTGTAAACTACTGGGAAACATGCAAGTTGGAAATGTAAAAGCCAGGTAATGATGCATTGCTTTAATCTACTTAACTAATGAAATAAACCATCGTTCGAAAACAAAAACAAAGGGACAAAGAGTTCACTAAGAATAATGAACTTAATTCTTTTACATACTCAAAGAAAGGGAGAAATAAGATATTAGAAAGAAATACAAAATCTGTTGCTTTAAGGCGATCAGGAAGCAAAGCAAAAAAATGTCAAGCAAAAAGAAACAAAAATTTCATTGACCTACAAAAAGTGTTGTAAACTACTGGGAAACATGCAAGTTGGAAATGTAAAAGCCAGGTAATGATGCATTGCTTTAATCTACTTAACTAATGAAATAAACCATCGTTCGAAAACAAAAACAAAGGGACAAAGAGTTCACTAAGAATAATGAACTTAATTCTTTTACATACTCAAAAAAAGTGAGTAATAAGATATTAGAAAGAAATACAAAATCTGTTGCTTTAAGGCGATCAGGAAGCAAAGCAAAAAAGTGTCAAGCAAAAAGAAACAAAAATTTCATTGACCAACAAAAAGTGTTGTAAACTACTGGGAAACATGCAAGTTGGAAATGTAAAAGCCAGGTAATGATGCATTGCTTTAATCTACTTAACTAATGAAATAAACCATCGTTCGAAAACAAAAACAAAGGGACAAAGAGTTCACTAAGAATAATGAACTTAATTCTTTTACATACTCAAAAAAAGGGAGTAATAAGATATTAGAAAGAAATACAAAATTTGTTGCTTTAAGGCGATCAGGAAGCAAAGCAAAAAAGTGTCAAGCAAAAAGAAACAAAAATTTCATTGACCAACAAAAAGTGTTGTAAACTACTGGGAAACATGCAAGTTGGAAATGTAAAAGCCAGGTAATGATGCATTGCTTTAATCTACTTAACTAATGAAATAAACCATCGTTCGAAAACAAAAACAAAGGGACAAAGAGTTCACTAAGAATAATGAACTTAATTCTTTTACATACTCAAAGAAAGGGAGTAATAAGATATTAGAAAGAAATACAAAATCTGTTGCTTTAAGGCGATCAGGAAGCAAAGCAAAAAAGTGTCAAGCAAAAAGAAACAAAAATTTCATTGACCAACAAAAAGTGTTGTAAACTACTGGGAAACATGCAAGTTGGAAATGTAAAAGCCAGGTAATGATGCATTGCTTTAATCTACTTAACTAATGAAATAAACCATCGTTTGAAAACAAAAACAAAGGGACAAAGAGTTCACTAAGAATAATGAACTTAATTCTTTTACATACTCAAAGAAAGGGAGTAATAAGATATTAGAAAGAAATACAAAATCTGTTGCTTTAAGGCGATCAGGAAGCAAAGCAAAAAAGTGTCAGGCAAAAAGAAACAAAAATTTCATTGACCAACAAAAAGTGTTGTAAACTACTGGGAAACATGCAAGTTGGAAATGTAAAAGCCAGGTAATGATGCATTGCTTTAATCTACTTAACTAATGAAATAAACCATCGTTCGAAAACAAAAACAAAGGGACAAAGAGTTCACTAAGAATAATGAACTTAATTCTTTTACATACTCAAAAAAAAGGAGTAATAAGATATTAGAAAGAAATACAAAATTTTTGCTTTAAGGCGATCAGGAAGCAAAGCAAAAAAGTGTCAAGCAAAAAGAAACAAAAATTTCATTGACCAACAAAAAGTGTTGTAAACTACTGGGAAACATGCAAGTTGGAAATGTAAAAGCCAGGTAATGATGCATTGCTTTAATCTACTTAACTAATGAAATAAACCATCGTTCGAAAACAAAAACAAAGGGACAAAGAGTTCACTAAGAATAATGAACTTAATTCTTTTACATACTCAAAGAAAGGGAGTAATAAGATATTAGAAAGAAATACAAAATCTGTTGCTTTAAGGCGATCAGGAAGCAAAGCAAAAAAGTGTCAAGCAAAAAGAAACAAAAATTTCATTGACCTACAAAAAGTGTTGTAAACTACTGGGAAACATGCAAGTTGGAAATGTAAAAGCCAGGTAATGATGCATTGCTTTAATCTACTTAACTAATGAAATAAACCATCGTTCGAAAACAAAAACAAAGGGACAAAGAGTTCACTAAGAATAATGAACTTAATTCTTTTACATACTCAAAAAAGGGAGTAATAAGATATTAGAAAGAAATACAAAATCTGTTGCTTTAAGGCGATCAGGAAGCAAAGCAAAAAAGTGTCAAGTAAAAAGAAACAAAAATTTCATTGACTTAATGTAAGGTTAATTATGCTCTTGTGGACATAAAACAACAACTTCCTTTTAGAATTCGATATAATACAATGTCAACCCGAAAAATTCAGGTGAAAAAATAAATATGATGATTTTTTATAAGAAAAAGCATCAGTTTTCTGGAATATATTTTTTTAATGCTTCCGGGCACTCGAATACCAAGAGAAAGTGGTATAAGTGTTTAATTTCTGAGGAATTGAAATGGTATGTTATATTATCAGAAATTTAGTACCTAAAAATGAAACAGAAATTCTCCTCTCTATATCTGTATCTATTTCTAAATCTATATCTGCAATTTACGAAAGTGTGTTTAAATTTATTTTCAATCATTGCCACTATCGGAAATAACAAAAATATAAATATAAAATAATTATCTAGAACGAAAAATTACTGAGAAGGTAGAAATGAGTTTAATCCTTTAAAAGATCCTTTTTTTCTGATCATGCGATATTAAAATATTTTTAGGATTGAGATGGGCTTAGGGAAAGAGATTCATTTACAATATTATATAAATTTAATTCGATTAATTAATAATTACGTAGAAAATCAAGACACACCATTTTGAACTGAACAGAATCTTCTAAGTTTCTATCTCACTGATAAATTTGTCAGAACTTGTCCAGCTTACATAACTTCATACAAAGAATGACGGATTTGGTGGTAAACATGCTTCCTAATGCCCTAGTAAGGGTTAAAACTATACTGTCGATTTCTTTAATTTGCTTTTTTTGAGTTCGACTTAAACATACTGTTTTTCTTAGTCTAGCTAGCATCTTCAATTCTTCCTTCATTTGTTTAGGAATATTTGTTATCTGAAATAATTTTTCAGGTATAAAAATATTAAAAAAAATTAAGCGACAGAGATCTTTTTATTAAATGAAAAACAATATTATATAAGAAATAATCAAAAATATAAGCATTATGAAAATTCCAATTAAAAACTATTTCTGAAACAATCTAAAAAAACGAGGGGCCAATATTGTTGGACAAAAGTCAGACCCCTCACAGAAAAAATCTCTTGTTTTGAATCCCTGACTGAGGGAGACCCTTGATAAGGTCTTCAGACCGGATTCTTATTTTATTTTTGATTTTACTTTTGATTCTATTTTGAATCCTTTTTATTTTTACTAATTTGGTTATATATATATATCAGAAAATGATTTTCACATCCTTCCTGTACTTTTATGGTGAATGTTTATATTGGCGTATAACTTATATCAATAATTCGACAGTAATAAAAGAACGTCCATTTGTTTAGATGTCTACCTTTTGCTAAATCTGATTGAACATTAAAGATTATTACAATTCTGCATTTGTTTCTTCTAATTTTTTAACACTTACATTTCTTTTCTTACTTTACAATATGCGCCAAAATATACAGCACAGAAATGAAAAGATGAACAAAATTACATATTACTGAAATGAAAAGATGAACAAAATTACATTATTGTCATTTGTGAGTTTATTTTTCCTCAAAATTAATTAACATGTATACATACACAATATTAGTGTGTTGATATACCATGGTATGCGTAATCTAAGTGTTCAAAATATGCATCGCTTTGCTGTAGACAGTGTTCATATCATTCAGGTAGATTCTCAAACATATCCTGAAACAAAAGTTGCCGCAGACTCCTGCAAAAAGAGATGCATTTCTCAAGTAATGCAGGCACAGTTCTTAGCTTATCTTCACTGTTAATGTTTCTCTTCTGTTGACACAGTACACTAACAGAACGGCGAAATTTCGTAACAACCCATAGCATAACTTGGTGTCGTCTTATTAAACTTCTCTTAGAATTGCTCTGCCACCTTTTTCAAACTCGATCTGCCTTCACGGTCGCTTCCGTATGAGCGGAAATAATGCTCAGCTATAAATACTTTCTTTCTCCGTCGGGAGATCCATGTCCAACAACAATGCACAACACAACTTGCTTTTCACTACTACGAACACGTGTAGCTGGAGCTATGCCTCGTCGACAAACGCAACCACGTGTTAGAGATGCGCGGGTTTCAGTACTGTATATTTTGGCGCATACTGTACTTCTTTCGAAATACATTAAAGTTTGGATTATTTTATTTATCTGCAATCTATTTGGAAATTGAACCTCTGTTTTTGACCACAATCAATTGAAGATGAAGATTTAAAATGGAGCATATCTTGGAAGAAAACCACACCATGAGAATGTAAAAGCATTTCTTTCATATTATTAAGGTGGATTGGATATCAAATTCGAGAATTTCAAATGCCGATGCCGTTAATATATTCTATCAAATAGGGTATTTAATGATGGCTTGTTTATACAGGGTGATTCATAAAGAAGTATATACTTCCTAGATGCTGTAAAAGAGTAACAGCCGAAGACTCGAATCCCCTTTGTGAATCGTAAGGTAGATGTTCTCCTAAAGTTTGTGCCTCGCCCTTAACAAAAGTCACATAAGCAGTTCACTAGCATGTATGTCATGTCAGTCAAAATGGCGGCTTCTGTAGTGGAGAAGAGTTTTTGTGTTATTCAATTTAGCAAAACGGAATCTGCAACTCTTGATCACTGGCATTTTCGATCACATTTCGGAAAAAAAAGTTCCAATTAAACAATCTATTTATCAGTGGCATGAAAAATTTAAAACTATGGGCAGTTTGTGGAAAAATATGAGTCCTGGGCGATTGATTGCATCGCAAGAAGTCGTCATTCAATGACGACTCGTGAAGTGCAGATTTCTCAGTCCATCGTCTGGAAAATTTTGAGAAAGAAGCTGAAAATGATTCCATACGAAATGCAGGCACTGAAAAATCTGAATGACTTTGACAAACAAAAGGGCTTTGAATTTTGTGCCGACATACAGCTTCGTTTTGAAAATGATTTTGCAGATCACTTAGTTTTCATTGATGAAGCAATATTTCATGTCATTTCCACTGGGGAAAAGAGAATCACAAATTCATACCACAAAGCATGTGAGATTCCCCTAAGGTAATTTTGTTTAGTGCAGAACACATAGAATATCTGCGACTGACTCTAACAAAATTTAAAATGACCCCATACAATTCTGTTACAGGTGGCATATAATATCTTACATTATTCTTGCTTTATAGTGCATTGAAACTGTATACTTCTATATGAATCACCCTGTAATTGACCTTTATCATTCCGGATTTCTATCTGAATTTTTCCTATGCCTTTACTGTCTGAAATGATCAACGAAGAAATTGAATAATATGTCAGCTATATGGAATGTTTTTAAAAAACAAAGAAGAATTTAATTTCGAAAACGATCCTGAAATTATTTCAACAACTTTTGTTTGTTTGTTTCTTATGGCAATTGCCACTGACAAGCCCGCTGTTACGAAGACAGCGATTTAAGCCTGAGGGGAACGTCTCTTATTTTTTATAGCAGCGCCAACTAGGGCCAAGAGTATGACTTTGCCACTCACGCATCATTCATTCGCTTGCACAACCCCTTTTTACAGGAGGGCACATTCACACATCTCACAGATAGAACAACAGAAGAACAACCATGCCCAAACCGGGACTCGAACCCGGGACGCCCAGATCACGGGGAAGACGCGCTACCCCTATGCCAGGACGCCGGCTCAACAACTTTTTGGGAAAAGTATCAGGTAAGTCATATCACTGACTCTCCGACCCTCCCGAAGGCACACGGATAAAAATACTGAATGATCGGATCGCCGCAACAGCAACACTGGCAGGAACTGTGGTTGAGTCCGTAGGGCCATCACCGGCCAAGGTACAACTATTCCCGTAGGAAGTACGTCCCGTCATCGATAGGAGGAGCGAGATCCCCCACCTTTTTGTGCACCCTCCAGGGTGGTGAGATCCAACCACCATACCGGAAGCTTCTCATCCACATTTCGAGGTGCACCCCCGGGGGTAAAAGTGTCAGGTAATACCTGCTTTGCATTTTAGTATTCTGTTGGTTATTTGTCGTAGCTTGAAGGCGGTATAATATAGGAAGCCACACCATGTCGGATGCAACGAACCCATGAGATATTTATTGAAAATAAATTATAATGATATAAGTGCTTCTCGTTTTTAAAGTCATGTTTTTTATTAAGGCAGGAAATTTATACTGAAAGTTTTAGAAGCAAGAAGGAATAATTTTTTTATCATTCGAATTTAAAAACTATTTAAAAAATAATTTATGCAATCAACATCCAAGAAGTTTTTGAATTTTTATTTTTCTACATATAAATTATAAAAATTAAAAAAAAAATTTTTTTTTGGAAAGACAAAAAAAAAAAAAAAAAAAAAAAAAAATGAAGCCATAAATTTTAAAATCTGTAACAAAATTGCTCATTTTTTTTAAAAATATGACATTTTTTCTGGTGATTTCTTTATTTTAATTTATTATGAATTTCTCCGCTTGTTCAATTCTTACTTTTTTGCATTGATATTGAATTCATATCTAGTTTTTACAGAAGGCTCCTTTATGTTTATTCTCAGGTAGCGGAGATTAGTTTTCTTTTTTTTATGCATTAAATGAAATTTTTTCGGGTTTTATAAAAGAATTAATAGTTCATTTTTTTTCTACTTCTATGAAATCTGTATAACCAACCATATTATGTGTGAGCATATTTTTCTTCTTATCTTCAACAATAGAATTTTCAAAGTTAATGAATAGTGTTGCATTCTAGACAAACAATAATTATCTAAGGTCCCAAGTAAAGTTTTCTTGTATAAAGAAAAAAGCAGAATAAAATGTAAAATACGTTCTTATTACTTGTTATCGAACGAAGAAAAAATTTGTAATAAATTTCATATCATGATCACCGTTCAGTGCAATTTCAAGAGATTATCATGTGAGAACATGATGATGTTTTAGTTTGAAAATTTTGAAGCCACAAAATGCGAGGGCAGAAATTGGCGACTTATCGCTTTTGAGCCATTAATTTCTCACTATTAGGATTATTAGAAAAAGATAAAGAAGGTCGCCACATTTGCTACTTATCGCCAACAAAAAGTTATAACTTAGCGCGAATACCCGGCATGTTCCCGATTTTCCTGTCTGGCTTATAAAGGGCAGGGTCGTAAGAAGTTATCGCCTATAAAAATACAGGGAAGAAAATGGGAATGAACGCGAAACAGCGTGTAAAAGGTATCGAAAATTATATATATTAGTTTCCAATTTTTCTGACTGGCAAAAAAAGGCTTGGTGCTCGAACGATTTTGAGATTTAAAAAGAAATACCTATCGCTTTTTTAAAAGGGGACGATTGCGCAATGCAATAGTCACTTGATCATTCCAAACAAGTTTAAACCGAATTTTGAAAAAAAAAAAAAAAAAAGCATCGTTTCTTAAATATTGACGCATACGTAATCTGATAGTCACGTTATTATTTCAAACTGGTTTAAACTGGTTAATGACTTAAATTAATTAAGATGAACAATGACTTAAATAATAATAATGTTCTCACATGATAATATGAAAGTTGCAATAGCAGATTTCATTATTTTATTTATCTAACCCTGAAAAAATATTCTATGCACGTTGGTTCCCAAACTGTTCTTTTACATATTCATTGTTGACTATAAATCAATTCTTCATGTTCCTTGGCATCATTGGAAGAAAAATGGCCTTTCTTGATTTTATTTAGATAAAAAATATCTTGTTTTCATTCCCATTATTGCGAAGCAAACAAAAATGGAAATGGAACAAAATATATTATATTGCTCTATCGTTTTCTATTGCTAGATATACTTCACTAAAAAAGTATTTGATCTACCCGTTCGTGCATGCCACACATGATCTAAAATTGAAACAAATGATGGAATACCACGCACAAAAGAATAAACTAGGTCTATTTAAACGAAGATCACCTTTATCGTTTTCTTTCTCTGTATCTCATTTCACTTCCTCTAAGAGATGAAACTACATCAACCAGAGCGAGGAAAACTGGGAGGTAGAAATGATCTTCATCTTAATCCTTTCTTTTCTCTTTACTCTCAGAATTTTCTCCCCTCGAAAATTCAGTCATCCTCCATTTCATTCGAATGATTTTGTTTTGAAGTTAGTTTTCCGTATCATATCTCATTGTCGACGATACATCACTTCAGAGGGGGGTGGACGGAGTAAGAACAAAAAGGAAAAGAAAAAAAAATGAAAGGATAAAACTGTCGATCAGTTTTTTGTCAAAATTTTCTGTTTTTTTTTCATTTTTTTTGCATCTCTTTTTATTTATTACTTTGACAAGTGCAACAAAACAGAAAAAGAAGTAATATATTTCTTTTTTATTTCCTTCTATTCTACTTCTATCGCCTCCACCCCTTTTTGAAGTGCCTTTTTTATTTTTACTTCTCCAATGAAAAAATTGATCACAAGTAATATTTTGAAGAAACGCCACAGAAAAGGACAAAATTAATAAAATAGATAATTCTCTAAAAAGAATAAAAAGATTGAAAAAGGGGAAGAATAAATGCTTTTTTATTTAATATATAGCTTGAATTTTTCCATTTCTATTTATTTACAATTACTGTTTGTTTCAGTATCCAGAGACTAAGACTTTTCGACGATTCTATCTCTCTAAGGGCTGAGACGTGGAAGAATGAGCACATTTCCGGAATTCTTAATCATTCCTTGACCTTGATTTCAACCCCACTAGATTTTTTTTCATTCAGTTTTTTCCCCACACTTTTATGTGAGTGCCGCGTCGCTCCCAACTATACTATTTTATTTGAACTGAGAATTGTGTATTGATTGCTTATATGGCTAGTTAAAGCGGTAAATGCTTTCAGGAATGGCACAAAGAATATTCTATATAATATAATTAAATATGAACGAGAATATCTACCATTGTTAATTTGAAAATGTTATAAAAATTCAATAAAAAATTTAAAAAGAAATGTTTTAACATGAAAAAAAATATTATTTTATAAGAAAGGGAATTATCAAATCTTCCATTTATTCATCATAATTCAATGTTTAGTCCCCTTGCAGTAAACAAAAATTGTTCTAAATCATTTTAATAAGAATTAGAATCTTTTTCCAACAATATTACGAGTTATCTGCAATTTTTTCGCTTTCTAAGTTGGCAAATAATACAGTTTCACTTTATTGTTAAATTTAAATTTCCTCTCTTTTCGTTTTCCTTCTTACTCCTATTTTGACTAAATAAAGGCATCTTAACTCTTGCGCAAAAGCGCGGATGGTTGTGGAATGCGTGAATGAATGATATAAGGTGTGTTTCAAATTTTTAGGGACACCAGTAAAAATGAAAATAAAAGCGTAAATAATAAATATTTGACATTTATTTCTGAAAAAAGTTAGATAAATAACAAAAATAAATATTGTAAGATAATTTAGATTAAACAAATAAAGATTAAACAAATAAATTTCAACTTTGAAATAACTAAACAAAAGAGTAGCACAAATTTTGTGTTTCAAATTTTTAGGGACAGTGGAATTAAAAGCTTCAAAATTTCAAATTAAACTTTTTTACCTTTCAATATTAGCACCATTTTTTCTGATGACATCATATATTCTGTTTGGTATGGAATATATTAGGTTCTGAAGAAGTGTTGGATCCAGAGAATACCAAGCATCCATTATTGTTTGTTGAAGTTGCATTTTCGAATCAAATTGGCGCCCTCCTTCTTAAACTGTTCTTGCCAAAAGACCCCATAGATTTTCAATGGGGTTTAGATCGGGGCTTCTAGCTGGCCAATCCATAACTTTCACATTGTTATCTCTAGACCACTTTTTTGTTGATTTTGAGCTGTGGATAGATGCATTATCCTGTTGAAAAGTCCAATTTGGTCCACATATTTCAGGTCCTGCAATTAGTAAATGTGTTTGTAACATTTCTTGGTATCGATCAGAATTCATTCTTTCATTCACAAATGCCAGTTCGCATGTACCATTGAAGCTAAAAGCTCCCCAAATCATAACAGATCCACCGCCCATTTGCCTTTTGGAGAAAATCTTTGGTTCTTTTCTTAGATCATGCCAGTAATATCTCCAACTGTCTGGCCCATCTAGATTAAACTTCTTCTCGTCGCTGAACATGACTTCTATCCACTCATCTTTGAAATACATATATCCCTTTGCCCAGGATAAACGTTGTAATTTGTGTTGTTTGGCAAGTGGTGGTTTGCAAGCCTTTTTCGCATATTTCATGTTTTTATTGCTCTTGATTGACCTCCAAACAGTAGTGTAAGAACATCCCAGTTTCAATTCTTTTGTTACTTTTCGTACTGATGATTTTCCATTTACACATTGCTGAATAATTCTCCTGCGGGTACGTGAATCGAGATTTGGCTTAGGTCCTCGCTTTTGAATGGCAGTTGATTTCCCATTTAACTGCTTCACATAATTTTCCACAGCACGTTTTGAACGTTTTATGAGAGCTGCAATATTTCTCAAAGACTTTTTTTCGTTGTAATACGCTTTTATTTGGCCTTTTTCAAGATGTGATAACCATTTACCTTTAGCCATATTTCTTCGGCATAAATTAAGTACTAACGTAGACGTTTTCAATATAAGCTTTTTAAGTTATTAAAACAACTGGTAGTAAATAAAAATGAGCAATAATAAAGATTTAACTTGAATTTATATACCATCTCATCTAGCTGTCCCTAAAAATTTGAAACACAAATTTGGCATTTTTTTTCTATTTTCTTCTTTTATTAGCATTGATATTTATATAATTACTTTAGATTTTTTTATTATATTTAATTTTTCATGTTTTTCAAAGAAGTTTTTACAGATATTAGGTAAAAATTATTCCGATTTTATGTTTTTATATGGTGTTCCTAAAAATTTGAAACACACCTTATGTGTATTTTATGTTATTGAATATATTGTCCAAGATGTCATTTATCTTGTCTACATAAAAAACAAACTTATCTATATTATTTATCTTTGTTGCTCAACTTTAAAGGAAAAAATATGTAAAAAGTGTTACCATATTAATCTTCTTATATCTTCTTATATCAATTTTTCATATATGCCCTTCTTTACAAAATGCCTCATTCTTTCTGTTTCTTATTTATCGCTTATGACGACCAGTTGGTTTAACTGAAATACTGATTAAGATTAAACACAATTAAATATCATATATGTAATATGATTGATATTCATGGCTTTCTGCTCTCTCGACAAAATATTTTTAAACATCAAATTATGTTAGATATTTAAGCAATGCTCTTTCAGCATCCTTAACCAGTTCTAAGTATTGAGTAATGAATTTTTCAAATTGGACCAAGTCATGAGTTGCCACAATTATTTGAAACAAATGACTGTCCGTGTCATCCTATATTCCATATTGTTACTAGCCTGTAAAGTAGCTTCTCACCACGGTTTGCTGAATCCCTGGGAAGACCGTCATACGATTAGCCCTGTGAGTGCTGATCGGGTGCTGTGCCAGTGATCTCAGAGCTTGGCGACCATTTGGCGATTTCGGCGACAAAATAGATATTACTGGAAACTTCGAGAATTTTAGCAATCAATCCAATAGAAACCAAGTTACGCTTTATTGGTCCCGAACCTTCTCAGCACGTCTCCCAGGAACTATAAAAGGCCGACAGTCTCACGCTGCAATGAATCGTAATCGGAGTTGGAGTCGTGAAAAGTGTCGTCGGGAGTATAACGAAGCAACAGCGGAATAGTCCAGCGTTGTGTGGAGCTCAAGCGAATGCTGAACTGCTGTGTGCCGAGTCCCGGGTTTATTGTGGAAGTAGCATCGAGTTCTGTGAAGAGTAGCCAGTCGCATAGCAATGATTAGGCAGTTGGATACAGCTAAAACGAGGAGACAGTGGAGAATTTTAGCCCTTTGGATAGATTCAGCAATGAAGTAATCAAAAGGTTCCTTGATAATTTAGTATTTGTTTTTCAATTCGCTTTATAGATATCACTCTCATTTGCATACTTATATCGTTTCATTATATAATATCTTGTCTCAGAAATTTTCCACAGTGTTTCACAAGCAAAGTAATTATTTCTTACATACGCAAAAAGTATGCTTAAAGTCATTGCGGAATTCTTTTTTTGCTTATGTTTGAATTTTAGGTTTTAATTATTGCGAAGTACGCCATAAGGTTTAAAAAAGTCACAAAATTTTATATCTGATATATTAACAAGTTTGTTCTTTAAATAAGAGCACCATGCATATAAAGAAGTCTTACTAGATAAACTACACACGAAAAAAGGTTTTAATTGGCTTTATAAAACTGAAATAAATAAATCTTTGAATGAAAGAATATAAAAATCCTGCAAATTCTAATATCTAAAAATTATCCCATTAAAATAATTTCGAAGAACATAATGTTCTATTAACAAGAAAACAGAAAAATATGTTATTTTACTGCATAGTTATAAGGATCTTAAAATCATTCTTTGAATGTCCATATATCCCTAAAGAAGAGTAAATACGTATAAAAGCTTCTGCTACCAAAAAAAAGAACAAAATAGCAAGGAACAAAACAAATAACGAAGAAGTAAAGGAAAGAAATATAGCCAGGAGGTAATCAAAAAGTGATTTATCAGATTTTTCCCATAAAGAAAAAGAAAAAAAAGCTTTCTAACTTTATGCAAATTAATAATTTTATAATTTTTTTTAAACATAGTCAATATAGCAGTTCTCAATCAAGCAATATTCATATAAAGATTTTAGAGAATGGGAGATTTTAAAGGAATTGTTCGCGTATTAATGTAATTTTGGCGCCAAACAGGGCAGACCATTCGATATAGAGTTACTAAATTCGACGCCAATCTACTTAAGGAAATGAGAATGTGCACCTGAAAATGCTTTATTTGAAAATTTAATTAAAATTTTAACATAATTAAAAATTAAATAGAGATTTTGATATTTTTTCGTTGTAATATATGAAAACGTTCTAGCACAAATTTGTAATTCTACACCATTTTGAAAAAAAATGCCTTTTCAATTATACCAATTCAATTATCATGTATTTCTTCTCTAAATTTTGATAATTTCTAAAAAATGTGTTTTTTTATGATTTTAAAAACAAAATTCATTATTGCGTTTAAATTCAAACCTCTTTCAATTTTTCATGAAATATTTGATCCAGTAATTTTTCTTCTATTGACTAAAATTAAAGAAGGAAGATCCTGTTCATTATTCGAATAGGTTGCACGAGGAAATGGCGAGCAAAATTATTTTATCACAAAAGACTGCAAAAGTTTTTAATGGATATTACGACCCTGTTTGATTCAACTTCATCAGGCAAGCTCCGCCTTTGTTAGAGATTTAATTTAAGTTAAAATGTTAATGTTAATAATCTGACATACCCAGTTAACGTATTGATCGCTAAAGGCGACTAGCAAATAATTTTAACAATTAAGAAAGATTTTTGTTATGACACAGTTTTCTTCATAAAAAATGAATGTCTTCGATTTCAGGACTTTCATATATTGCAAAAGCATAACCTTCAATGTTTAATTCATAAAAAAAATCGATAAATCAATGATGACAGTTATGCAGCACAATAGGGAAGGTAAAATAAGAGACCCCCCCCCCCGAAATTTTCCATAAACATCCTAAAAAAGGTAAAACAAACTTTTTTTGCAAATTCTCTAATAAAGGTTTATTTATCTCCTTCTGTGTACGTTTTTCAATACCATGAACTCCACGAGTGCTCGGAGTTTTATTTTAAAGTCCCGATTCAAAGGTTTGTATTTCGTAGCATAGAAGAGAAAGCTAACTTTACATTTTGGCCACTTTTTTTAACCGAATGGAGCAGAAATTTGACGGAACTTAATTTTAGTAACAGTATAAGTTTTATATATCCAAATCACGGAGTTTTTCAGATGCCGTTTTTATATGCATACAAAAGTTATCTAGTTATTACCTAGTTATTATCTAGTTATTAAAAGTTATATTATCAACATTAATAAGGATCTACACTTTAGAAACGGAAATTGTGTATTAAATTTAATTTAACGAAATAGTTAGATGTTTGAGTTTATATGCATTCTAAAGTACAGACAGCATGAAATTTGATAAAAAAATCTATATTTTAAATCCTAAATATTTTAATCAAATTTTACTGAAGTAGCCTTTTACGTTTTGCAGTTATCCTGTGCATTTGAATTAAAACATCGAACTAGATAGAAGATTGTTTAATGGTTTTCGTTCAAACTTTGACAGAAATATTAACATTTGTTACAGAGAGCATTTACATAATTTTTCTAGCTCTTTTCTTCTAGTTTATAGTCATTAAATTTTCTTTGTATCCTATTCACAAAAAGTAAAGCGATAACAGCGATAGACAGGCATAATTCCAAAAGTAGATTTAAGAAGTAGACAGGCATAATTCCAAAAGTAGATTTAAGCGGTAAACAGGAATAATTCCAAAAGTAGATTAAAGCTATAGACAGGCATAATTCCAAAAGTAGATTTAAGCGGTAAACAGGCATAATTCCAAAAGTAGACTTAAGCTATAGACAGGCATAATTCCAAAAGTAGATTTAAGCGGTAAACAGGCATAATTCCAAAAGTAGATTAAAGCTATAGACAGGCATAATTCCAAAAGTAGATTTAAGCGGTAAACAGGCATAATTCCAAAAGTAGACTTAAGCTATAGACAGGCATAATTCCAAAAGTAGATTTAAGCGGTAAACAGGCATAATTCCAAAAGTAGACTTAAGCTATAGACAGGCATAATTCCAAAAGTAGACTTAAGCTATAGACAGGCATAATTCCAAAAGTAGATTTAAGCGGTAAACAGGCATAATTCCAAAAGTAGACTTAAGCTATAGACAGGCATAATTCCAAAAGTAGATTTAAGCGGTAAACAGGCATAATTCCAAAAGTAGATTAAAGCGATAGACAGGCATAATTCCAAAAGTAGATTTAAGCGGTAAACAGGCATAATTCCAAAAGTAGATTAAAGCTATAGACAGGCATAATTCCAAAAGTAGATTTAAGCGGTAAACAGGCATAATTCCAAAAGTAGACTTAAGCTATAGACAGGCATAATTCCAAAAGTAGATTTAAGCGGTAAACAGGCATAATTCCAAAAGTAGACTTAAGCTATAGACAGGCATAATTCCAAAAGTAGATTTAAGCGGTAGACAGGCATAATTCCAAAAGTAGACTTAAGCTATAGACAGGCATAATTCCAAAAGTAGATTTAAGCATAGACAGGCATAATTCCAAAAGTAGACTTAAGCGGTAGACAGACAAAATGCCAAAAGTGTGTCTTTTGACTCTGGGAGTTCTGAATGTGGAGATTTTTCAAAAACCCGAACTCCATTTTTTGACTTCAATTCTTTATCATTTTATATTTCCTATACGAGAAAGTATAAATGAAAAACCTTATTTCCTGGCCATTTGCAATTTTGTTTCCATCTAGCTTTATTTTCATCATATATGTAAAGAAATGAAAATTAATATGAAAAGCAACACCCTTGCAAGAAAACTCGATTCGTCTGCATAGAAGTTTCTCATTAAAGATGTACAGTTGATTTTTTTTGTTTACTTTCCTGAGTTCTGTTTTAACGATCTATTTCCTTTGATGGGCTTTATAATCAATTTTAAATTCATTTATTTAAGAATATTTGCTGTTTGAGTTCGTATTACACCTGCAAGCAACGAAGAAACATTATTTTAAGCTTCTCGAAACTTTTTCAACAAATAAAAGAAGGAAATTTTGAAAATAATTTTAAGGCCACTTTACCATTTTGCGTCATATATTGATAAACACATCTGCAGTTTATTTTAATACTACGGTCCTATTTTTAAACATGTATGGAACACCGGGGCAAGTTAAAGAATATGTATTCATAACACTCTAATTTCCCCACCATACAGATTCTGCTAGAGATCCACATTAATCTGTTAGACAACAACAACAACAAAAAAAAATCATATTGTGAAGTCACTGCCGAAATTTTGTATTTTTTGTTGAATGATGTTCTTATATTTTGCTTAACATGTTGAAATTACATAAGATGTTTGTTCGCTGACTGTATACTTGGTTCCTGGCTATACATTTCTATCTTATACAATATGTATTTATAATATCTATTTATTTACATCTTATTCTTGTTAATGCATCCAAAAAAATTATCATTTACAATCGGGGCAAGATGACCTTTTTTTCAAGAGCTTCTTATTGTTTTTTTATTTGACGTTTATATGCATTTATAATTTATTTTGGGCTATTTTCTTGATTAATGTAATCTGAAAACTAGCTGAAATTAAATTAAATTCACTTAGACCAACAGATAATATTTTAACAATTTCACCATTGGAAGATATGCTAGTTCCAAAGTAAACACATAAGGGACGAAAAATAATACTTAAAGGAAGAAAGGCAAGTGGCACGAGACACATAAAAAAAATCGTTTCTAAGAAACTTAAATTTGTTTCCTGAACTCAGGACAGAAGCTGAAACTTCACAAGAAAGTGGATTGTAGTTCTAGCATGCTGTGAGATTTATTTTGACCTCCTATCAAGAAACTGAAGTAGAATGCTGTAGAATATACGCATGTGATTCATGGGATATTCAAACTTAGGAGAGAAATCTATGCTATTTTTTATATTAAAAAATGTAGTTTTTAAATTATAATAATTTACTATAATCTAGAATTTTTAAACACAATTATCCTTTTGTTATATTCTATTTCCGAAAAGGTACTTTAAAATATTTAATTAATTGGTGTGCAGTCTTACATCTTCTAAATATAGACATTTATTCAAATTTTATCAAAACTATCAACTTGCCCCATTACCAGAACGAAATAATACTTTTTGTATTATCTTTTAGAAATAATATAAAAGTTATGAATTATAATTAGTTATAATTTTTCTTTAAATAAAACTGATTATATTAAATATTCATCAGACTAAATTCAATACAAGAAAAGGTCATCCGAACAATGCATACAAAGAAAAAAACAATTTACCCTGAAAATTGAATTTATTAAAAAAAGTTAACTGTTAATATTTTTAACTTGCTACGGTCCACATTAATAATTTTTGTGCTGCCTTATGTTTTCGCAAAATTTTTTTCTATAAATAATTTTCTGTTTCTGACATATATAACTATTGAAAGTTTTTTTTCTAAATCATCCTTCTAATAAACGAAGAACAATTTCATATGATTTTTAAATACAGAAATGATTAGTTGTGATTTATTAGATCATCCAATCGAGAAAAAGACGATTGACATTTATATTATTACTAATATAAATTTCATTACTTTCTTTTAATAAATAATTTTTTTTACTAATAGTAACTATTCAATTGTTTAACTTAACAATTATTTTTATGTAAAAATTACTGATATGACTTTTACAAAGGAAGTGGAATAAGAATCGTGAAGAACTGAAAAGAAAGCAAAAACAAAACAAAATTCAGGAAACGTTATAAATAAGGAATAACTCAAATTGCCCGCAAGATCTCTGGAAGAATTTAAAACGATTAAGAATGAATAACTAAAAACAATAATTATTTTACATTAATATTTAACATTAAAAAACACTAACTTATATTTAAATATTTTTTTACATTAGTTAACGATATCTTTTTTGTCATACAATAGAAAGTCAAAAAAAAGCAGAAATATAAGAAGAAATATTTTGCAGTAAGAATTATGAATGATTCAATCAACGTATTTAGTTATTAATTTATATCTATATTTCAGAGGAAGTGTGAAATAATAACGAAGGGGAAACGATACAAAAGTAACGTTTCTTTTATTGTTTAAAATAAGGAACTTGTGCACGGTAACCACATTTCCTCATACTTGTTTCCAATAGCATATCGATTCCCAAAATTCTTAAATACTGTTTGGTAAGAAAAATGTCTTTTCTTGGTATATTCAGACAAAAAAAAATTACTTTCCTTAGCTGCGAAATTCAAAAGATGAAAATAGGATAAAATGTATTATATTACTCAGCTCAAACTCTAGAATGCATTTCATCTCCGCAATCGTGCATAACATGCATCTCCTGAAATACAAATAGATAATACAATATCAGCTAAAGCGAATGAATCCATTCAAACTAAAGCAGTATTGGCGACCCTCATCCCATTTTTTCTCTATACTTTATTTCATTTCATCTTTGAGAAGAAACCATTTCGAGCCCGGTGACGGAATCTGGGGTGGGTGGGAAAGGGGTCTAGAAACAATCTTTTTCTTTCTTTCCAAATTTCCAAAAGGGGTCTAGGGAAAGGGGTCTAGAAACAATCTTTTTCTTTCTTTCCAAAATCCAAATTTCAGTCATCCTCCATTTCACCCTAATGATTTTGTTTTGAAGTTACTTCTCTGTATCATATCTCATTGTCGACGAACCATAACGTCTCGGATGGTGAAATAGCGAACGAGACAGAAAAAAGGTATAAAACTGTCGATCATTATTTTGTCAAAGTTTCTTCGTTTTCTTTTCATTTTTAAAATTTTTTATTCTTATGTTCATGTTTTACTTATAAGATATTCTTGCGTATAAAAAACAGAATGAAAGGAATTTTTATGTATATTGTTTTATTGCTATAGTTCCTTTTTTTCTTTTAAGAATAATCATTAAGCCCATTTTTTTTTTACTTTCTCTTAAACCTAATATAAAAAAAGTATAGTACTCGTCAAAAATGTGAACTCGACATTTTGACGCATCTCCATGTTTGAGATCTTCCCGAGTTAGAAAAACACATTTTTAGAAATATCCGTCTTTCTCTGTCGGTCTGTGACGAAGATAACACAAAAACGCTTTCAGCCAGACATTTGAATTTGGTAAACGGTCTTTACACCAAATTTGTAGACATCTGCCAAATTTTGGGAAAAATTCGCTCGGAGGACGTCTGTCTGTCCGGCTGTGCGAATATAATTTAACACGATAACTACAAAACGAAGAGAGCTAGATAGATAAAAATCGATACACAAAATTAACATCTGCTGTCTAAACACCTATCAAAGTTTGAGCCAAATCCAACAATATATTGACCATCTGTCGGTTTGTATTTTCAGAAATATGTAAACAAAATAACTCAAAAATGCAATGACTTATATATATCAAATTCAAAAAGGGATTTTGTGACTACAATTGAAGTTCTATGTCAAATTTTTATTTCAATCATTTGGGTAAAACGCGTTTAAAACACAAATTCGATTTTTGGATACTATTAACGCATGACAGAGTTTAATTGCGAAATAACTCGCCAAGGATGATACAATAAATTCCGTAAAAATGCTAAATTCACGCCAAAAGTGAATGTTTCGTAACTATTGTTCGCCAATGCCATGTAAGGTGTTCTCTGACATGACAAATTTATTAGAGAGTATGCGAGAAAGTTTTGGGGAGACTACCTCTGTTGATGTTTTTTCACGAGCTGCAGCCAACATTAGAATTTCAAAAGAAAGTAATAGATTAAAAAAATATTTTAAAAATTAATGAAATGAATATTATTTGAGAAAAAAAATTATTAAGAAGTACAATTGAATTTAATACCGTCTTTGCACCACACCTTGAATTTTCCTAGTAATATTCTTTATTAATTCTCAAAATTCTTAAATACCGTTGGGTACGAAGAACGTCTTTTCTTGGTATATCCATATAAAAAACATTTTACTTTCCTTACTGCGTTGAAATCCAAAAGACGAAAATAGGACAAAATGTAACACACTGCTCAGCTCTAGCTCTAGAATGCATTTCATCTCGATAAACGTGCATGAAATGCATCTGCTAAAATACAAATAGATAATACAAAATCAGGTAAAGCGAATGAATCCATCAAAATTGAAGAATTATTGGCAACCTTCATCCCTTTCTTTCTATATACATTATTTTACTTCATCTCTGAGATGAAACCATTTCAAATCCGGCGACGGAAACTGGAGGGGTTGTGGTGTTAGCAACGATTCTTATCTTTTCTGTGTTTTTTTTCTGTTTCGGAGCTTCTTTCCGTCATCCTCCATTTCACTCTAATGATTTTGTTTTGAAGTTGCTTCTCTGTATCATATCTCATTGTCGACGAACCAACACTTTTCGGATGGTGAAATAGCGAACGAGAAAGAAAAAAGGGATAAAACTGTCGATCATTATTTTGTCGAAGTTTCTTATTTTCCGTTTCATTTTTTAATTCTTTATGTTACGTTGGTGTTTTTCTTATGATTTATTCTAGCATTCTACAAACAGAATAAATGTCCTTTTTATTTATACTGTTTTATTACTATAGTTTTTTCTTTTTTTCTTTTAAGAATAATCACAAAGTCTCCTCTTGTCTTTTTTATAATTTCTGGTATATTAATGCAGAAAAAATATTGTAATTGTCAAAAAATTCGAAGTCGAAACTTTGACGGTCTACGTTTTTGACTTCCCTTAATTCGGAAAACACATTTTTAGAAAATGTCCATATGTCTGTATTGTCTGTGACAAAGACAACTCAAAAAGAGCTCGAGCTAGACGGTTGAAATTTGGTGTACGATCTTTACGCCAAATTTTCAGATTTCCATCACATTTTGAATTAAATATGTTCTGAAGAAGTACGTCTTTACGGCTGTTCGAACATAACAGGATAAGTACTAAACGCAGAGAAGTAAATAGATAAAACTCAATGCACAGATTTAGAATCTATAGTGTAAATATTATTTAACTTTTTAACCAAAACTAAGAAGAGGCTGATTGTGTGTCTGTCCTGAGTTCGAAAAACACATCTTTGGAAAATGCCTGTCTGTCTGTGACAAACAAAACTCATTGCATTAAAATCTTAACAGTAAAAAATACTACTTTATATTTAAATATAATTTTTGTCATTAGTTAGCTATATTTTTCAAGTTGTCATACAATAGAATGTCACACAAGAACAGAAATAGGAAATTATAGTTGGAAACATTTTACAGTAAGAAATATGAATAATGTTTCATTCAACGAATGTAATTATGTTATATATCTGTATTAACACTTTCTAGAGCCGTGGTAAGTATGCTTCCCACCAAAGATTTTAATGCAAAGATAACTCATTGCATTAATCTTAACATTAAAAAAAATACTACCTTATATTTAAATATAATGTTTTTCATTAGTTACTATATGTTTTAAGTTGTCATACAATAGAAAGTCACACAAGAACAGAAATAGGAAATTATAGTTGGAAACATTTTACAGTAAGAAATATGAATAATGTTTCATTGAACGAATGTAATTATGTTATATATCTGTATTAACACTTTCTAGAGCAGTGGTAAGTATGCTTCCCACCAAAGATTTTAATGCAAAGATAACTCATTGCATTAATCTTAACATTAAAAAAAATACTACCTTATATTTAAATATAATTTTTTTCATTAGTTAGCTATATGTTTTAAGTTGTCATACAATAGAAAGTCACACAAGAACAGAAATAGGAAATTTTACGTGGAAACATTTTACAGTAAGAAATATGAATAATGTTTCATTCAACGAATGTAATTGTGATATATATCTGTATTAACCCTTTCTAGGGCCGTGGTAAGTATGCTTCCCACCAAAGATTTTAATGCAAAGATAACTCATTGCATTAAAATCTTAACATTAAAAAAATACTACCTTATATTTAAATATAATTTTTTTCATTAGTTAGCTATACGTTTTAAGTTGTCATACAATAGAAAGTCACACAAGAACAGAAATAGGAAATTTTAAGTGGAAACATTTTACAGTAAGAAATATGAATAACGTTTCATTCAACGAATGTAATTATGATATATATCTGTATTAACACTTTCTAGAGCCGTGGTAAGTATGCTTCCCACCAAAGATTTTAATGCAAAGATAACTCATTGCATTAAAATCTTAACATTAAAAAAATACTACCTTATATTTAAATATAATTTTTTTCATTAGTTAGCTATATGTTTTAAGTTACCATACAATAGAAAGTCACACAAGAACAGAAATAGGAAATTATAGTTGGAAACATTTTACAGTAAGAAATATGAATAATGTTTCATTCAACGAATGTAATTATGTTATATATCTGTATTAACACTTTCTAGAGCCGTGGTAAGTATGCTTCCCACCAAAGATTTTAATGCAAAGATAACTCATTGCATTAATCTTAACATTAAAAAAAATACTACCTTATATTTAAATATAATTTTTTTCATTAGTTAGCTATATGTTTTAAGTTATCATACAATAGAAAGTCACACAAGAACAGAAATAGGAAATTATAGTTGGAAACATTTTACAGTAAGAAATATGAATAATGTTTCATTCAACGAATGTAATTATGTTATATATCTGTATTAAGACTTTCTAGAGCCGTGGTAAGTATGCTTCCCACCAAAGATTTTAATGCAAAGATAACTCATTGCATTAATCTTAACATTAAAAAAAATACTACCTTATATTTAAATATAATTTTTTTCATTAGTTAGCTATATGTTTTAAGTTGTCATACAATAGAAAGTCACACAAGAACAGAAATAGGAAATTATAGTTGGAAACATTTTACAGTAAGAAATATGAATAATGTTTCATTGAACGAATGTAATTATGTTATATATCTGTATTAACACTTTCTAGAGCAGTGGTAAGTATGCTTCCCACCAAAGATTTTAATGCAAAGATAACTCATTGCATTAATCTTAACATTAAAAAAAATACTACCTTATATTTAAATATAATTTTTTTCATTAGTTAGCTATATGTTTTAAGTTGTCATACAATAGAAAGTCACACAAGAACAGAAATAGGAAATTTTACGTGGAAACATTTTACAGTAAGAAATATGAATAATGTTTCATTCAACGAATGTAATTGTGATATATATCTGTATTTACCCTTTCTAGGGCCGTGGTAAGTATGCTTCCCACCAAAGATTTTAATGCAAAGATAACTCATTGCATTAAAATCTTAACATTAAAAAAATACTACCTTATATTTAAATATAATTTTTTTCATTAGTTAGCTATATGTTTTAAGTTGTCATACAATAGAAAGTCACACAAGAACAGAAATAGGAAATTTTAAGTGGAAACATTTTACAGTAAGAAATATGAATAACGTTTCATTCAACGAATGTAATTATGATATATATCTGTATTAACACTTTCTAGAGCCGTGGTAAGTATGCTTCCCACCAAAGATTTTAATGCAAAGATAACTCATTGCATTAAAATCTTAACATTAATAAAAATACTACCTTATATTTAAATATAATTTTTTTCATTAGTTAGCTATATGTTTTAAGTTGTCATACAATAGAAAGTCACACAAGAACAGAAATAGGAAATTATAGTTGGAAACATTTTACAGTAAGAAATATGAATAATGTTTCATTGAACGAATGTAATTATGTTATATATCTGTATTAACACTTTCTAGAGCAGTGGTAAGTATGCTTCCCACCAAAGATTTTAATGCAAAGATAACTCATTGCATTAATCTTAACATTAAAAAAAATACTACCTTATATTTAAATATAATTTTTTTCATTAGTTAGCTATATGTTTTAAGTTGTCATACAATAGAAAGTCACACAAGAACAGAAATAGGAAATTTTACGTGGAAACATTTTACAGTAAGAAATATGAATAATGTTTCATTCAACGAATGTAATTGTGATATATATCTGTATTTACCCTTTCTAGGGCCGTGGTAAGTATGCTTCCCACCAAAGATTTTAATGCAAAGATAACTCATTGCATTAAAATCTTAACATTAAAAAAATACTACCTTATATTTAAATATAATTTTTTTCATTAGTTAGCTATATGTTTTAAGTTGTCATACAATAGAAAGTCACACAAGAACAGAAATAGGAAATTTTAAGTTGAAACATTTTACAGTAAGAAATATGAATAACGTTTCATTCAACGAATGTAATTATGATATATATCTGTATTAACACTTTCTAGAGCCGTGGTAAGTATGCTTCCCACCAAAGATTTTAATGCAAAGATAACTCATTGCATTAAAATCTTAACATTAAAAAAATACTACCTTATATTTAAATATAATTTTTTTCATTAGTTAGCTATATGTTTTAAGTTGCCATACAATAGAAAGTCACACAAGAACAGAAATAGGAAATTATAGTTGGAAACATTTTACAGTAAGAAATATGAATAATGTTTCATTCAACGAATGTAATTATGTTATATATCTGTATTAACACTTTCTAGAGCCGTGGTAAGTATGCTTCCCACCAAAGATTTTAATGCAAAGATAACTCATTGCATTAATCTTAACATTAAAAAAAATACTACCTTATATTTAAATATAATTTTTTTCATTAGTTAGCTATATGTTTTAAGTTATCATACAATAGAAAGTCACACAAGAACAGAAATAGGAAATTATAGTTGGAAACATTTTGCAGTAAGAAATATGAATAATGTTTCATTCAACGAATGTAATTATGTTATATATCTGTATTAACACTTTCTAGAGCCGTGGTAAGTATGCTTCCCAACAAAGATTTTAATGCAAAGATAACTCATTGCATTAATCTTAACATTAAAAAAAATACTACCTTATATTTAAATATAATTTTTTTCATTAGTTAGCTATATGTTTTAAGTTGTCATACAATAGAAAGTCACACAAGAACAGAAATAGGAAATTTTACGTGGAAACATTTTACAGTAAGAAATATGAATAATGTTTCATTCAACGAATGTAATTGTGATATATATCTGTATTAACCCTTTCTAGGGCCGTGGTAAGTATGCTTCCCACCAAAGATTTTAATGCAAAGATAACTCATTGCATTAAAATCTTAACATTAAAAAAATACTACCTTATATTTAAATATAATTTTTTTCATTAGTTAGCTATACGTTTTAAGTTGTCATACAATAGAAAGTCACACAAGAACAGAAATAGGAAATTTTAAGTGGAAACATTTTACAGTAAGAAATATGAATAACGTTTCATTCAACGAATGTAATTATGATATATATCTGTCTTAACACTTTCTAGAGCCGTGGTAAGTATGCTTCCCACCAAAGATTTTAATGCAAAGATAACTCATTGCATTAAAATCTTAACATTAAAAAAATACTACCTTATATTTAAATATAATTTTTTTCATTAGTTAGCTATATGTTTTAAGTTATCATACAATAGAAAGTCACACAAGAACAGAAATAGGAAATTATAGTTGGAAACATTTTACAGTAAGAAATATGAATAATGTTTCATTCAACGAATGTAATTATGTTATATATCTGTATTAAGACTTTCTAGAGCCGTGGTAAGTATGCTTCCCACCAAAGATTTTAATGCAAAGATAACTCATTGCATTAATCTTAACATTAAAAAAATACTACCTTATATTTAAATATAATTTTTTTCATTAGTTAGCTATATGTTTTAAGTTGTCATACAATAGAAAGTCACACAAGAACAGAAATAGGAAATTATAGTTGGAAACATTTTACAGTAGGAAATATGAATAATGTTTCATTGAACGAATGTAATTATGTTATATATCTGTATTAACACTTTCTAGAGCAGTGGTAAGTATGCTTCCCACCAAAGATTTTAATGCAAAGATAACTCATTGCATTAATCTTAACATTAAAAAAAATACTACCTTATATTTAAATATAATTTTTTTCATTAGTTAGCTATATGTTTTAAGTTGTCATACAATAGAAAGTCACACAAGAACAGAAATAGGAAATTTTACGTGGAAACATTTTACAGTAAGAAATATGAATAATGTTTCATTCAACGAATGTAATTGTGATATATATCTGTATTAACCCTTTCTAGGGCCGTGGTAAGTATGCTTCCCACCAAAGATTTTAATGCAAAGATAACTCATTGCATTAAAATCTTAACATTAAAAAAATACTACCTTATATTTAAATATAATTTTTTTCATTAGTTAGCTATATGTTTTAAGTTGTCATACAATAGAAAGTCACACAAGAACAGAAATAGGAAATTTTAAGTGGAAACATTTTACAGTAAGAAATATGAATAACGTTTCATTCAACGAATGTAATTATGATATATATCTGTATTAACACTTTCTAGAGCCGTGGTAAGTATGCTTCCCACCAAAGATTTTAATGCAAAGATAACTCATTGCATTAAAATCTTAACATTAAAAAAATACTACCTTATATTTAAATATAATTTTTTTCATTAGTTAGCTATATGTTTTAAGTTGTCATACAATAGAAAGTCACACAAGAACAGAAATAGGAAATTTTAAGTGGAAACATTTTACAGTAAGAAATATGAATAATGTTTCATTCAACGAATGTAATTATGATATATATCTGTATTAACACTTTCTAGGGCCGTGGTAAGTATGCTTCCCACCAAATTTATCAATCTTTGTATGAAATTATGTAGGTTGGCATAAGTTCTGACACATTTTTTTTAGAAAGATAGAAACTTAGATGCTTCAGTTCTTTATCTCACACAAAATGACGTGTCTTGATTTTTACTTAATTATTAATTGACCAAATTAATTCATTAATCAAATTAAATTTATCTAATAAGCTAAATGAATCCCTTTTCTTATTCTAATTTCAAGCCTAAAAATATTTTAACATAATATGACTAGAAAAAAAATGGCCCTTTAAAGGGTTAAGAAGTTTGAAAATGATAAGGAAGAGCGATAAACATATGGAAGAAGTTTTTTTTTAATACTAATTTTCATTGTCATACCATTTTATACAACCGACTTTATTGTTTAAAATAAAGAAAGGAGTGAATTTGATAACTGCAATTCCATATACCTCATATATAATCGCATGTATAACATATATGCAATTATATATGAGGTATTTAATAATTGCAATTATATAACATATATAATTGCAATTCTTTTTTAATGACGAATGAATTCTCAAATTCATAAATATCGCTGGGTAAGAAAAATGTTTTTTTTTTGTTATATTCAGACAAAAAAATAATACATTTTACTTTCCTTACTGCGATGAAATCCAAAAGATGAAAATAGAACTAAATGTATTACATTACACGGTTCAAACTGTAGAACGCATTTCATCTCGGCAATCTTGCATAACATACATCTCCTGAAATACAAATAGATAATACAGTATCAGGTAAAGCGAACGAATCCATCCAAAGTAAAGAAGTATTGGTGACCCTCGTCCCATTCTTTCTCTGTACTTTATTTCACTTCATCTCTGAGATGAAAGCATTTCGAGCGTAGTGGTGGGAACTGGGGGGGGGAGAGTTAGCAACGATCCTTATCGTTTCTTTCTGTTCTGGAGTTTCTTCCTACCAAATTTCCATCATCCTCCATTTCACTCTAATGATTTTGTTTTGAAGTTGCTTCTCTGTATCATATCTCATTGTCGACGAACCATCACTTTTCGGATGGTGAAATAGTGAAAGAGAAAGAAAAAAGGGATAAAACTGTCGATTATTATTTTTTCTTCTTTTGTCGATCGAGGTTTCTTCTTTTCCGTTTCATTTTTTAAATTCTTATTCTTAAATTCATGTCTTTTGTATGAGTAATACTAGCGAATTACAGATTCAAAGGAATTTATATGTATACTGTTTTATTAAGCTAGTTTTTTCTTTTCAGAATAATCTTTAATTCTAATTTATTCATCTTTTTTTATCGGTATACGTAGTATAGAGAGAGTATAATAATCGAAATTTATTTAATCATAAAATACACAGGATAGAGCTATATATGGAATAACACATAGTTTAAACGACATCTACGACTTTGAAGGCACATACGCACACTTTTGTACAAAATTTTTCATGGCCATTTTGCATAAATGTGGCTGAATTTCGTTGATGCAGTGTTGAATTTCTTCTTTCAATGTACAGGTACTTGTGGCTTGTTGGCATATACCTTTGATTTCAAATAACCCCATAAAAATCTAATGGAGTTAAATCACACGATCTAGGGGGCCAATTTCAAATTTTAGAACTTTGTCCTCCAGACTTTCATTATTTTTGAAATATTGTTCAACAATGGAAACATGTTATCCTATCGTGCAACGCACCATTTTTTATTAAATCTAAGATATTATCTCTCAAATGGTTGTTTTAATAGGGTTGCCAACACTTTACTGCAAAAATAGTGGGAAGGTCAAATCTTGCGTTAATTTTGAGACACTCTTTATATCCGAATATTTCTTTAAAGAATATCGGAAATAAAGGGGAAGAACTGTCCGAATATTTCTACTGAACCATTGAGAAGGAAATGCATTCTTAAGCTAAATCAAATTGATATTTACGAAGAAGTAAAAAAGAAATAAGATATAATAATAAATGAAAAAAAAGAATGTTTGACATAGAAGCAATCAAAAAGAGATATTTCCGAAGAGTCAAATTGTCAAAAACTTCAAAATTTTATTCAAAATTAAAAATACGAAGCGATGTAGCCAATAGCGTTCTTTACCAAATCGATGTAACAGAAACCCCAAATAACAAAAATCAAAGGAATAGAAAGTTTATAACAATAAATATATTGATTTTTTATAACGAAAAAATATCAGATGCGATAATAAATGAAAAAAAAAGAATGCTTGGCCTAAAAGCAATCAAAAAGAGATATTTCAGAAGTGTCAAATTGCCAAAAAATTCCAAATATTATTCAAAATTAATAATACGTAGCAATGTCCTAGATGTAGCCAATAGCATTCTTTACCAAATCGATGTAACAGAAACCTCAAATAAAAAAAATCAAAAGAATGGAAAAATTATAACAATAAATATATTGATTTCTTTACAAGAAAAAAAAATTCCACTTTTCGAGGTGTGAATTTATGAGCCCCAGGGCTTTTAAATACCGCAAAAGAATCGGTGTAAGCATTTAATTTATGTTGAATTGATGATGAAAGTTATGCCATCAGAAATGCAGTTTAAATAAGGGGTAAATCTTGTCCCCTAAGGCACTTGCAAGTACGTTTCAATTCCACTCCAATTATCGTCACGTATTCGGGAGCAATGAAAGTATAAATAAAAAACACAAAAGTTATAAAAAGAATCGATGCAATTGTAGAAGTTTTATCATTAGAGAAAAATTCTTGATTTCCTTACTCTATTTTCCTTAGTTTCGTTTTAATCCCTTGAACATACGAATTTATTTAAGTTCCTAATTAGATGACACATCCTGTTTTGAACATTTATTATTATTTTGATATAATAATATAAGGAGCATTTGAGATATGGAAATGTTTCTAAGTTATTTTTGTATTTTTAAATACTTAATTCTGTCGCTAACTTGCAGACTTAATATAAATAAAAAACACAAAAATTATAAAAAGAATCGATGCAATTGTAGAAGTTTTATCATTAGAGAAGTATTCTTGATTTCCTTACTCTATTTTCCTTAGTTTCGTTTTAATCCCTTGAACATACGAATTTATTTAAGTTCCTAATTAGATGACACATCCTGTTTTGAACATTTATTATTATTTTGATATAATAATATAAGGAGCATTTGAGATATGGAAATGTTTCTAAGTTATTTTTGTATTTTTAAATACTTAATTCTGTCGCTAACTTGCAGACTTAAAACCAAACATTCAGTTATTCGATGCTCTTTCAGGCACGTTCACTATGCGAAGGAGTGAGGGGTTAACGAGCTATTTTCTTTGCCCAGCTTCTATCTTTCTTTATTCGGGCATATTTGCTTTTTTAATCCTTCTGAGAAGAAAAACTTTTAAAAGAAAATGTTTTAATGCTGCCTCCAGATTTTTGCAACAACAGATGAATTCTATTTAATAATAATGCTCACATATAAGAACGATCGGATTAAGATGTCAAATTAATATGAAAAAAAAGAAAAAAAGAAAGAAATGCCACTGCACAAACTTTTAATAAGAAATGAGAAGAAAACCCTTTAGAAGAAAATGTTTCAATGCTGCATCCAAATTTTTTGCAACGGAGGATGAATTCCATTTAATAATAATGCTCACATATAAGAGGGTCAAGATTAAGATGTCATACTAATAGGAAAGAAAAAGAAATACCACTGTAATGACTTTTATAAGAAATGAGAAGAAAACTATTTATAAGAAAATGTTTTAATGTTGCAAACAGATTTTTCCAATACAAGAATTTCCACATTCTATTCTATTCTATTTAATTATAATGCCCACATATTAGAACGATCGGAATAAGATATCATAATATTTTTTAATTCTTTAGCATACTTTCATTGTGAATAGTGCTGGAATTGCATAATTATTTTATTTTTTAAGCTTTGATTTCTTTCTTTACCATGCATTTATTGAAATGTTAACTAGATTTAAATCAATATTGATTTCATATTTATGATAGAGGACGTTAATTTTAACTTCCTCTTCCTCTAATTAGATGATGGAATAGATGTTTTAAGAGAAATTCTTGTAATTTTTATGCTGCACCAATTAAAGAATGTCTGCTGTAGCTAAACTGTACAGGTTCATACACTATATGGATATTGTTTGATTAGAAATCAGTGGTTCGGTTTCCTCAAAAGCAAGTGTACCATCAGTTAAAAAAATTGTTGATCGAAAGTAGAAAAAGTACCCCCCCCCATAGATTCTGATTCAAGTTTTCAGTTTACGTTACAATCAATGTTAAAACTATGTTACTAGAAATCAATTCTGAATAATAGTAATAATAGAAAATAAATTCTTAAAACTTCTACACGACATCAAATTGTGAATATTTGACTGAGGAGGAGTGTAACAGACACATAAAATGTTTGTATTGATTAGAATGGATTGGAAATTAATATTCTGCCAATCTTAAAATCATGATTGTAATCAAATAAAAGAAAATTCTCTCAAAGTTTGAATCCTTTGCTGTCGTCACCTTCTCGTTTAGAAGAGGGCAACTCGAAGAACTTTAGGCATACCAGTGTCTCACAGGGCACCATAAAATGATTTTATATAAATATTAACTTACAAAAACGGTATATATTAATAACTTATTGGTACTTACACTTTTAAGAATATAATTTTGTAAGATTATTTTTTAATTTTATTTACCTATGATATTTTATGTTGCTGTTGTTGTTACTTATATCACTTCACAAGCCCTTTGACAGATCTGTCAGCTTTTTAAACTGAGTAAGCGTCTCTTGTTTTTAAAGTAGCGCCCACGAGGGTAAAGAGTACGACTCAGCTACATCATTCGTTCCATTCGCTTGTACAACCCCTTTTTATAGGAAGGCACATTCACACACCTCACAGATAGAACACAGGAGAACAACCATGCCAGAACCGGGGTTCGAACCAAGAAAGCCCAAGTCACGGGGAAGACGCACTACCCTTATGCCAGGACGCCGGCATGATATTTTATGAAGCACTGCATTCTTAGTACATCCGGATATGCAATCACACAGCAATAAGTTACTCCGCATCTTCTATCTAGATTGTTTTGGTAAGAATAAATTTTACTATCTTTTGTTTTTGTGTCTTTGAAAATAGTATGGGGATTTCCATTTAGCCAAATTTCATCAGAATTGGAGATCGATATTGCAGTTCTATCTTGATTTGAAACGGTTGAAATTCAAATTCATCTTCACTTGAACTAATGTCACTTCTGAAATGCATTTTTGAAGGGCTTCAAACAAAATCAGTATACTATAAAATCTTGCGATACTGTCGCTAAAATCGTCGAATCTGCACCAGCGTCGGAGACATTGTCGGAACTACAGTCTTAGAGAAATTTTCCATTAATTTTAACATATTTCTGTTAAGATATATCATTTTATACTTCCTACAAAAGAACAACAATTAAGGATTAAATTCGCGAACCAATGAAATGCTCCTTCTGTCAATTGGAGGCAACAATTTCTTAAGTGAATGAGATTGCCGCTACTTATTCACATTTTTTTCTAGCACAAATGGTTAATATACGTTAGAACTTACAAGAATCTGTTCAATTAATATCAAATCACTAATAAAAGTGCGCTGTTAGAGATTTAGACTCCGATATTTAGATACATATCGAGGATATCAAACTGGTTTGGACTTGATATTTCATTCTGATAAAGAAGTGTGGATAAAATATCCACACCTCTGAAAGGTGTGAATTTCATTCTGCTAAAGAGTACCAAATTCATGAACGAGGAAGATAATGGTTCGAAACTTGTTTTTCACTTACCTAAAAAATGAGATTTTCACGAGATGGAATTATGACCATTGAATGGTGCAATTAACGCAAAGACTTCTTGACATAACCGAGAACATTTTATTAAAATCGCACACACATATAAATGACAAGAACAAATTAAAAAAAATATAGAAACGTACCGATCGAACTCGAGAGGACATTGTGCTGAAGTGGAACACATATTACTGTATGAAGAAAAATCAGTTTATGCTGATTGGTGAATACAGTTGCAGTTTCTTTCATCGTACAACCCATACAACAGCTGGCAAGTCAGCGCAGAGGTTGGTGAAAGTGTCATCACAAGAGCAATGCTACAAAGTTTAAAATACATTAAAGTATCTTTTGTAATTTTCATTCTGTGTCAAAATAATAATGAAAGTATGCTGTTAGAAATTTTACGCTTTGATCAGATGACAAAGCAGATGAAGAAAGGGGATTTGATTATCGAAATTTTTGTACTACACTAATGAGTGGAAATTTGATACAGATAAAATGTACTAATCTTATATACATAGCAGAGAACTAACAAGAAACTAATAATTTCACTACTCAAAAGAAGGATTGTAATTATATGTAAATAATGTTGATCAACATTTTAATATATGGCAAATAATCTACTGTTTTTAGTTTTTATCAAAATAGGTACGGTATTAGAAATAAAAGATGTAGAAAATATAAAAATTTAATTCCTTATTCCACAAGTAAAAATTTTTCAATTCGACAACAATTATTGCGATGTATTTGCAAATAGTGAAAATATAAATAATAACAGTTTCTCATAGGGAAATTTGCGCATCGAATTTGTAAAACTCTATATCCCAACGGTACAAATTTCAAAATGCAATAAGTTTCGTTTTAATAACGCATAGATTTTCATAATACGACTGTTTTTTTACAATATTTTCAAGAAAACAAAAAAAGTGTAAGACTGCATCAAGCATCAGCTGACAACTTAAGGAAGAAATTAAATTTTTAAAATTATTAATTAAATTAATTAAGTTATTTCAATTAATTAAGAATTTTTTTTTATCTTGTTGAAGTTATTCTGCTCCAAACTTTAGCTAATAATACAAAAATATAATTAAAAAGTTGTTACTGGATATGAAAGATTAATTGAGAAAGTAATTGATGATTTTTAGAATATTTAGTTCATTTTTAATAGTCTATTTTCTTAATTCCATTTTTATTTTTAATTTTAACTCCATTTTCTAAGGAATATTTAATAATATTACATATTATTAAATACATACAATTTATATAAGGGATATTTAATAATATTAGATATTTTTTGACTCTGGAAATATATTATGATAAAAAAATAGAATACTAATTAAATTTTGCAGTTTTTTTTTTAACGATCAGTAAACAGTATATTTTGGAAAAGAATATCGAGAATCCGTCGCAATCTTTAAAAAGCGCCAATATCTAGTGATTTCTGCTTTTTTAATTTTATAAAAAGAAAGTTATTTACTTGAATCTTTGGCCGGGTTCAATATAGTAACTTATCTATATGATACTCTCTTATAGGCGATATCCATTCTATCACTCGTGTCATCCTATGAGGCATTTTTCATAAAACACCTGATGGGTTCATTTATACAAAAGCTTTTCATTTATAACTACAAAAGCTTTTTATTTAGAATTATAAACACAGTTTCTTCATTTTATGTCTCCTCATTTTTACTTTCTCTTATATCAAGTATACAAAGAAAAACTATTGTAATCGTCAAAGAATTCGATTTTCAGGTTTTGACCAATCCTCACGAGACAGACTTTCCTGAATTCGAAAAACAAAATTTTGGAATTATGTTTGTGTGCCTGCAAACATACTATCCCAAACACTCTTTGAAATCAACGTATAAAATTTGATACTTTATATCAAATTTGAAACTTTCTATCAAATTTAAGCAAAATCCTTTTGCAGGAGATTTCTTCGTTTAGCTGTTCCTGTTCAAGAACTTGATGGATAAAAAGCATTATAACTAAAGTGAAGATCTGCGTCAAATCTTCAACAAAATTTTTTGAGGAGTTGATCTGTTTATCTGTCTATACTTTTCAACTATGTAAATGCTATTAATAAAAAACGCATAGACTTATATAAATGAGATTTAGTATATGAACGTATTTAATATTTACGTAACGTAATATTGTCACGTAGATACTCTAGTGTGGAACTCAGTGACACACACAAGAAGTAGAGCTAAACCAATTTATTAACTCAACTCAGAACACAGTGACTGACAAATCTTCCACTTTTATACTAGCAGGGAAAGTTCCAGAATACTTTTCTGGAGACAATAAGAGAAGTCCAGAACACTTATCTGGTAAACTAATGTCCAAAATCTTCTGGAACACGAAATAAAGGAAAACATAAAATCAAGGAATTAAATATTTACACAAACTGTGAATCGCACTGTCTCTAGCGGGATTCGAACTTGCAATCTCTTGATTATGAGATCAGTGCTATGACCATTCGGCCATGGAGAGTCAACTGCCTCTTTTCAATGCGGCGATATTAAATACGTTATTGTTACGTAATATTTTGCGTAACAATATTTTTTTTATAATATTGTAGTTCTTTGTCAAATTTTGCTTTCAATCGCTCCGAAAATATATTTCAAAATGAATATTCTATTTTCTTCATTATATTAAGAAGCGAAATTCTTTATCATATTAAAGCAGGACTCGAACTATGAATAAAAATCTCAGAATTTGTGGTGCTCACAGCATTGCCCAAGTGTTACAATTTTATACTGGGAGAGGAGGGATGGGGGAGGAACAAGGTGGGTATCACCTTCATTAAAGGGTGTATGGAAATGTTCGTGGAGAAAGTTTATATGAGAGATAAAGACTATATAATTTCAAAGAATATATTA